>NC_052051.1:79554656-79911037 GCF_903992535.2 Arvicola amphibius | reverse complement strand
CTTAAGATCTATAGTCTTATCTATAGTCCAATAAGCCATGATTAGGAAAACAAAGTTTTAGAATATATAATCATGCTAAGTACCAAAGTCAATGGGAATATTATGCAATGAATTGTTAGGAAATTTGACATATTCTGCAGAGGATGAATACAGAAAACAACAATGACAGCAACATCAGTTTCCTAAGAATGGTAAAGTGGTGGGCATTAGGTTTATAGTGAGAAGTGAAGGGAAACCACTCAGGGGAAAGATGGGGAGAATTTTTAAAGCCCATATGAGAAGCAGTGCACAAGAAAAAATAACACAAGGCAAGGGCATCACTGAGCACAATTTAAGGCTAGAAAGCTTAAATATGAGCTGGTTATACACACTCATGTAAGTCTCACTAAGGAGTAAGAGGCAAAGAGGATCTGGGAGATGTTGGGGGAGGAGAGAGCATGATTGAAATATAAGGACTCTAATCAAGGGCTTTTAGAAAAGAGAAGAGCTTGATGAGGTTGTCTAAAATAGAACATTCTGGTGGCAGAACTGACTGGCAGGTGGCAAGTGTATACACCTGTACAGCAGCTGGAGCCAGGTGTAACAGATGACAGCAATTTCAAATACTGAAAATGGATAACTCTAAGTTTCTCCATACAACCTGGCAATGTTTCTGTCTCTTGTCCTTCAGTTGTACAAATGTGTGTGCTATTGATATTGCTATTATCACGACTCCTGACAAATACAAGCAGGTGTGCCAATGGCCTCCTGAAGAATGGATCCTGTCATGCCTTCAAAGAAAGAGTTCTAATCTTTCTATGTGTAGTGTCCACAACAATGGTTCTCAAAGTATGTTCTAGGGGCCCTAGAATCCCTGTAAAATTTCTGAAAGGTAGGAGCAAAAGTCCAGAAAATTTACAAAATAGTATATTTGTCCTTGTGTGCTCATTTGTACACATACACACATGAATTATTTGCAGGGGCAATGCAATATGTGCTATTGCAACAGGATAAATGGAGGCAAATATGAAACCTGAATTATATAAAGCAAAATATAAATATAAAATATAAAACAAATATAAATATAAAACAAATATAAAACCAGACACTGCAAGAGTATGAAAAATCAAAGGGAACTCCATCATCATTTATTTGTTTCATAAATATATTATTTATGCTACTTGTATTAAAACATTATATGATATTTTAATGAATTTATAAATATTTTTTCTACAATTTTACATCTGTTTTTGATATGATGTTGGTAGATAAAATCCAGACAAATTCAGGACTGCTTGTGGAGAAATTTAGACATTCTTTTTTTTTTTTTTTTTTTTTTTTTTTCTTTTTTTGGTTTTTCGAGACAGGGTTTCTCTGCGGCTTTTTTTTTTTTTAGAGCCTGTCCTGGAACTAGCTCTTGTAGACCAGGCTGGCCTCGAACTCACAGAGATATAAGAATATAAAAGATCCTTGAGACCACAAAACTTGAAACCTATAGAGATTAAAAGTCACCACACTAATACAAGACCATGCTAAATTTATGTAGGAACTTAGCTGACAACTGGAGTAATGACTATAATATATAGTTATGTAATATTAAAAACAAGCTAAACTATTTATTTAATCAGTAGGTGTGTTCTAGCCAAATGGATTCTTTGAGGAATATATAATATATAGCAGATTATAAATAAATGTTTATTGCTTGGAAAGTAAATTGGAAATACCAGTGCAGTCTAGCTGTATGAACTCATCTAGTAGCATTTCATTTGTATTTTATTAAATAAAATTTGCCTGAAGATCAGAAAAGTAAAACAGTCACACTAGCCAGTCTTAAAAACCAGGCAGTATTAGCTCAGACACAGTGTCTCAGTGGGTAGATCAACCCCTCGTGATCCTGACTTCCTTGCTTATATTCTCCCTCCTTCCACTGTTCAACTGGACCTTGGGAGCTCAGTCCAGTGCTTCGATGTGGGTCTCTGTCTCTATCTCCATCCGTTGCGGGTGCCTGAGCTAATGCGAGATTACCAACTCCAGCTGGACTGGGACTGAATGAACATGGGATCAAACTGGACCCTCTGAATGTGGCTGGCTATTGGGGCAGACTGAGAGGCCAATGATAATGGCACTGGGATTTGTCTCTACTGCATGTACTGGCTTTTGGGGATCTTAGTCTTTTGGATGCACACCTTCCTAAGCTTAAATGTAGAGGGGAGGGCCTTGGACTTCACACAGGGCAGGATATCTTGCCTTCTCTTAGAACTGGAGGAGTTTGGGGGGGAGGTGTGTTGGGGAGCAGGAGGAAAATAGGAGGAGGAGAGAAAGTGGAATTTTGATTGGTATTATTTATAAAGTAATAAAAAAGAAATTTAATAATAAAAATTATAATGTAAATTGTAAAATAAATTGTGAAATAAATAATCTTATTGAAAAAAAAGACCAGGCAGCAATGACACACACCTTTAATCCCAGTAGCCACACTAACTTGCCATAGAAACTAGGCTGTAGTGGTGCATACCCTTAATTCCAGTACTAGAGAGGATTATAAAATGGAAAAACACAGTTCTCATTCTCAGTCACATTCTGAGGTTTCCTGGAGGCAGAATCACCATTTTCAGACTGAGGTCAAGGTAAAAGCTAGTGTCTGGCCCCTTTGCTTTTCTGGTCTTCAGGTTGAAGCTTTAATTATTATAATATGAAAGAAATGCCACAATAAAATCATATTATGGCAAACAGTAAATTAATGCCTTGTACATAAAGCATTGTAGGATACTTCAATATAAATAAACTACAGTATAAATTTCATTAATACTACCAAAGGCATTGTTTGGAAATTATACTAAAGTTTTCTGAGAGATTATATGAATCATGCCAGTAGGGTAGGAATTTTTGGTTAGGATTTTCCTAGTTTTCAAAGCATAGATATATAAAGTACATATGAGGATAATTTAAACTGAAGGAAAGAGTTAGAACTGGAGAAAGATATTTAAGGATCCCCAAAATCTGTAAGGTTATAGACAGCATCTTAGAGTTGAGGACAAAAGCAACACCTGAAGTAGTTACTTGGATGTCCCCTACCTGTGGGTCAGTAAAGGATGTGGAGGTAAGCTACTCTGGAGCTGGTTTCAGGGAACAGCATCTGCTTTATTCCATGGAAGCAACAATTAATATAGTGGAAGCCTATTGACTAATTTTTAGCACATGGCCTTGAATTGGTTGGTGAGCGTTCATACCACCAGGGTCTCTTTGAAGAAGAACCACACTAAAGGAGATGTGGAGAGTGTAGATTCATCTGTAGGCCAGCTACCAACTCCTCATCCTTCTTCAGAATTCAGTGTTCTGACTCCAGGAGCATGTGCCATGCTTGTTCTTTTTTCTTTAGAAGTGCAGTGGGCCAGGTTTCCAGGTCATGTCTGCATTTTTCTCCTGAAGTTCCCCCATCCATATAATTTTGCTTTCCCTGAAAGCAGAATCTCCTAATCAACAAGTAGAATATGCCAACCAATATGTTACAACTAAAAGTGTAATGATATAGATAAGTAGATTATTAGGGTTATCTATGCTTTCATAAGAAAGCGAAGAGGGTATCTGGGTATGGAATTGGTGTCATTACAAATTTTAGAATTTTCTCTTACAGCACCAATATGAGAAAATAGCTGGGAGTCCTTAGCAAAGAGTAGAGGACAAGGTTCTCTGACCTCCACCCTTGATAACAAGGGAGGATGAGGTACCAACGCCAATGACTTTCAACATTGACACTGTTTAGAGCTACTGCAGCAAGCCAACTCTCTGCTGTCCCTTGCCTTCTCCGTTTCATCTGCTTCTTTGCTTGTCTGAGCTGTGAGCCTGCTCCAGATCTAGTTGGGCTGCACTCCATTTTCTGGAAAGAAACAAGTAAATCCTTTTCCAATGGTAAATGATGGGCCTGGTGATTGCCATTTATCTGTTTTTACATCTTTCCAGGTCACCAGAGGTAACCTCATAGGCCCTGACAAAGGTGACCAATGTTTATGAGCTGCAGTATTTCCCTTGACTTCAGTTTTCAAAATTTAAATTAAATAATGCCATATTAATAAGATGTTGAGGGTGAACCTTATTCGGACCCATATTCCTCTCTATATATTTATGAATTTGTTCTTTGTTTTGTTTGTTTGCTCTCTCCACTACAGTTTGACCTTGGGATTTTAAAGAATTTCAGTAACATGTTTTTCCATTGCAGACAAAATTGTTTAAAGGCAATTCTTAATGTTCTGTAGAGAAATGATTCTGAGCTTTTGAACATGTATTGCTTCAAGGTAAATTTTAAAAATTAAGAGTAAGTAAGGAGCCGGGTGATGGTGGCACACACATTTAATCCCAGCACTCAGGAGGCAGAGGCAGGCAGATCTCTGTAAGTTTGAGACCAGCTTGGCCTACATGAGTTAGTTCCAGGACAGGCCCCAAAACTACAGAGAACCCCCCAAAAAACAGAGTAAATAAGGAAAGTGGAAGAATATTCCCCTTTGTATTTTTAAATAATTGTTGTTTTAATAGTCTATATAGGGGGCAATAGACTTTAGGGTTATTGCAAGAGCCTCTGCAAACACATTGACAGTATATGTCTGAGTCACTATTTCTTGAAACACCAAGACCAAATCATCTAGAGGGCATTCTTTATTTGACCTAGTACCCTCTGCAACTCTGCTGTGGCCCCATCATAAACAAGATGGCAGCCATCTCAGTGTGCTGTACTTTCTGCTCCTCGTAACTTTGTTCTAGAGCTAAAGATTTAGTCAAAGTCTCAATAGGTCCCTGTCTTAAATCTTTGGAATTTGCTGTGTTCCCTGAAGTAGGCACAGAAAAACCTATTCACAATACAGAGATCCCAGAGCCTGTTCAGCAGCTGATGGGCATACTCCTTCCCTCTGTAACATCTCCATATTTAATGCTCCACCTGAGTTTTGATATCTTGCAGCCTAAAGTTCACATTGATCCAAATCAAAAGGGCTCATAGGCACTGAGGCTAGCTGTTTATAATCCTCCAGCATACTTAAATTTATGTTTATGGATTCTGATAATTGCTTTACTCATCACAGGTAGAGGCCGACACCTGTAATCTTGACAAGCTATCCACAGCTGCTGGATGGTTTGAATGTCATGCAGACAACATGCTAAAGTCTCTACGGCATAGGATTTACAGTCATTGGAAAAGCGAAGATTTGGGGTTGCTCATTTGACCAGCAATCATCATGACTAGCACAAAGCCATGGAAAGGGACCTAAATGTGGTGGCAGCTTGGAGTCTTCACTTTCTTCGCTATAGTAGTCAAGCAAGGCATTCAGGGAAGGGTGTAAAGAAGATAACATGAAAGGCCTTCACCCTTACTGCCCTTCTGGTGCCTTACTTTGACTTCCCCTTCTTGTTAGATGCATCCTCTTTTCAGATGCCACAAGAATTTTTAACATCGCCATCTTGATTGCCTTCTTGTTCTTTTCCTTATCTCTGTCTACTACAGAAAAAGCTACCTATGGTGCTTGAACTATTTCCCCACGCCCAGGAAAGCACCCCATTATAGCCATAACAATAGGATCAAAAGATTCCAACAGGAATATCCAACCCTAACTACCTTTCTTTTGCAATCAAAGCTCTCTACCACAACCCTAGATCAAAAAGCTCCACCATAGAAAACCAAGGATTTAGGGTTTATCTGTAAGAATGCAGACCAAAACTTTTCTAATTCAAGCATTTATACTTTAATTTCTTTCTCTTTTTACTATCTGCATTTGAGCTGCTCTCTGACTCTGTGACAGATTACCATTCTTCCCTCTGCCCCCTGATTTTGTTTTGCTTGTTTGTTTGCTGGTTCTTGTTCTTTTTTTTTTTTTTTAAGCAAGGGGTCCCTTTATCCAGTACTCATGTGTCTCACATTTGGGTACCAAATGATCATGTTATCAGGAGGTGCCTGTCAAGACAGCAAAGGGTCAGTAAAGGGCATCAGGTGAACCACTCTGGAGGCACTTTCAGTTTCAGTTGCTTTATACAACTGCTTACATAATGGAAGCCTATTGGCTGTGATTGGTAGCACATTACCTTGGATTGGACAATGAGCGCTCATACCACCTGAGTCTCTGTTCTTAAGCACATTACAGGAGAGTTGTCCACAGGTCAGATGCTCATGTTACTCCAGAATTCAATGTTCTGACTCAGGAGCATGGCACACCATGCTTTTTATTTAGTATGCCACATAGGCTGACCACCAGGTCATGCCTGCATTTTCTCCTATGTGACACCTCCACCACCCCCCACAGCAGGGGCTCTCAGCCACTCCCAATTAGCAAATAGCTCAAACACCTGTTTTCACACAGAGATCTTTTTAGCCAGGAAGAAAAGTTAGTGACTGCTTTCTGACTCAGGCAGAAAAACAGCAACAAATGACCATGAAGGCATAATTTTTAAGGAGAGAAAAAAAAGCAGAGGTCTTATTTTATAATGGGCTAGGATGAGGTGATGTATTTGATGTTAAGGTGAATCAAAGGTGACATTTGATTTCTAGACTTCAATACTTTAATAGCTGGACCTTGGTAGTCAGCTTCAGGAGGAAGTGACCAATTAAGGGAATAGACCTTAGTGGCTAACTTTAAGAATGTAATCTAATGGTTTTCAGCAAGACAGAGGGAATCTGGAAAATGGGCACTGTCTGTCAGAGCCATGCTCACCACATGTGAGCTGCCCAGAGTTCCTTCAACTCGCAATTATTGTGAGCCCTAACCTTAGTGACTTGTAGAATCCTCATGAACATCTGATGAATTCTTGTGCTATCTCCATGCCTCTCCTCACCCTTGTTCTTCCTACTCACCTGTACATCTTGCCTGGGTGATATGTCAAAGGCTAGTTCAAATATATCATATGCTTGAAAGTTTACTTGTTTTATTTCATTATATTTTTCTGTGACTATCTGATATATTCTATGCTGGATTCAAATTTACTTTGTAGCTGAGAATGATCTTGAACTTCTGCTCTTACTTTCACCTCCCATGAGATGTGATTATAAGTATGTGTCACTATACCAGGTATATGTGGTGCTGGGAATTGAACCAGGGCTTTGTGCATGCTTGGCAGATATTCCAACACATCAATGACATCCCCATCCTTGAAGCCTTTTGAGGAGATCAGAGCTGCTAAATTCTACAGAGTAAAAATAAACATATGTCCATTAGGATTTAAGCTCTTCCATGTTTTCTAATTTGTTATGTGTTCATTGCCTCCTTGTATGTGTTTGAGAATGTGTATGTGTGAGTGTGTGTATGTATGAGATTGTGTCTGAGTCTGTGTTTGAGTATAAGTGTATATCTGTACATGTGTGGGGGTGTGTGTGCATTATTATGTGTTAGAGTGTGCATGAGTGTGCATACACGTGTGGCAGGCAGAGCTTAAGTATCTTCAGTTGCTTCTCTATCCTATTTTGAGATAGGACCTCTCACTGTTGGACCCTAGAGTCCAATAACTGAGGAGGAGTCACCCCAAAGACCATCTCTCACACCACAGCTGATGTAAAAACATGAGGATTTTATTAATTCTGTCATGACAGGGTCTTTGAACATTAGAGAGGCCAGAAAGACCCAGAAGGGCTGGTACAGGCTACTTTTAAAGGAAAAAGCCACAGAAGGAAGGGGGTGTGTTCTTTAACTATTATAATTGGCTTATTCAAAAGGGCTATTACCAATAATTGACTGGAGAGTGATTGCCAGATGAGATGAGGTAAAGGAAAACATCTGAGGGTCACTTTTGCCCCCTTTCCAAGGGACTGAGTCAAAACATCAGTAACTGAGTCAACACCTAAGGGTTATCTTGCCCCTATTCAGGGAGATGGAAAGTTCCCAACATCTCATTACATGCATGTATAGCAGTTAGGTCCTTGGTTCCCTGGGGGAGGAGAAAACACTACTGTTAAGAGGCCTCTGGCATGGCTTCAGAATTGTCTTAAAGTTTTACATCACTCATCCTTCAACCTATGTCCAGAGTGTCTGGGTGTAGTGAGCTGTGGGCTGCATTCCCGCCGCCCTGCTTTCGGCCTCCTGACTAGCTTATACCCTGAAATAACAACACACAAACTGTATTCTTTTAAATACTGCCTGGCCCATTATTTTCAGCCTCTTACTCACATCTTGCCTTAACCCATTTCTAATAATCTGTGTAGCACCACGAAGTGGTGTCCTACCGGAAAGATTCTAGCGTACGTCCATCTTGGGCTGGAGCTTCATTGCGTCTCGCTTCTCTCTGAGGAGAGGCACAGCGGTCTGTCTAACTTAGGAGAGGTGTAGCATCTTACTGATCCTTCTACCTCACTTCCTCTTCCTGTTCTGTCTACTCCACCCACCTAAGGGGCGGTCTATCAAATGGGCCAGGCAGTTTCTTTATTAGCCAATGGGAATCCTCCATCATTTCCCCTTTTTCTGTTTAAACAAAAAAAGAAAGGCTTTAACTTTAACATAGTAAAATTACATATAACAAAACAGTTATCAAGTAAGAATTACAGTTACAATATTTATATCTACTTTATCTTTTATCATAACAAAGGAAAACAACTATAACTATCTATCTATTCTTCTTCAGCTCCATCAAAGACTCCAGAAGGACACAATATTACCTAAGTAAATAAGAAATATGCAATTTCCAAACTCTAGAAATGATAGAGACATCTCGCTGCCTGGACAGTCACCCAAAGTCCCAAAGTTTTTTTTTTTTTTTTTTTTTTTTTTTTTTGGTTTTTCGAGACAGGGTTTCTCTGTAGCTTTTTTAGAGCCTGTCCTGGAACTAGCTCTTGTAGACTAGGCTGGCCTCAAACTCACAGAGATCCACCTGCCTCTGCCTCCCGAGTGCTGGGATTAAAGGCGTGCGCCACCACCGCCTGGCCCCAAAGTTCTTTTGTACTGTTGGGGCATCCATCTTCAGCCTTCAGGCCCATAGTATCCAGAGACATTTCCATGAAGCAGGAAATTTCAAAGGCAGTTCAGTCAGTATCTGCTGTGTCCTGCAGAATGTCTCGCAGACTCTTTCATGAGTCAGGAACCCCAAAGAATCATCTCACATTTAGGCAAGTTCAGCATTCCTCTCTGTGTCCAGTTTATGCAAGAATCCAAGCAAGAGCAGTTTCTTGCCCAATGGCTATCAAACTCCATAAGTAGCCTCTTAGATGCCCATCTTCCTCTTGAAGTAGCTTGTGCTGCCAGGAGCAGATGTGTCTCATTGTCATGAAAAGTCCTAAGTTATTAAGACATTTAAGTGGAATATTCTGTAGTCTTTGAAAGATATGAAGAATGTCTATCTAACTGAAATATATCTCTCTCTATATAGAAAATCTAACTAACATGACTATAAGCTTTACTATTATTGATGATTATCCATTAACAACCTATATTTCTTAATTATACATTACATTTTTACAATGAACTACACAATCACAATACCTTAATCAGTATCAAAAATACATATACATATAACAAAATTGACCTTAAAATCTATACCAATGCAAATTATTCATATCTATATCATCTCCCCCTTTAAATGTAAAAGTACATTTATAAACAATATTTGGGAATGTGGGCGCAGTTATTTCTCTCCAAACTGCTTCCTGCTGAATGGGGGCGCTGTAATTTAGGTCTTTCATGGTATAACCTGTGTGCCAGGTTCATCTCAGTCATCAGCTGGGTGAAGTAATTTTCTGAAGTTGTTCACAGCAACCTTTCAGGAGGTTGTGGTCTATCATACCATATTGGGATAGAAGCAATCTATAGGGTCTCATTTTCTGTAAAAATAAAAGAAGAATCTCTTTTCCAAAGTATCATATCCTTAGATCCAAATTCTGAAGTCAAAGTATTTTCAAAATATCTATGTTGGATTAGTTCAGCAGCATTTATAAACAAATCTCTTTTAGCAGCTGTTGCTCCTTCCTCAATATTCAAACAATTCAAAGAGAGCATAATAGCATACAGTATCAAGATTCTCCGTATATTTTCCATCTTTATGTGGCTTTATTTTTACCTCTATTTCATTTATTTTTACTTTTACTTTTTGAGACACATTCTCTGTATATCTCTGTCCTGGAATAACTCTGTAGACCAGGTTGTCCGTGAACTCTCAGAACTGTCTCTGCTTTCCAAGTGCTGGGATTAAAGGTGTATGCTACCACACCTTGAACTCACAGAGATCTGTCTGTCTCTGCCTCCCAGGCATTGGGATTAAAGGTGTGTGCTACCACACCTTGAAGTCACACAGGTCAATCCACCTCTGCCTCCCACGTGTTGGGATTAAAGGTGTGTACCACGACACCCAAACTACTCTTTCTATTTTTACTTTTAAGAACTTTAACTTTAGTCTACATATATTTTCAACACATTGTAAACCATTTTGACGTTTTCTTCAACTTTGAATCTTTCTTTTACTGTATATCTCTCTTTTTCTGACTATATGAGTCTTTAATTTACCAAACAATATCAGTAGGACTAAAGCCGTGACTTTGGCGGCTGGATCCAGCCCATTCCTTAGCTTTCCAGCCTAATGGCAGAGGTACTTGCTAGAGCCATTCTTATTACCACAACTCTGTGGCGTTTCAAGGTCCCTGCCAGCAAGCAAGCTGCAACATTCTTCTCAAAGACCACATTCAAATGCTCTGTACGTAGTCGGACCGCCTGCCTGAAAGAGTCAGAGTTTGCCCTGGCAGTACAGACCAGAACGCCAGCATTTTAAAACAGCACAACTTTTTTCCTGCTACGGCTGAAAACAAACAAGCATGCAGTCAGCTTTTATCAACGCCATTTAAGTGTTTCGTAGCCGAACCTCTTAAAAGAGATGCAATGTTTTGCAGCTGAAGCTGAGTCAGGAAGCTTCTCTTAGATGAGAGTGCTTGCTTGCCAGACCCGAAAAATAGAGCTTTACTCTATTCTTTCCCAAGCTTTCTCAAGCTTTCTGTGGATTCAGTTATCCACGTGGGCGCCATTCTGTAGTGGAGGGGCTGCAGGGGGCCTGCTTTCCTGCAGCCCTGCTCCTGATCGCCGGGCTAGTTTGTGCCCCGAAATAATTACATGGAAACTGTATTCTTTTAAATACTGCCTGGCCCATTATTTTCAGCCTCTTACTCACATCTTGCCTTAACCCATTTCTAATAATCTGTGTAGCACCACGAAGTGGTGTCCTACCGGAAAGATTCTAGCGTACGTCCATCTTGGGCTGGAGCTTCATCGCATCTCGCTTCTCTCTGAGGAGAGGCACAGCGGTCTGTCTAACTTAGGAGAGGTGTAGCATCTTACTGATCCTTCTACCTCACTTCCTCTTCCTGTTCTGTCTACTCCACCCACCTAAGGGGCGGTCTATCAAATGGGCCAGGCAGTTTCTTTATTAGCCAATGGGAATCCTCCATAATCTGGGAATCAAACCCAGGGATCCTATTGTCTCATTCATACTGCTTTGATTTTAAAGATTTATTTCTCTTATTTTTTGAGAAATTACTAAGGAGTAATTACATAATTTCCTCCTTCCCTTTTCTTCCTCCAAAACCTCCTATATAACCTTCCTTGCTCTTTTTTTCTTCAAATTCATGGCCCCTTTTTTCATTAATTGTCACCCATACATGCCCCGCCATAAGTTTATTGGTATTGAGTAATATAGTTTTTATAAATCCTACAAGAACTCAGTAGTTGGTCAGTGGTGGTTTGTTGAGTAAATGGCTACATAGGCGTCTCCTGAAATTGTAGTTAAAACTTGCCTCTGTTAGTTTGTACGACTTGAGTGAGTGAGTAAGTCCCATCCATATTTCAGTTTCCTCTCACATGAAATGGATAAAGCATCATTTTCTCCTGTCTACCTCTGAGGATATTTTGAAGTTTAATATTCCCAATGGTCCTTTTAAAATCTGAAAGTATAAAGTGATTGTAGGGCTCTTTTGTTAAGGGCTCTGCTCTCTTTATTGACATATAAACAGTGAATAAGCAGCTCCTTTCCTGTAGGAATTGAGCACGGTTTGAACACTTTAAAACTGCTTGTACTCTGTGTGGGAATGGGCTTTTTGAGCTCCTGGGACAGGAAAATAGATTCATTAACCAGAATATTTCATAGGAAGGGGCCTTAGCTAGGAACACAGCGTTGCTCATTTCGCCCCAAGGAAGACAGCACTAGAGATTAAAGGCCTAGGGCTACAGATTTGGTCACCTAGAGTTATTTCAGTGACTCTCTCTGGCCTTGCTTGAAGCAACCGAGCATAGAAGGGGGCGGATTTCTTTAAATTGCCTCATGGAGTGTTTTAGAGAGCAGACTTTTGAGGGATGCACTTGCATTCCTGATGCTCCTGTTCTCCAGTGCCAAGGAAAGCAGCAAGAACAGAGCCCTGCACAGCCTCTTGCAGAGAGGGCACATCCTGGCCTGACAGCATGCAGAGCACCCTACCCTAAGAGAAACACTCTGGCAGATGAGGCGAGGCACATCTAGTGTTCTGCAATGGAAAACACTTTCCTCTTTTCTCTCCCTGTCCCCATGTCATTGGAATTGTCAGACTGGGCAGGGTCCTGCAAGTATAGCTCTCCTCAAACTCCATCTGTCCAGGGAAGACACACAGTTCAGCTCTGATGTCCTGTCTTTAATTAGTCTATGCTTTAATGCTGTGAATTATCACTTTCTTCCTGCATCCTTTCAGTGCACTTGGTGTTTCTTTTTTACCTTTATTCTGAGGCCTTTCTGACATGCAGGGATGCTGGTACTTGCCTGTGCATGTATTTTAAAGCATCACCGCTGGGTGTTGTGTTTTCCCTGGGTGGGTACAGAGTTTTGTATCTTCGAGGAGTTATTGCTTGATTCAGCAAGTTAATGTCCAAAAAATAGTGCTTGCCCATATCTTAAAATTACAATATATCTGTTGCCGTGAATGGAAACAGTTAAGACTGCATTGAGGATTCATGTGGATTTACTAGATCACACGTCTATAAAATCAAGTACAGAATTTTCAACAATATTCAATTCACAAACTTAAAAATGATACTATTGGGAACATCTTCAGGTGGCATAAGATAACTAAACATTAAAGGTTCCCAGATCACTTAGACCTATTCTTCCCTAGAGTAGGAACCCCATGGGAGAAAGAACAGAAAGGACTCTCTCTCTCTCTCTCTCTCTCTCTCTCTCTCTGGAAATATGGAGGAATTTACATTGAGGATCTGTTTCATATGGTTTCAAATATGTCCACTAGACCACATGGGGCCTTGCAACAGTCTGACTGGTCAAGTCTGAGTTTGTGCTCACCTTGTGCTATTCGCTCCCAGTCTAACATCAGTGATCAATGTTTGCACTATAAATAATGTATCTGTGAATCATGAAAATAATAGGTGTTACCAATGTTTGGTCAGAGCAAAATATGGTGTCAATTTGTGTGTTAAAATTATACTCAAGATTTAAAAGTGCTATAAAATTTTTTAGTCATATATTTCCCAAATATGTCAAAATGGTAGAAGAGTATATTTATAATATAGATCACTGTATAGGTATATTAAAATTAGAGCAAATGGATTTTATTTTAAACTAGTATTTTCTCAGGTAGGGAAGACTTGACTCCCACATCTAAGAATAGAACTGTAAAGGACAGACTTCAGTCACTATGTCAGGAGTACCTGAACCTGTCACTTTCTAATCTACCCATTTCTGTGGCCTGTGATTCTTGGAAGACTTCATTTTGCCTACATAATTTATTCTATTCTTGCCCCTTCAGTCCATCGAGGAAGTGTAAATGCTCAGTCTAGGATGCTCCAGCCAGGTTAATTGTCTTGCATTCTGTTTGTTTGCCTACACTAGCAAGCTGGGTCAGGCTGAGATGCTGTGGATAAATAGTCTAACACAAAGTCTCTGAAGACCTACCCTCAGAACCCGCATATCCGTGCCCTGCTTAAATCTTACAGTCAAAAGCAAGCCACAAGCCCAGCTTAGATGTGAGGATAAAAAATCCAACAGAATCTTGTACGCGGAGGTGAATCAAGGTCATATTTAAAGGGTGGAGATGCCAGGAAGGGCAGGCAGTTACAATAACTTTCCCCAAACTGATACTTTACCCATGTGATTTCTTCATGTGTGGTTTTCAAACATATCAATTTTTTAAATTATAAAAATTAAATCTTTGGAATTGTGCTACAGTTGCAGTAAAAATGATAGGACTGAAGACTAGAGATATTCATGAATGGACTTTATTTTATTTTCTCCGTAAGTGGCTTGGGGGAAGAAATCATTTGTTCGATATTCAGTCAGTTCATGTGTAAGACACTGATTTCATGGTTTTGTTTTATTGACTCCCTCTAGCTATTTATAAAATTATATCAGTTAGAGTTCAGTTCATCTTTAATCTTGTTACTTGTAAACACGTTTCCAATGTATCTCACACGAACACCTTTGTTCAATATCCTTTCATTGTCTGACAAACAATAGTTAGTCCAAACCAATCTGCCTGCTCAGTGCACTCACCACTGCTTTGTGTATATGATGTGGTAACAGGAACCATGAGGACAGTGACATATTCTGAAGGACTGGCACAGTCTGCATGATAGCTGGTTTCATGAAGAAGAAAGAGCCTCTGGAGAACACCAGGTTGTTTTCATTTTTTTTGTAATGGCTAGGTCAACTCTATCATCCATCATTGTTCTTAGCAGCTAGTCTCTCTCCTAATACATGAGGAAAAGTAGAAAACAGATGAAAATTGTGTCAACTGGTAACTATAAAACTCTCAGATATACCTGTATGCCATGTCCTACATTGCCTTGATGACCAGAAACCAGAGACTGGATAGTCCAGAAACCTAAAGTAGAACCAAGGATGGCATGAAAAAAAAATTAATGACAAGATTCCTCATGATATTCTGCTATGCTCATATCAGTGCCTTGCCCAATTACTATCAGAGACTTTCTTTGGCAATAGATGGGAGTAGGTACAGAGAACCATAGCGAGATATTTTGTGGGAGAGAGAGCTGAAATTGGAGGTCTCCATTGGCTTTCTCCTGTTGGAGATGAGGGGACCCCATGGAAAAGGGAAAGGAAAGATTGTAGGAGTCAAAGAGCATGGAGGACACCAGGAAAACATAGCCCACTGGATCAACCAAGCAAGGCTCATATGGGACCACAGAGACTGAATTGGCAATATGGGGCCTGCAAGAGTCTGTCCCAAGTCTGCTGTCAGCTTGGTGTTTTTGTGGGACTCCTCATAGTGGGAGTGGTGTGTCTCTGACTCTCCTGGCTGATTCTGGGATTCTTTTTGTCCTATTGGTTTTCTTTGTCCAGCCTTGATACGAGAGTGTTTGTCTTGTCTTATTCTATCTTGTTTTGTCATGTTTGGTTGCTGTCTCCTAAAGACCTGTTATTTTTTGAAGGGAAAAGGAAAGGGAGTGGCTCTGCAGGAGAGGGGAGGTGGTGCAGAGCTGGGAAAAGTGGAAAGAGGGGGAACTGTGTTGAGATATCTAGAACGAGACAAAAATCTATTCTCAATAAAAAATGGCTAAAAAAATTAGCCCTTAAAAATTTCTCTCTTGGAACCTCCAGCTGGCGACAGATGGGGAAGGTGACTGAGCCCCACATTGGAGCACTGGACTGAGCTCCCAAGGTCCCGATGAGGAGCAGAAGGAGCGAGAACATGAGGGAGAAAGTCAGGAACGAGAGGGGTGCGTTCACTCATGGAGACGGTGGGACAGAACTAATGGGAGATCACCAACTCCAGTTGGAATGGGACTGATGGATCATGCGACCAAACCCGTCTCTCTGAGTGTGGCCAACAGCGGGGGCTGACTGAGAAGCAAAGGACAATGGCTCTGGGCTCTGATTGTTCTTCATGGACGGGCTCTGTGGGAGCCTTCTCAGCTTGGTCGATCACCTTCCTGGACCTGGGGGGAGTTGGGAGGACCTTGGTCTTAGCATAGAGTGGGGAACCCTGATGGCTCCTTGGCCTTGAGAGGGAGGGAGGGGAGGTATGGGTGGAGGGGAGGGGAGGGAAGGGGGAGAAGGAGGGGAGAGAAAGGGGAGAAGGAGGGAGGGAGGGGGGAGGAGGAGGGAAGGAGATTGGAAATTTTAAATATAAAAAAAAATAAACCATGAGAAAAAAAAATTTCTCTCTTCCTCCCTCCCTCCCTCCCTCCCTCCCTCCCTCCCTCCCTCCCTCCCTCCCTCCCTTCCTTTCCTTCCATCTTTTTCTTTAATGTGAGGTCTGCTCTCTCTCTCTCTGTGTGTGTGTGTGTGTGTGTGTGTGTGTGTTTGTGTGTGTGTGCTGAATGTGGAGGTAAGAGAACAAATTAATGAAGTTAGCTTTTGCCTTCCTCCATGTGGGGCCTGTGGTTTGCTCTCAGCTCCTCAGGCTCTTGGAAAACCGCTGCTGCACACTCAGGCCTCTTGCCAACCCAAATTGACTTGTATTTTCATGCTGGATTTAAAGAAATAATAATTTTCATATATATATTCAATATCATTTAATTCTCCCTCCTCACACCATCTCCTTATTATTTTCCTTGGTTTTGTTAAATTTAAATGACATGATAAAAATTAATTTCAAGAGTTTTGAAAAACATATTTCATGATGTTTTGAACTGTGGACTCCTTATTTCAATCAAAGCAGAGTATGCTTTGTGGTTCTTGATGTAACAGTTTCCATGATTCCTCTTTAAACTCCTTCAGAAGAGATGTGTACAACTCCCTCAGATGTATTCCCAGCCAAGCATCATCATGTTTTCTAGCTTTAGACAAACTGCATTTTATTGAACTTCATATAAATTAAAGCATAGATTAGGAACTTTTTAAAATTGAATTATATCACCTAAAAGGAGGCCCATGAGTGTCTCTAGGGGTAGCTTCTACAAGTTTTCATGTAGCTCTCTGCTTTTCTCTTCATGGGCAAATATCCCAGGCATGGCATGGCTAGATTCTGAGGGAGTTCTGTGTGCAGTGATTTAAGAAAATGCAAAGCCTTTTATTTTCTTCTTCATATTTAGATCCATGTATGTCTCTCTTAGGGTCCTCACTGTTGTCTAGGTTCTCTGGGTTGTGAATTGTAGTCTTGTTTTCTTTATGTCTAAAAGACACTTATGTGTAAGAACATATGATATTTGTCTTTCTTGGTCTGGGTTACCTCACTCAATGTTGTTTTCTAGATCCCTCCATTTGCCTGCAAATTTCAAAATGTCATTATTTTTACTGCTGTGTAGTATTCCATTGTGTAAATGTATCATATTTTCTTTATCCATTCTTCAGTCGAGGGGCATCTAGGTTGTTTCCAGATTCTGGCTATTATGAATAATGTTGCTATAAACATAGTTGAGTGCATATCCTTGTAGCATGATTGAGCTTCCTTTAAGTGTATACTGAAAAGTGGTATTGCTGGATCTTGGGGTAGCTTGTTTTCTATTTTTCTGAGAAATAGACTTATTTCCAAAGAGGCTATACAAGTTTGTACTCCCACCAACAATGGAGGAGTGTTCCTCTTATTCCACATCTTCTATAGCTTATGTTGTCATCAGAGTTTTTGATCTTGTCCATTCTGATCGGGATAAGATGGAATCTCAGAGTTGTTCTAATTTGCATTTACCTGATAGCTAAGGATGTTGGATATTTCCTTAGGCATCTATCAGCCATTTGAGAATTGTCTGTTGAGAGTTCTCTGTTTAGGTCTATACTCAGTTTTTTTTTAAATAGTATTATTTGTTCTTTTGACGTCAAGCTTCTTGAGTTCTTTGAAAATTTTGGATGTCAGTCCTCTGTTTGATATGGGGTTGGTGAAGATCTTTCTGCATTCTGTAGGCTGCCGTTTTGTCTTGTTGGCCATATTCTTTGCTTTATAGAAGCTTCTCAGTTTCAGAAGGTCCCATTTGTTAATTGTTACTCTCAGTATCTGTGTTACCGGGATTATATTTATGAAGTGGTCTTTTGTGCCAATGCATTCAAGTGTACTTTCCACTTTCTCTTCTATGAGGAACAGTGTGGTTGGTTTTATGTTGAGGTTAAGTCGATTTCTATTTATTGTGTGCATGATGATAGGCATGAGTCTAATTGTGTTTTTCTACATGTTTTTACATGCTTCTACAGTTATGCTAACACCATTTGTTGAACATGCTTTCTTTTTTCCATTTTATATTTTTAGCTTCTTTGTCAAAAATCAGGCATTCATAGGTGTGTGGATTGATAGCTGGATCTTAGATTTGATTCCATTAGTCTCCTGTCTGTTTTTATGCCAATACCAGACTGTTTTCAGTACTGTAGCTCTATAGTAGAGTTTGAAGTCAGGGATGGTGAGGCCTCCAGAAGTTCCTTTATTGTACAGGATTGCTTTGGCTATCTTGGGTTTTTTTTGTTTTGATAGAGAAAGAGAGAACGTGGAGTCAAAGAGATGCCATGTAGCTTCCAAAGGAGAAAGTTGGTAGAATATTATTGCTAAGCCACAGCCTCATGCCTATAAATAGATTAATAAAAATGGAACAATTTAAGGTAAAAGAGCTAGACTAGGAATATGCTTGAGCAAATGGCAAACAGTGTTGTAATTAAAAATAAAAATAAAAGAAAAAGAAAGAAAAGGTCAAGCCTGCCAAAATTCTTTTATCATTTGCTGTTACCATTGGTCATATCTGAGTTGTAATTTCTCTATGTTTCTTTTCAACATATTTGGTATGTTGGGTTTTCTCTTTGTCTCATTGGGTTTTTTTTTTTTCTTTGTTTCTATTTTTGTTGATTTCAGCTCTCAATTTGATTATTTCCTGTCATCTAGTTCTCCTGTGTGAGTTTGCTTCTTTTTGTTCTAAAGTTTTCAAATGTTCTGTTAGCTAACTAGTGTGGGATTTTTAAGCTTCTGTTTGTAAGCATTTAGTGCTATTAACTTTCCTTTTAACACTGCTTTCATTGTGTCCCATAAATTGGGGGTATGTTGCATGGTCATTTTCATTAAATTTTAGGAAGTCTTTAATTTCTCCCTTTATTTCTTCCTTGACCCGTTGATGATTCACGTGAGCATTGTTTAATTTCCATGTGTTTGTGGGCTTTCTGGAATTAGTATTGCCATTAAATTCTAATTTTAAGCCATGGTGATCCAATAAGATACATGGCATTATTCCAATTTATTTTTTATATCTGTTGAGGTGTGTCTTGTTACCTAGTATGTGGTCAATTTTTGAGAAGGTTCCATGAGGTGATGAAAAGAAGGTATATTCTTTTATTTATGTATGGAATATTCTATAGATGCCTGTTAAGTCCTTTTGAGTCAATATCTGTTAGTTCCCTTATTTCTCTGTTAAATTTCTTTTTGTCTGACAGATCTGTCCAGTTGAAAAATTGGGGTGTTGAAGTCTCCCACTATGAGTGTATAAGGTTTAATGTATGAGTTAACCTTTAGAAGCGTTTCTTTTCCATATGTATTTGGAACTAAGATGATCAGTTTAGATATTTCCTGTTGATAGATATTTCCTGTGACTACTATGAAGTGTCCTTCTTTGTTACTTTTGATTGATTTTAGTTTGAAGTCTATTTTGTTACATATTAGTTAGCTACACCAGCTTGTTTCTTAGGTCCATTTGATTAGAATTTTTTTTCTTGCCCTTTACTCTGAAGTAATGTCTGTCTTTGAGGGTGAGGTGTGTTTCTTGTATACAGAAGAAGGATAGATTCTGTTTTCATATCCAATCTGTTAACCTGTGTCTTTTTATAGATGAGTTGAGTCCATTTACATTAAGGGATATTAATGACCAGTGATTGATATCTCCTGTCAATTTAGTTTTCATTGTTGGTGATGTTAATTTGTGTGTTTTTCCCTTCTTTTGGATTTGCTACTATGAGATCATCAATTGTCTGTGTTTCTGTTGATGTAGCCAACTTCCTTGGGTTGGAGTTTTCCTTCTAGTACTTTGTGTAGGACTTTGATTGTAGCTAGGTATTGGTTAAATCTGGTTTTGTCATGGAATATCTTTTTTTGTCCTTCTTTTATGATTGAAAGTTTTGCTGAGTATAGTAGTCTGAGCTGGCATCCCAGCCTACTCCCTTGAAGGTTCCAGACTCACACCTGAACCTGCAGAGGTCTTGATTCAGGCCTACTTCCTGGGAGGTCCCAGACTGATGCCCTGACCAGCAGAGGTCTCTAAGTGGTTTCTCCCTTGTACCTGCTTCTGTGAAGTTCACTGTCTCAGGCCTGCTCAGGCCTATGTCTCTGGCCCAGTCCTGTTTCCATAAATGTCCCTGGCCTGGATCTGCTCCTACAGAGGTCTCTGACTTGGGCTTAGTCCTGCAAAGGTCTCGGGCTCTGATCTACTCCCTCAGAGTTCCCAGACTCAGGTGTGCCCAGACCTACAGTGGTCCTGGCTTAGGTCTTCTCCCTCGGAGGTCCCAGACTCGCCCCTCTTTGGAGTTTTACATGGATTTGGGAAATGGAACCCAGGTCATCAGACTTTTTGCCTCTGAGCTATCTCATTGGCCCTTTAGGGCTTCATGTATTACTTTAAATACTTATTCAAATATTTGGGAATACATTTATTAAGTTATTTGATATTCTATTTTCTCTTTTCCTGTTTTCTTTATTCCATCCCTTACTACTTTCTATCTCCCTTTCTTTTGTCTTTCTGTCTCTCTTGCTTTTTCTGGTAATAGATAAAATCTGAGACCTGGCATGTACAAGAGAAATACATTAACATTAAACTACATCCTCAAGATCTCTGGTTTATTTTTTATTAATTTTTAAATTCTCTTTATATGTTAATCTTGAATGTTTTATATAATTTTTATAATCCATAGGATTTTCTTCCAATCTGCGGTTTGCTTTTTAAGTCTCAGTATTGTTTAATAATCATGAATTTTTAATTCTTTCCTTTGGGAACATGCTTTTGGTGTTATACCAAAGAAATCTTTGTTTATTTCAAGGTCATATGGGTTTTTAAGGTTGCCTTTAGCCAGCTTACAGTTTTAAACATTTTTTATGTAGGTCCACAGATATTTAAAATAATTTTTCATAAGGTAAGAGGTTGCTATTTGAATATTTTTGTTTGTGCTTGGAGTCCTTACTTTTCCCTCCCTTTCTTTTTTCTTCTTTTATTTCTCTTGATATAGAGAAGTCAAATTGTCTAAGCTCAACTTAGTAAAAAGATAAACCATCTCCACTAAATTTTTTTTGAGTTTGGTTAATTTTTTTTATTTTTTTATTTTTATTAAAAATATCCATCTCCTCCCCTCCTCCTATTTCCCTACCCTCCCGTTCCCCCCACCCCATTCCCTCCCTCTCCAGGCCAAAGAGCAGTCAGGGTTCCCTACATTATGGGAAGTCCAAGATCCTCCCAACACCCCCTAGGTCCAGGAAGGTGAGCATCCAAACTGACAAGGCTCATACAGAGCCTGTCCATGCCGTAGAATCAAAGCCCAATGCCATTGTCCTTGGCTTCTCAGTCAGCCTCCACCGTCAGCCACATTCAAAGAGTCCGGTTTGATGGCGTGTTCCATCAGTCCCATTCCAACTGGTCTTGGTGATCTCCCGTTAGATCTGACCCACCGTCTCAGTGCGTGAATGCACCCCTCATGGTCCTGACTTTCTTCCTCATGTTCTCCCTCGTTCTGCTCTTCATCAGGACCTTGGGAACTGAGTCCAGTGCTCCAATGTGGGTCTCTGTCTCTATCTCCATCCATCACCAGATGAAGGTTCTATGGTAATATGTAAGATAATCATCAGTGTGGCTATAGGACAAGGACAGTTCAGGCACCCTTTCCTCTGCTGCCCAATAAACAAGCTGGGGACATTTCCTTAGACACCTGGGAACCCATCTAGAGTTCAGACTTTTGCCAACCCTAAAATGGCTCCCGTAATTAAGATATATACTTCCCTGCTCCCCCAACCACTCCTCCTCCATCCCATCCATTCCATTCCCTCAAGCTCTCCCCATCCTCTCCTTCACCCTTCTCTCCCCGCATCTCCCCTTATCCCCACCTCACTCCCACCCCCGTATTCCCAACCCCTGCCTAGCAATTTTGTCCATTTCCAATATGCAGGATGATAACAATATGTTTTTCTTTGGGTTCACCTTCTTTTTTTAAATTTTTTATGGTTTATTTTTTTTATATTTAAAAATTTCCATCTCCTCCCCTCCTCCTTCCCCTTCCCTCCCCTCCCCTCCACCCATACCCCCCCCTCTTCAGGCCAAGGAGCCATCAGGGTTCCCTACTCTATGTTAAGACCAAAGTCCTCCCAACTCCCCCCAGGTCCAGGAAGGTGATCGACCAAGCTGAGAAGGCTCCCACAGAGCCCGTCCATGCAGAAGAATCAAAGCCCAGCGCCATTGTCCTTGGCTTCTCAGTCAGCCCCCACTGTCGGCCACATTCAGAGAGTCCGGTTTGGTCGCATGTTCCATCAGTCCCATTCCAACTGGAGTTGGTGATCTCCCGTTAGTTCTGTCCCACCTTCTCCATGGGTGAACGCACCCCTCACGGTCCTGACTTTCTTTCTCATGTTCTCCCTCCTTCTGCTCCTCATCAGGACCTTGGGAGCTCAGTCCAGTGCTCCAATGTGGGGCTCTGTCATTTTCTTCATCTATCGCCAGGTGGAGGTTCTATGGTGATATGCAAGAAATTCATCAGTATGGCTATCCACTCCACTAAATTTTTGAAATATTCAATATGTGCCACATATGCAATAGTCAGGGAGCACCAAGAGAGTGCAGGAGGTTATGTGTAGGGGGCCTGTCTGGACTTCTGATGGCTGGCATAACCTTTGATAAAGCAGGGGCCTCTGCCCGAGTTTGGACCACAAGGAGTGGAGGAGGGATTGGAAATATTGTATGTATAAGGGGGTACCAAGAGTGGAGGAGGTTCGTGGACAGGTGACCTCTTATTGTTCTAGTGGCTGACATGGTCTCTGTTTCAGCAGTGAGTCTCCCCCTGAGTTCACCTACATGTTCTTTTCCTTGGTGTGGCCTGCATTTGATCAGGGTATGTCTGCCTGAGTTGGGGTGGGGATATGGGAATGGGCTGCCTAGTGGTGAGGGAAGCAGTGGTAACAGATTGGGTCTTTGTGAACCCCACCTAGGGAGTGAGAGCTCCCAAGGAAGGAGGCCTAATTTTTCTTCTGGATCTGGAAATCTATTTTTTAAAGAGTTGAATACAAGTTACATATATATAGTACATTTTAAACAAGATTTATATCTTGTACATAGTAAGATGTAGTAAATTAAGATTACACATGTCTGTATTTTTACTCCAAGCCTTTTGTTATAAGTTTAAACCAACTTTTAAACAGATTTTATAGATAGTTTTTTAACCATAGTCAGAACTTACAAATTTTGGAGAGTTTATAGCATTGTCTCTAGGGGTTTTCTTTTCATTTTTTTTCTTTTAAGAGCAAAGAAATTATACAGATAAAAGATTTCTAACAGTGGAAAGTAGAGAAACTTTAGAGATAAGAGACTTTTGGAAGCATAGAGCAGAGAAAGTTTAGATAAAAGAGATTTGGGAATACTTTGTTTGTGCAGTGGCAGAAGTTGTTACCATAGAAGAGAATTTGAAATTCGAGTGTGTCAATCTTTGGCCATTGATCTACATTGAGGTCAAGCAGTTTGGAGTCTGAGGAGGAGAGAAAGAGGGTTGCAAAATGAAATTCCACTTTAGGGAATCCATATAAAGTCTGAGCAGGGACTGATAGACAGAGACCAGGGTCATAGCTAGTCACAGGCTGGATGGCAGCTCCTAGTGGGAGGTGAAAGAAAGTATATGAGGCTTTTGGGAAAGGGAGATGTTAAGAGTCTTCAGAGAGATGTTCCCACATGGACAAGGAGATACCCAAATGTGTGTAGCAGACCAGTGCTGAAAGATGTGATACAAGTGCCCAGGCAGGTAGGCTAAGGCATAAAAGGCTCTATGAGCCTAAGCAACGTTCATGAAGAAGAGAAGGAGAGATAAATGATTAGAACAGGTAGAGGGAAGTAGCATCAGAAGATTCAGACTCCAGAGTTTGGAATCAAACTTGGTGGGTAGCAAAAAGCTAGTAGACACAAATGATCCATACATACTTTGGGAGAGTCAAATCAACAGCTTGGTTCAGAGTGGCCAAATCCCTTGCAAGTGAAATCATTTATGCCACTCCTGTCATTTTGGCACCAGATGAATGAAAAAAAAATAAGTGAGGATATTCCTGCTCTTTATTATAATATGGGGAGAGTACATGAGGCAGAGGGGTCTGGAAGATTCCAGACTGGACCTTGTAGGCAGACAGAGCAGGTGGGCCATGATAGAAGAAAGAGAAATGGGAAAGGGAGAGCAGAAAGGTCATGTGAGTAAGGGGCCAAGAGAGTGGCAGAGACAAAAGGGCTAAGTTATATAGAGGTTGGAGGAGTTGTGGGAGGGAATCCTAGCCCAAAGAATTCAGAGTAAGGAGCTAGGGTATGCCACTTATAGGTGGTATTGAGAGAGTGGTGGCCAGTGTCCACTTTGATATGTTCATAAGTAACTTAGTTGGCTGTTTGCCCAGAGTTAGAGACCTAAAGACAGGGCACCCACACACATACATGTGCACATATGCATAAAAAATTAAGAAGAAAATTTCTAATTTTTAAAAAAAACCCTCTTTTACTTTAATGTTGCCTATATGCACAGTGGATATAAAAGCATCCATTGGAGCATGGGCAACCTACTATTGGCAAAATCCCTGAAAGAGTTTCATTGTCATCGTGAGATTTGTTTCTCTAAGTCCTGAAAGTGTGTGGTGTTTCAACAACATGGTCTTATTGTCTATTTCTTGTGGGAAACCCAGAGCAATGAAATTGTCCTCTGTTTTTCTGATGGACTTAAAGGACCTCCTTGACCAATATACTGCAAAGAGTTTTTTCTGAGCTGGCATTGATTGAAATTATCATTTAATAGTTTGTGCCTTCTGGGAGAAGCATTGCTTCTCCATCATGAGAATTGCTGGTCCAATAACATTATAGTAAAATGATTGTATTTTGAAATTAATTTCCAAGCTTGTATGTTTCCGTAGATTTTTTTTCCTAAACATCTATAGCTTTGGTTAACTGGCTCTCTACTTCCCCCTGGCCTCAATACCATAACCACTTAAACCTTTAAACTCTGATATTTGCCCCCCCTTTTTTCATATCACACTTGCTCTCCAATATATTTTTTAATTTAGTTGTATAATAATAGGTTTCCTCTTGACTTTTATGTATCTGTTATTTTGGCTAGTGCTCATTTTATGCCCTTATTTTTACTTTCTACTTCACTATTTCCCCCCCTCTACTCTTACTCAAGTATAGTGTACTATTCTCCATCTCTTCAGATGTTTTGTTTCCCATGCCCTCTTTCTAGTTTCCTGAGTCCTACTTGTACTACATGTTAAGCACACAAAAGACTTGAGGCTAAGATCCACACTGAGTGAAACACATATTCTGATTGTCTTTCTGGATCCAAATCATCCCATTCAGTGAAAGTTTTTTCACTTCCATCTAGTGGCCTGTGAGTTTTATGAATTCATTTTTTCCTTTCAACGAAATAAAATTCTATTGTGTATATTCATTGTGTTTTCTTATCTATTCATCAGTTAATGAATATCTAGTTTAATTTCATTTTTCTAGCTATTATGATTTGATTGGTAAAAAAAACATGGATGATCAAGTGTCTATGTAAGAGCACATAATGTTCGTTGAAGGGTATATTCTTAGTATATCTAGGTACATAATAGTTCTATTATAGTTTTTTTTTATAAAAACTAGATTGATTTAAAAAATGCTTTGTAACAAGAGATTTCTCTCCCACCCATCAGTTCCCAATTAACCATTCTGTTGTAGGAGGAAGCCACTTGTTCATTCCTGGCTACCCAGGCCATGAAATAATCATCCAGAAACTATATTATTTGTAAAACTATTTCTGGCTTACTCTTATATCCTAAACTAACCCATCTTCATTAATCTGTGTATTCCCACATGACTGTGACTTATGGGTAAATTTCCATTTGGAGTCTGTCTCTGGTGGGGCTACAGGGCTTCTCTCTGACTCTGCCTTCTTTCTCCCAGCATTCAGTTTAGTTTTGCCTGCCTGGCTCTATTCTGCTAAGCCGCTGGCCGAAATAGCTTTATTCATTAACTAATACAAAGAACACATATATAGAAGGATTTCCCACACCACTCTGAGACTTAATATTAATTACAAACTTTTTGGTCTATTAGCTTAGCCTTATTATTAACTAGCTCTTAAATCTCAAATTAACATATTTCTATTATTTTATATTTTACCATGAGGCTCATGGCTTGTTACTTCATATTTTGCTTCTATGGTGGCTGCTGGTATTTCTCTTAACTCTGCAGTTTTTTTTCCTTTAATCTTTGCTTGGAATTCCCACCTGGCTCTATTCTGCTTGGCTATTGGTCAAATCAGCCTCTTTACTAACCAATGGTAATAAAATATATTCAGAGCATACAGAAGGACATGCCACATCATCTTTCTTTTTTATATAATTAGAAAGGAAGGTTTTATCTGTAAAATCATAAAATTACATATAACAAAAAAGAAACATGTATCAAGCAAGAATTATATTTACAATATTTAGTCTATTTGTATTTGGCAAAATTAAAGAAGAAATGTTATCATCTATCCTATCTTTGTTAGTATAAAGTTTTATATCTAGTTTACCTTTTTTCATAACTAAATAAAGCTACAATTATAAATTCCATCAAAATTATTCAACTCCATTAAAGACCCCAGAAGGATATAATACCTAAGTAAACAAGAAGTCCATTGTAAGAAACTTCCACAATTTTGAAAATGACAGAGCTATCTGGCTGTTTTAACAGTCACCCAATGTTTATCTAAAACATCAGGGCATCCATTTTTCAGCCTGTAGGCCTAGAGTGTCTGGCAGACTTCTCAGTGAAGCAGGAAATCTGAAAGATTGTTTTTCCTATATTGGTAGTTTGTTAGTCATTTTCTTCTGTGTCCTTCTGAATATCTGTCAGACTTTCCTATGAAGCAGGAACTCTGAAGGACTGTCCTACCTTCTTTTGACAAGTTTAGCAGTCATTTTCCTGTAGGCCTTGTATGTCCAGTTTATATAGTATATTGTCAAGAAGTCCAGGCAGAGGTAGTTTCTGGCCCAAATGGCTAGTCTCACCATATTGAAAGAAAACTCCATAAGGAGCTTCTTCAATGCCTATCATCCTCTTGAAATAATTGGTGTTGCCAGGTGCAGAAGTGTCTCACTTTTGAGAAAAGTCTAAGTTCTTAAAACATTTTAAGTGCCATATTCTGTAGGTCTGTGAAGGTTTGAAGATTTCCTATCCATCTGAAATAGGTTTTTGCATATCTAGAAAACCTAAGTAACATGACTATAAGTTTGACTAGTATAGATGACTATTAATATGTATTTTAACTATATATTACATTTTAAATAAGCTGTATAAACATAATACCTTAAACAAGAATAGAAATACGCATATAGTATAACAAAATTGACCTTAAATTTGTCTCAATAAACCAAAATTCATATCAATATAAAGTATCCATTTCTATATCTTAGCCCCCTTTTTTCTTTAGAAAGATATTGACTATGACCATTAATCATTTATAATCAACCCCCTTTAAATGAAAACAAACATTTATAAACAATATTTTGGGGATTTGGATATAGTTTCCTATATTACCTCCTGCTGATTAGGGTGCTGGTAAACTTATAGGGAATCCTAAGAAAATTTAGAATTGTGGTCAAACTTTGGCTGTAGTAGTCTATAAGGCTGCCTATTCTCAGTCAGTTACCTTGAAGCTGTTCTGGATGTTGGATTGCCTGGGCCATTGCTTCCATGGAGACCTCTCATTGGGTCTTGCTTGATCAAACCATATTATCTGGGAAGAAACCATAGCTTCTCATATTCTATGGAAACAAAAGCAGAATCTCTCTTCCAAAGCAACATAGCCTTAGACCCAAATTTTGAAATCAAGATACCTTTATGTTGAGTTATCTTAGCAGCCCCACAATCAATTATCTCTCTGTAATTAGCTCATTAACATTCAAAAATTCAAAGAAAACATAATAGTATACATAATCCAGACTCTGTATATTTTACATTTTTATGTGGGTAAATATGATTTTTATTACTACATTTCTTCTTTAAGGACCTAGGCTTACTATCTTTAAATTGTTCTTATAATCTATGTCTCTGTTTATGTTTTATCCTCTCTTTCCCAAGGCTATGCACATTTATCAAACACACTGTGACCTGTTTAGAGGCCTTTTTTCCTGAATCTGTCCTTACTGTGTATCTCTAACCCTTGTTTGTATGAGAAAAATCCCTAAATCCATTATGTAGCACACACTTGTCCAGTCTGCCACTGTACTTTCAAGCCCACAGGCAGCGGCTGCGAGTCTCTTTACCTCGGTCAGTTTAAGAGACTGTGGGAACCCACCATGTGGCTAAACACATGGCAGTTGGAAGCTGACTTCATCTCTCCGGCTGTTGTCTGGAGATGTGTCTCTGTACCTAGCTGGCATGAGAGACTAGGAAGCCCAGTGTGGCTTACTTTCCTTGTGCTTAGACTCCTTTAAAAGTTTTTTTTAGGTCTTATGTGTATTCATGCCAGACAGTGAGTGCCATTTGTAACCAGAGGTTTCTCTCCTGCCCGCCAGTTCTCGAATAGTCACTCTGAGACTTAATATTAATTAAAAACTGTTTGGCCTATTAGTTCAGCTTTATTATTAACTCATTCTTACAAATTAAATTAACTCATTTCTATTCGTTTATATTTACCACGAGGCTCGTGGCTTGTTACCTTACTTCTTGCTTCTCCAGCAGCTACTGGCATCTCTCTCAGCTCTGCCTTTTTTCCCCTTTATCTTTGCTTGGATTTGTCATCTAGCTTATTCTGCCTGGCTGTTGGCCAAATAGGCATCTTTATTAATCAATGATTATAAAACATATTCATGGCATACAGAAGGGCATCACATATCAATGTTGCTCAAAGTTATACTTCCATCAACACTGTATGAGAGCTCCCCTCCCACCATATCTATGCTAGTCTTTGGTGGGTATCATTTGTTTTCCTAATGAGGACCCTTCTGACTGGGATAGCAGGGAATTCTGAAATACTGTTAATCTGCATTTCCCTGGTGGCTAAGTATATTGAACACTTGTTAATGTGTTCACTAGTCTTTTGCAGTTCTTATTTTGACAAATTGCTGTTCAGTTCCAAGCTTATTTTTAATTTTTTTGTCCTCTTGATGTTTAGGTTTTGAGCTCTTTTTATATTCTAGTTACTAATCCTCTATCAGATGTGTAGCTGGAAAATATTTCTCTCATCATACTTATAAGTATGACCTGCCTTTTATTCAGCTGACAATAATGCTTGTGATAAAGAAACATTTTAGTTTCCTCTCTGTCTATTGTTTGTCTTATTTTTTTGTGCTTGCTAGGACCTATACAGAACATCTTCGTGTATGCTTATAAGTTGAAGCAAACTTTCTATTATTTCCTCTAGCAGTTTTATGGTATCAGGTCTTATATGAGGTCCTCAATCCCTTTGTAATTGAGCTTTATGCAAGCACCCTTTCCTACTGAGCCACTGTTATTTTTTCATATTTATTGATGCATTCATTTATTTATTATATTGTGTAGGTATTTTGCATACATGTATGCCTGTGTACTGCATTTGTGCTTTGTGTCTGAGGGGGCCAGAAGATGGTATCAGATTCCTTATAACTAGAGTACAGCCCATTGTAAGTTTCTATACTGGGAACTACACCCAAGAGAGATAAGGATCTAGTTTTATTTTTCTGCATGTAGAAATCCACTATCCTTAATACCATCTGCTGAAGATATAATCTTTTCTTCATTGTATATTTTTGACATCTTCCTCAAGAGCCAGCTAATTGTTGTTATGTGGACTCATACCTGGATCTTGATTCTATTCCATTGATTAATGTATATTTTTATGTCAGTACCATGCTGTTTTTAATATGCTGTTTAAATCAGGTATGATGGTACCAGGTGAAGTATTTATTTGATTTAAGATTGCTTTAGCTACACTTGTTCTTTTGTACTTACATATTGCTTTGTGATTTTTTTCTGTCTGTGAAGAGCCTTCCTAGAATCTTGATTGACATTGTATGGAATGTATAGATTGCTTTAGGTAGAAAGACTATTGTCACAGAATTTATTCTTCTGATCTATGAGCATGTGAAAACTCCATATTCCAATATATTTCTCACTTTCTTACTTCAATATCTTAAAGTTTTAACTGTTGTGGTCTTTTGTTTCCATAGTTATATTTCTTTCTAGGCAACTTTTGTGGCTATTGTAAATGGGTTTGTCCCTTATTTCTTTTTCTGTATATTTGCCATTAGTATATAGGACAAATATTAAGAATATTTACTGAACAATCGTGATGACCAGAATGCAGATTCAAACACCCATGTAATACCTGTAATTCCAGGTCTGAAAGAATTTTCTGACCTCTGTGTGGGCAGAGTTTCACACTGACACACATGTTCATAAACTGAGACATACACACAGAGACCATCAAATAAAGTTAAATCAGTCTTTTTTTTTTTCTTTTTTTTTTTTGGTTTTTCGAGACAGGGTTTCTCTGCAGCTTTTTTAGAGCCTGTCCTGGAACTAGCTCTTGTAGACCAGGCTGGCCTCGAACTCACAGAGATCCGCCTGCCTCTGCCTCCCGAGTGCTGGGAATAAAGGCGTGAGCCACCACCGCCCGGCTTAAATCAGTCTTAAGCATTAAGAAAAAAATCTAATTATTTTATTTCTAATATACTTGAACATTATTCTGTAGATATAAGTAATCATGCAACAATTTCATGCCTCCCACCCAGTTTCTGCTAGTGAGAGCATCATATAAATCTGTTCAACATCACAAACTCCATGTTAGTATTGATATAACAAAGAAACAGAACACTTCCAGCATCATAATGATCTACTTGCTCTCCTCTAAAAGCTACAGCCACTTTCACCCATTCTTACATACTCATTAACCCAAATCTACATTTGCTATTCTTTTTTTATTGCTTTATAAATAATACCAACCAAAATTTCCACTTCCTCCCCTCCTTCCATTTCCCTCCTGCTCCCCCACTCAATCTCCCCCTTTCCCCTTCAGTCTTAAGGGATGACAGGGTACCCTGCCCTGTGGGAAGTCCAAGACCCTCCCCCCTACATCCAGGCTTAGGAAGGTATGCATCCAAATAGACTAGGATCCCAAAAAGCCATTATCATTGGCTTCTCAGTCAGCCCCAATTGTCAGCCACATTTAGAGAGTCCAGTTTGATCACATGCTCGTTCAGTCACAGTCCAGCTGGCTTTGGTGAGCTCCCATTAGATCAGGCACACTGTCTCAGTGGCTGGACCAACCCCTCATGGTCCTGACTTCCTTGCTCATGTTCTCCCTCCTTCTGCTCTTCAACTGGACCTTGGGATCTCAGTCCAGTCCTCCAATGTGGGTCTCTGTCTCTGTCTCTCTCTGTCGCCAGATGAAGTTTTTATGGTAATATTCAAGATAATCATCAGTCTGACTATGGGACAAGGCCAATTTAGGCACCTTTTCCTCTACTGCCCAAGGAACTAACTTGGGACATCCCCGTGGACACCTGGGAATGCCTCTAGAGCCAAGCCTCTTGCCAACCTTAAAATGGCTCCCTTAATTAAGATATCTTCTTCCCTGCTCCCATATTCACCCTTCCTCCATCTCAACCATCCCACTCCCCCAAGCTTTTCCCAATCCTCCCCTTCTCCCTTCTCTTTCCCCCCTCCCCTTCCCTCTAACCCACCCCCAGAACATGGCACTGTGCAACTGACTTTTCACCCATTACCATTTTCTGGAGGATCATGCAGTTTGTTGCATGAACCACTTGTTTGTGCTGTTTGTTGTATAATATTCCATTGTTAGGGTGTTACACAGTTGGTCCAGTCATTCACCCACTGAAGGACTGTTAGGGTGCTTCCAGATTTGAGTAATCAAGAATAAATTCATAATAAACATTTATGTTCATAGTTTTGTGTGTAAGTTTTTAATATCTCTGGAATAAATGTCTAGGAGTGAAATTTGGGGGTCACATGATATTTGTGTATTCAGTTTTCAAAGTTTAAGAATTATGTGGTAATTATTACAATGATGATAAAGAATGTAGAAACTGTCATAAACTTCCTCAAATTTTTGTAAATTTGCACTGCATTGCATAAGAAGGCATGCTTAATTTTAATTTTAGTACTATTTTTATCACATCCTTTTTGTTTGGTTGGTTTTTTCAGTTTTCTACATTCACAGTTTTTTTTAAATATAGTGTTCTGTCTGAATATATTCCTGGATGCCAGAAGAGGGCACCAGATCTCACTATAGATGGTTGTGAGCTGACATGTGGTTGGTATGAATAGAACTCTGCAATAGCTGTCAGTAATCTTAATCTCTGAACAATCTCTCCATCCTCATCTATCACATTCTTAAGTTTACACAATTATCAAAACAATAAATCATAACCTGATTTATAGTACTTGTCAATTTTCATGGCATGAACACTTCTTATGCCCTATCTCAATTTACCAGCCTGACATAAATGGAAAGGGGTTGAAAGTGATGTCTAGTACTACAGTATGATCTATTAACATCTATTCTGATACAGTAGACATGATAACAGGAAAACAGATAGTAATGAAGTTCAGAATTGGTTATTTTGAGTATTTAAAAATAGGATTGCAATAATTTAATTTTCAATAAAAGGTAAGATCTGCCCATGACTCACAAGCAATCAGTCCTTAAATATTGGTGGGAAATGGCTTTACCAAAAACAAATAAGAAAAAAAACCTTAATATTTCTTTACTTCTAAGGTTTCCTAATTTCTCCTATAAGTTTCTATACTTTTTTCTTCTTTTTTTCTTTGCTTTTCGAGACAAGGTTTCTCTGAAGCTTTGGAACTTGTCCTGACCTTAGCTCCTGTAGACCAGGCTGGCCTCAAACTCACAGACATCTGCCTGTTTCTGCCTTCTGAATGTTGGGATTAAAGGCATGCGTCACCACTTCCCAGCTAAGTTTCTATACTTTTATACAATATGTAGACACACTGCACTTATGTATTCATTAACTTAGCATTTAAAATGGCCTCTTTATCTTCCTTTGCTCTTTCCTGATTGTGTTACTAATACTTAACACACCATAAATAATGTGTAAGTATGAGGAGGGAGGAACATAGAAATCAAAAACATGGTTCTCAGCCCTATAATAATATATTCTAAAGTACTTCAGCATTTTATTTATGCCTAGCCTTATCACAGAGAGTTAAATAATGATTTCACGTTGTATTATTTCTCTCTCAACCTTCTGAAGTATACACTTTATAACCCCACCACCATGTGTGAGTGCTTCTTGTTTGATCTCTCACAAAGACAGACACTTATGCAACCCCACATACTTCTTTCCAAGAGCATCATTGAAATGAAATTTGTAGCAGCTTAAGGTGCAACCTGCTTCTCTTAGTGCTGTCATAACTAGACTCTTCTCCATTTCAACTGGAGATGACCAAGGGACCACATTAGGTCAGAATAAAATGTGTAGGGAAGAAGAATGTTTTTGTTTGCTTTCTTGTAAAACATAGTAGCTATATAAATAAGCTCAATTTCTATATCTTCCTTAATTATGCTTGGAGTCTGGAATTGCCTCAGAAACTTGGTGAGAATGGAATAATAATGGTTGAGATGAAGTGTAAAAGTTGATGACCTTGGTATTTCAAGTTCATGAATCAACACTAGGTCTTCCAACACCCATAATTCTTTAAAGAGAGAAAACAAAACCTTATTTGTTTGATTCACCATGAGTGATGCATGCCTTTCTGATGCAGCTACTTTCCTTGTGGCTTGTTTTTGCTGTTACAGCCTGAATTTAAGACACACTGAGCTGGGCTCCATTTGGCTTCCAAGTCTGCTTACACGGTGCTTCTGACTAAAACATTTTCCCCTTTGCCATCTAACTTCCAGCATGAGGCATATGTGATTTTCATCTCAATTTTGATTCTTCATTTAATCTTTTGTTTCTGTGGGGTTGATATATATATATATATATATATATATATATATATATATATATATTAGACACCCACATATATGTGTATATGTGCACATATTACTCAAATATCCTTCCATTTGGATCTCTCTGTGCTCCCTTTAGCATACATAGTATTTCCTAATCTTTCATTTTTACCATTCTTCCCTTAAAGCATTTTTATAGTTTTCCTCATCAATTGTCATCTTTCCCTTATACATTTTAATATTATATATACCTTCTATCTGTTTATCTGCCATGTTCACATCTACATTTTATACACAAAAATATGAGTTTTCACACTCAGAAGTTCTAACTTGGGCTGTATTACCCCTGTTGAGAATTCATGGGAAGTCAATGCTTTATTTAATAGACATCTGGTGAATTAATAAAATAATTTTTATTCTTAGAAACTTGCCAGCAAAGCTCAGCCTTCATGAGAAAATATTTGACAACATAAGGACAGTTCCAGTTCCCTAACGTATTCTTGAAGAGCATTCCAAGCTTGCTCTGTTCCTTTCATCGATGTAAGTCTTTATTCTGGCTAGGATTCTTTCTGTAAAAATGCATGTAGCTAGCCTCTACATGAGTAAAGCAAAAATAATAGTATTGGTTTAATTGATAGGAAATACATTGGGCTGTTTTGACTTTTGTCATAGCTTGATCCAGAAACCATAAAAGCACTACTCTAATTGTATAATGTACACCCCATCTCTGTGAGTGTGTGTGTGTGTGTGTGTGTTTATGTGCGTGTTTGTTTCTGCTTTGCTTTTCAGTTTGACTTATTCTCAGACTCACATTTCATGGTTTTACAACTCTCTCCCCAGTGACCACCGGGTTACAGCTTTGTAGTCGTCTCTTTCACAGACAGGAGCATAAGGCATTGCCCTCCTAAGGGAAACGACACTGCGTTTCATCCTGTGACTTGGGACGTTTCCTATTCGTTCCTCTCAGCCCCATAGGTGGGGGCGGGGCACAGAGCTGAACTGTTTCATCCCATGATTTGAGTTGGATTAGGAACTGAGGAGGAGGACTAATGAATGACAAGGGCAGTCTGTGAGCAAGAGGTGGAATTTACAGCCCCACTGAAATTTAAAAGAAAAAAGGAACCAAATTGAAGTTATTTTTACCTGAGTGGTATTGTGAGATGGGTTTTGCTCCCTGAAACTCATATGCTGGATCTCAAAGCTCTGGTACCTTCGACTGTGCTATCAGGTGGGGTTAAGTTCTTTTTAGAGCTAACATAGCAAGGGGAGATCATTTCCCATCAGCATTATTACTGTTTTGAGAAGTGGTGCTTAGGACGCAGACATCACAGAGCTGAACAACAGTTGGGGAGACACTCGGAGAAGCCAGGGCAGAGTGGAGGGGGCCGGCTTTGTGAGGAATAAAGTCTACTGAGGTTGATACCTTGATGTTAGACATCCGGCCTCCACAGTCATGGGACAATCGATTTCTGTTGTTTAGGCCACCCAGTGCGCAACACTTCATGACGGCAGTCCAACCCAACAAGCAACAACTTTGGGAAGAAAAGACTGTGTGCTTGCTGACTGTAGAATTAATTTTTCTCTGTAGTGTCTGTGAAATGAGGAGGCATTAACAGTGGTTTGGTGGCGAAGGAGGTTATTGCGCTGGGATATGTTCTCTCAATTTTTGCTCCGAGGTACTTTCACTGCAAAGATAAATTGACATTTAAGGCCCTTTCTGAGGTGAATTGTTATGATGAATTTTGACACCTCAATCCACTTAAATTAGGTCCCTTAATGCATTTAGAAAAGTGGAGATTAGTTTTGGCCAGCTCTTCTTTTATAATCCCTTAAAGGTTGAGCTGAGTGCTTTGAAGAGTAGGTACAACTGCCAGGTTTAAGGGCAAGGCCACTAGTCCTATAGCTGAGAAGGGATGAATTGATTCTCTCCTCCGTACAGCTCATACTGGATGGAGAATACAGAGACGCTTTTGGATGTAGAAACTCTCTTTCTTAAAGACTTTTGTTTATTGCACATTTTCAGTTGAAATCCACATGTACAAGCTTCTCTGAATGCCTCCTCTAGGGAATATGACTGTTACATAAAGGTGCTGCCTTGGTCTGAGAAAGAAGCTGGTTTATGACCTTACTTGGCATTGCTCGGTTGCTCATTTAGTCAAGTAAGCTGTTTAAGCAATATATTCCTCTTTATTCATCTGTAAAATTGAGATTCTAATATGGATCACTTCACAGGACTTCCCCAAGGAATAAATTTGATAATGCTCTTAAAATATTCAGTGTGATTCGTGGTTTATAGGAAAAGAATAGTGTGCTTGGGGGCTGTGTTATCATTAAACAATGGTTAAACCAGCATAAAATTCCATAGACAATTCGGAGTATGTGGTGGCAGACATGGCTTGTTAATTTAGTAAGCACCATTCAAGGGGGACCAGGGAGAAGGATGCTCTTCAGGCATCATTTACAGCTAGAAGTATGTCTAATTGCCTTAAGTGTGAAACAGTCAACTGTTGCCTTTTCCAAGTGTGCAGAATGCTGCTAAAACAGCCCTGTGCTTGACATATTCTTGGCCGGTTTTGGTTTGTTTGCTTGTTTGATTTGTCACTGCCTTTAAAGAAAGATCCAGTTTCTTAATTACTTCCCCTGAGTTTCAGGAGGGATTCCATCAGGCTCTGTAACTGCTCACCATCCCCCTCATGTGTTATTTCAAAGGTCTCAGCATTTTTCAAGTACTAAGGCCAAAAATGATTTTCTGCTATACTTTCTGCACATTTTCTCTATTTCTATTGCTTACATGGAACCAACATTTAATGCTAGTCTTTTTGCCATAGATTGAAAAAAAACACAGAATAAAAAATTTAACAAAGAATTATGTTATATTTAATAAAAATTATATTGGTAATAACCAATAAAAGAGTGGTCATGTATGAATAGCTAACAACACTTCAGGGAATTATTAAATATTATTTTCTTGAGCAAAATTTTCTATGATTTTTCATCAGTATAAATATTTTGTTTTTCAGTATTTTATTTAGATTTCTAGCATATCAATGTTATATAAAAATTTAAATCTAAGATTCATCCATGAAGCCTATGATGTAGTTTCTACAGAGTGCTATATTTATTTTTAATTAAATTATTGATAGACAGTAAAATTTCTCTATTTGTACTACATAAAAACTTATAAACCAAATATATATAAATTTGATATATTTATATCCAAAATAAAATGATATAAATAAGAATTTTATTATATATTTACATGTATATTCATAAGCCTTTATAATTTTTATACTAATATACAATATATATAAACACACATATTTGTATACATTTGTATGTAATAATATACCAAATACTCAGCAAGTTCTCAATAGAGATTTAGTAAATGTGATATACATTTTGTGTACTTACATTTGTGTGCCAACAGGCTAATAGGTTTTGTATAATAGATTATAAGAACTTAAAGAGAATTTTTCTAGAGCCAATAGTTCTAATGAAGAGTAATCTTTATAATAGAGAGTCAAACATGGTAGAATAGAAATGACAGTGAGTTGGGAGTGTGTTTGTGGGCTTGAATTAGAAATACAATGATAATAAACTACTCACATAATTCACTTCATGAATCAGTTTAAATATTCAATGTGAAACTGAGATGAGCCATTATAAGATAGCATGCTGTCCATACCATGGCTGATGACTGACATTCTACATATAGAAATATGAGTCTGGGATTATATGGAGAAAAATCCTCCAACAAATGAATAGAAATGAGTTTGTGAGGTATTCTTTTCTAGATTATAACCTCTTTGTCTATACCATCTGTGGTAGTTTGAATGTAATTGGCACCAATAGTCTCCTAGGGAGTGGCACTATTAGGGGTAGTTTTGTTGAAGTGTATATGGCCTTGTTGGAGCCCGTCATTGCGGGGATGGGTTTTGAGGTTTCCTATTCTCAGGATTCAGCTCACTGTTGGCTACAAGATGTAGGACTCTATGTGTGCCTGAATACAGCTGTGCTCTCTGTCATGATGATAATGGACTGAATATCTGAGCCACCCCAGCTGTTTTCATCTGTAAGAATTGCAGTGGTCATGGTATGTCTTCACAGAAATAAAAACACTAAGATACCAGCTAAACCTTGGGACAGAAGTCTTCTGCGTCATACTAAAAGATCATAAACGGAAGTGCTCGATGATTCCATCTGCAGATGGAATCTGCATATAGGGCACATGTCATCTGCAAGGATAATTCATGTGAACTGTGAAACAGAGGGTCACAGACAAGGGAGAACCTGTGTTTCAATGTGTGAATCAACTGTTACACAGGAAGTCCAGGGTACTGTAGTGTTCTTATATAACTGGATCTGAACCTTAAATTCTCCAGTTCAAAGGAATCACCTGATTTCTCCAGTTTCACTACTTTACCTTAGATTAGCTTTCATAATCATGACATCTACCTCCCCAGAGTTGAGTCTATTTAGGTATAAGATAAATATGTATAATCCCCACGATAGTCTAGAAGAGAGAACTAGAAATATGACTAACCATGTAATTAACTTCATGCTATTTTCACAGGTCCATATTGATCCTAGCAACCACTCATTTTCCCTGAGGAAAATGAAGGGAGTAGTCCCTTCTACTGCACCTTCCAAAACTCATTTTTGGAGGTGAGGAGGTGATACTACATTTCTGATACATTCCATTCCATTTGGCCCCATGAACTCTTATGAAACATGCCATTCAGTATCATCTGCTCTCCCCTTAAAGTATGATTCAAGTGGATTCCTTATTCACCCAGTTTTCATAAAACTATGGATACCTCTGTGCAAATAAAGATGCAACTAAGCATTTAGTGACTAATACATTAGATTAAAAATTAGGAAAAGCATGAATGAATCCTTAGTTACTCATATATACTTAAACCAGATTAAGGACAGCTTGTTTCCCATTTTTATTTCCAGAGTGTCATATATCAACAAAAGTTTATGTTTTAAGTGGAATTTTTTATTTTTTGCATTTCAAATAATAGGCACAGCAGTTTGAAGCTTCTGTTTTCCACATAGAAATTTTCAAAATATTTTAATAATAAATCCTGTGAAAGGTTTTGTCCATGATGGCTTTTCACAGCTTCCACACAAAGAAATAGTTAAGACCAGACCATAAATAAGAGCTCAGTGTGGAAGCAGGGGAAGGCCCTGTATATCTCAGCCTATTAAATGCATCATTTATTTTGCAACTCATCTGTCATATTCTGAAGGTCACATAACAATGCCTATTTCTTATGGCCCATCAGCAAGCTGTAGAATCAGAGGCTGAAGCAAGTCCTTGAGTCAAACACTTGAGATAGGTAATTGTATTTCCAGCACTAATTCCTGCAGTTCTGGTCACTGGATAGCATCAAATCTTATGCTCTGAGAAGGCAAAGCATGCCAATGAGGGCATGCAAAGGATTTCTGCACATCCTATGCAGCCTCTGAATTTAATAATTATGTCATAATGAAATATGTCTGGAACATGTTTGGATTTTTCCTCTCCCTAATTGCAGTACAGGAATTTTATCTATCTATCTATCTATCTATCTATCTATCTATCTATCTATCTATCTATCTATCTATCTATCTATCTATCTCTTTGCTTATTTATTAAGTTGACATGCCATGCATAATACTGAGAAAAGGATGTATCTGTGGCGCAAATGAATTTGGGTTAGAAATTCTACTCGATTACTTACATGTTATCATTAGAATGAAACATCTCCGAGTTTCCTTTTCCTTGTCTATACCTCGTCTGGTAGCTCTTGTGAAAGGCCAGGGTATAGATGTCAGGATTTAACACATGGGACAGGGTTTCTAATACATAGTAGATAGCCGGTGTGTATTTAAGATTCCCCTTCCCACTGCTTTGGAGCCATAGGGACTCATTACTCTGTATTCCATTGTGTGAGTATATTCTTCTGCTGAGGAGTAGTTAGACTCTTTCATTTCTGCAGATGAGGCTCTGGCAATTCAACTGAGACCCACTCTCCACATGTGAGTTATGCCCTATTTATTCTGTCACAGTTTGTTCAATCGTAATTTATTAAATTATAAGTTATATGAAGTAAAGTGCACAAATTATGTGTGCATAGCTCAAAGGAGTTTATCATATACATATATAATCCCAAGATGCGGAATATTTCCAAATCCTAGTAGGTTCCCATCAGACTATCCCTGTCACTTATATAACCAGAACCACTGGCAAAATAAAGACGTTGGCTCTTGTTTAAATGAAATTAAGAACCACATGGCAGAGCAGAGCTTTTTTAGCCAAGCACAGAGATTTTCTGAGTGTCTATCCACCATGAAACCTACTCTGATTAGATTTCTATACCACTGGAGCTAGCTACTAGTTCAATTTCTTATGACATGCAGTGTTATTGCTCTGCATACTCTATTCTAAGTGTGTGTATGTATGTGTAAATATGCATTATCCATGAACATATTTTTACAATAAAAATAATGAGTCATGGACAAAAATATTCTATCATAAACTTCATGTAAATTGTTTACTCATTGGGAAAATTTAAATTAAAATCATAATAAGATCTCTATGGCTAAAAGTAAAGTCAGATGATTCCATATATTGGTATGATATGATGTGAAAGAATAGCAACTTTCTCACAAACTGGAAAAGTGAAAATTGGTGCTGTTAGGTTCAATATATGCCTACTTTTGAAGAATCATACTGAGAATGCATCTGACATATATTTGAACCTGATTCTTGATTGACTGACATACTACCTTGGCTATTTGCAATAAAAAGAAAGAATCATACATAAGTTTCTGGTTAGGTTGTTCACCTTTCTGTCACCAAAATAAACTCCTGAAATAATTTATATATAGAAAAGGTGATGATAGCCTATAACTTTACAAATTTCAGTCATGTATGAATTAATCCTTACCTTTGTATCTGTGGCAGCAGGTCAGGAAAGTATTAGACTCAAAAAACCTGCTTATTTCATGACCAGGAAGCCTAGAAGAGAGAAGACAAAGGATCAGGTAGACCAGCTTCCTCCAGTATCACACAATTGATGATTATTAAGTTATATATGCTACTTCTTACTTCCTCTTAATAGTGTCATGCTAGGAATAGATTTTTAATACATAGATACCAGAGATGCTAGCTAGGTAAGGCACTGCAGGCTTCCTCTTTACAAGCTCCTGCTATGTTACCTTTGTTTAACTTGCGGGCAAGAGATGAATCAAGACAATGGAGTCTTGATGAAGTTGACAAGAGCAATAGTTTTTCAGATACCATTTTCTTTAGTTTCTTAGAAAAGTTTATATACCCCTTTTGTTTGGGGCATTTATTTGAAGGTTCTCCAGGTCTTTTCCTGTCATTCCATCCATGACAGCTCTTTTCTCACTCTTACATTAAGCTCTCTTGCCTAATGAAACTCCTCTCTAGGATTTTAAAGGAATGATACTATACCTTTATAATGCTTTTCCACTCATGGTTCTCAAAGTCTTGAGGTCTTTCTCCTAATAAACATCATTTGTGAAGAGTGATTATGTGGCAGCTCCTTCCTCAACCAACATGCCGGACATCTTTTGTGTTTGTTTAAAATTATACTCTTAGGATTGATTTCACTGCTGCTCCAGCAAGAGTATCAGCCATGATTAAACTTTCTTTTTTGGCACAATCTTTTTGTTTGATAGATCCTTCCTGAATACTAAACAACCAAACTCTTAAGCTAATCATAATGCCCTTGGCCTTCCTCTCATGCTTTTGTTAGAGCTAACTTCTGGAGCTGGGCCAGGTAACAATTAAGAACATGTATTGAGTGTTTGCTTCAAGACAGTCTCTTCACATATAAATAATCTCATTTAACCCTTACAATAACATTTATGAGCTTGATGCTTCATTTAAATATATTTTACAAGTGAGAAAGCAAAGACAGAATAGTTGGGTGGTTCGTGTAAGTAAAAATTTGATAAATAGTGAATGTGTTGTGCTGGTCCAGGTGAATGTTGGTAATGTCAACTACAGACTAGGTTACTATAAGATCTGATCTTAAAAGAAATAGGAGCTATAACACTGTTATATACTTTTAGCCTAAGAAAAGTATGTCAGGGATTACTAGGGGCAAACCAGGTTTTGAACTCATCATTTTATTTTCTAGCTAATACCTAGTGTTCATTGCTGCTTTCCTAAACACAATGTCTAAAAAGTAATACTGGTGCTAGATAGTGACTTTATGTATCATGAGATAGATGCTTGAGTTGAGAGTTTTCTGAGGCAAACAAAAGTCTTTGCTCCCTGCTTCAGAACAGAGTTGGCTGTCACCAGGCATCTAGAAGCCCAGTGTGTCACAGTGAGGATACAGGGTGTACATAGATTGGCTTCTCCTTAGTTATGTTTGCCTGATGCTCACAGCTGGTTGACCTAAATAAATAGATAATTGCTTAGACTGTTACTAAGCATCCATTCCATCTGGCAATCCCTTTATTAAATGAAACATGTCCTTATTTCTTTCCTGGATCTTCCTGTTAATAGAATAATTTCAAAGCTATTAGCATTTAAAGAGGAATTAGACAACGATGTCCTGAATTGTCCCTTCTCTCTTGTTGCTCATGGGACATCAGCTTTAGATCATTAGTCTGAAATGAATATTAAATGCCCTGATCTCTATCAGCCACACCATAGGAAGAGCGCTTTTGTGAAAGTTATTGTTTGCAAACTTGGTTGCTTGTGAGTACAACCATTTTCTTTCTTTTTTAATGCTTGATTTTTATTGAGCTCTACATTTTTCTCTGCTCCCCTCCCCGCTGATGCCTTCCCCTAAGGTCCCCATGCCCCCAATTTACTCAGGATATCTTGTCTTTTTCTACTTCCCATGTAAATTAGATCCATGTATATCTCTCTTAAAGTTCTCATTGTTGTCTTGGTTCTCTGTGATTGTGATTTGTAGGACAGTTTTCTTTGTTTTATGTTTAAAAACCACTTATGAGTGAGTACATATGATAACTGTCTTTCACGTCTGGGTTACCTTGTTCAAAGTAATGTTTTTTAGCTCCATTCATTTGCCTGCAAATTCAAGATGTCATTTTTTTTTCTGCTGTATAGTACTCTATTGTGTAAATGTACCACATTTTCCTTATCCATTCTTTGGTCAAGGGGCATTTAGGTTGCTTCCAGGTTCTGGCTATGGCAAACAATACTGCTATGAACATAGTTGAACATATGTCTTTGTAGTATGATTGAGCATCTTTTGGATATATACCCAAAGGTGGTATTGATGGGTCTTGAGGAAGGTTGTTTCCTAATTTTCCGAGAAATTGCCATACTGATAGCCAAGGGGGCTGTACCAGTTTACAGGAGTGTTTCCTTTACCCTAAAACCTCTCCAGCATAAGTTGTCATTAGTGTTTTTGATTTTGGCCATTCTTACAGGTGTAAAATGGAATCTCAGAGTTGTTTTGATTTGCATTTATCTGATGACTAAGGATGTTGAACATTTCCTTAAGTGTCTTTCAGCCATTTTAGATTCCTCTGTTGAGATTTCTCTGTTTAGGTCTATACTCCAATTTTTTTATTGTATTATTGGTTCTTTTGATGAACTCATTTTTTTAGTTCTTTGCATATTTTAGAGATTAGAACTCTCTATAATGTGGGGTTTGTAAAGCTCCTTTTCCATTCTCTAGGCTTTTTTTTTGTCTTGTTGAACATGTTTTTTGTTTTCCTGAAGGTTTTCAGGTTCAGGAGGTCCCATTTATTGTTGCTCTCAGTGTCGGTGCTACTGGGGTTATATTTACGAATGGTCTCCTCTGCCAATGCATTCAAGTGTACTTTCCACTTTCTCTTTTATGAGGTTCAGTGTGGCTGGCTTTATGTTGAGGTCTTTGATCCATTTAGACTTGAGTTTTGTGCATGGTGATAGATATGGAACTATTTTCATTCTTCTACATGTTGATGTCCAGTTATGCCAGCACCATTTGTTAAGCATGCTTTCTTTTTTTACTTGATACTTTTGCTTCTTTGTCAAAAATCAGCAGCTTGAAAGTTTGGGAAATAATATCTGGGTCTTTGATTTTGTTCCATTGATCCTCCTGTCTATTTTTATGACAATACAAAGCTGTTTTCAGTACGGTAGCTCTGTAGTACAGTTTGAAGTCAGGAATTGTGATGCCTCCAGAAGTTCTTTTATTGTATGGTATTGTTTTGTCTATCCTGAGTTTTCTGATTTTCCATATGAAGTTGAATACTGTTCTTTCAAGTTTCTTTGAAGAACCTTGCCGGGATTTTGATGGGCATTGCATTGAAACTGTAGATTGCTTTTGGTAAGATTGCCATTTTTACTATTAATTCTACCTACCCACGAGCAATGGGTGATCTTTCCACTTTCTGCTGTCCTCTTCAATTTCTTTCTTCAAAGATTTAAAGTTCTTCTCATACAAGTCTTCCACTTGTTTGGTTAGAGTTACTCTATGACATTTTATTCTATCTGTGGCTATTGTGAAGGCTGATGTTTCTCTGACTTTGTTCTCAACCCATTTATCATCTGTGTACAGTACAAGAGAGTGGACAATCTTGTCTTGTTCTATGTTTTATTAGGATCTCTGTGAGTTTCTATCCATTTAGTTTGATGTTGCCAGCTGGTTGTATATTGCCTTATTATGTTTATTATTAGGTATGTTCCTTGCAACCCTGTTCTCTCCAAGACCTTTATCATGAAGGGATGTTATATTTTGTCAAAATATTTTTGAGCATCTAATGAAATAATAATGTGATTTTTATTTTTCAGCTTGTTTATATGGTGGATTATGTTGAAAAATTTTGTATGATGAACCATCCTTGCATCTCTGGAATGAAGGCAATTTGATCATGGTGGATAATGGTTCTGATGTGTTCTTGTATTCAATTTGCCAGTATTTTATTTAGTATTTTTGCATCAAGGTTCATGAATGAGATTGGTCTGTAATTCTCCTTCTTTTTAGTGTCTTTATGTGGCTTGGGTATTAGGGCAATTGTAGCTTCATAAAAAAGGTTTGACAATGTTCCTTCTGTTTCTATTGTGTATAACAATTTGAGGAGTATTGATATTAGTTCTTCTTGGGAAATCTTGTAGAATTCTGAGCTGAAACCATCTGGTCCTAGACTTTTTTTGGTTGGGAGATTTTGATGACTGTTTCTATTTCTTCTGCAGTTATAGGTCTGTTTAATTGTCTTATCTCGTCTTGATTTAATTTTGGTAAGTGATATTTATCCAGAAAGTTGTCCATTTCCTTTAAGTTTTCCAATTTTGTTGAGTGCAGATTTTCAAAATATGACCTGATGATTCTCTGTATTTCCACTGTGTCTTTTGTTATGTCCCCCTTTTCATTTTTGATTTTGTTAATTTGGATATTCTCTCTCTGCCATTTGGTTAGTTTGGATAAAGGTTTGTTATTTTGTTGATTTTCTTGAAGAACAAACTCTTTGTCTCACTGATTTTTTGTATTGTTTTTTTCTGTTTCTGTTTTGTTGATTTCTGCTCTCAATTTGATTATTACCTGCCATCTAGTTCTCCTGGGTGAGTTTGCTTCTATTTGTTCTAAAGTTTTCAAATGTTCTGTTAGCTAACTAGTGTGAGATTTTTCCAGTTTATTTATGTTGGTATTTAGTGCTATGAGCTTTCATGTTAACACTGCTTTCATTGTGTCCCATAAATTAGGGATATGTTGTGTGGTCATTTTCATTGAATTTTAGGAAGTCTTTAATTTCTCCCTTTATTTCTTTCTTAACCCATTGATGATTCATATGAGCATTGTTTAATTTCCATGTGTTTGTGGGATTTCTGGAATTAGTATTGTTGTTGAAATATATTTTTAAGCCATGGTGATCCAATAAGATACATGGAGTTATTCCATTTTTTTGTATCTGTTGAGGTTTATCTTGTTACCAAGTATGTGGTCAGTTTTTGAGATGGTTCCATGAGGTGATGAAAAGAAGGTATATTTTTTTATGTTTTGATGGAATGATCTATAGTTGTCTGTTAAGTCCATTTGAGCCATAACATCTGTTAGTTCCCTTATTTCTCTGTTAAATTTTTTTTGTCTGACTGACCTGTCTATTGGCAAGAGTAGAGTGTTGTAGTTTCCCATTATTAGTGTGTGGGATGTATGAGTTAAGCTTCAGAAGTGTTTCTTTTACATATGAGGGTGCCCTTGTATTTGGGCATAGATGTTCAGTATTGAGATTTCCTCTTGATGGATTTTTCATGTGAATACTATGAAGTGTCCTTTGTTTCTTTTGATTGATTTTAGTTTGAGGTCTATTTTGTTAGATATTAGGATAGCTACACCAGCTATTTTCTCAGGTACATTTGATTAGAAAAATTTTTCCCAACCCTTTACTCTGAGGCATTGTCTGTCTTTGAGGTTGAGGTACGTTTCTTGTATGCAGCAGAAGGATTGATTCTTTTTTTATATCCAATTTGTTAGCCTGTGTCTTTTTAAAGGTGAGTTGAGTACTTTTAAATTAAGGGATTTTAATTACCAGTGATTGCTATCTCATGTTAATTTAGTTTTTGTTGTTGATGATGTTAATTTGTATGTTTTTCCCTTCTTTGGGATTTGCTGTTGTGAGATCATCAATTGTCTGTGTTTTTGTTGATGTAGCCAGCGTCCTTGGTTTAGAGCTTTTCTGCTAGTCCTTTGTGTAGTGCTGGGTTTATGGCTAGGTATTGGTTAAATCTGGCTTTGTCATGTAATATCTTGTTTTGTCCTTCTATGGTGATTGAAAATTTTTCTGGGTATAGTAGTCTGGTCTGGCATTCATGGTCTCTTAATGTCTGCCTAACATTCTGGTTTACATTGTCTTCAATGAAAAGTCAGGTGTAATTCTGATTGGTCTGCCTTTATATGTTACTTTGCCTTTTTGTTTTTGCAGCTCTTAATATTCTTTCTTTATTCTGTATGTTTAGCATTTTGAGTATTATGTGGTAAGGGGGCATTTATTTGATCCAGTCTATTTGGTGTTCTGCAAGCTTCTTGTATTTTCATAGGCATATCTTTTTTTAGGTTGAAAAAGTTTTATTCTATGATTTTTGTTATATATATTTTCTGTGCTTTTGAGTTGAACTTCTCCTTCTTCTATACCTATTATTCTTAAAATTGGTCTTTTCATGGTGTTCCATATTTCCTGGATAATTTTTGTTAAGCTTTTATTAGATTTAATGTTTTCTTTGACTGATGAGTCTGTTTCTTCTATTGTATCTTCTGCTCTTGAGATTTTTTCTTCCATCTCTTGTATTCTGTTGTTTATGTTTGCATTTGCGGTTCCTGATCATTTTCTCATGATTTCTGTTTTTATATTTTCCTTGGCTTGTATTTTCTTCATTGTCTCTATTTCAGTTTTCAAGTCTTGAATAGTTTCTTTCATATATTTGTTTGGTTTTTCTTGGTTTTCTTTAAGTGGTTTGTTGATGTCTTCCAATTATTTGTCTTTTCCTCTATTTTTTGAGGGAATTTCTCATTTTGTCTTTAAGAGTCTCAAACATTCCCCTGAAGTTATTTTTTAGGTCATTTTTTTTTTCTGTTTCATCTATATTTAGTTGTTTTTAAGTTGTTTTAAGTCTTTTAGTTGTATGAGTCTCTAGATTTTGCTGGTGTCATGTTGCTCTTTGTGGTGGTTGTGTGTTCTTACCTTGTCTACTCAACTTTTCCTCTAATTGCTGTGGTTGTGGCTGTCTGTGACTCTTGTGATTATTCTTCTAGATGCCAGTGGATCCAAGGATGAGATGGTTGTTCCTCATGGTATAGTCAGTGCTAAGTGTTTCTGGAAGTCGCTCAGTGCTCCCAAAGATTGCTCTGCTCCTATGGTGTTTGCTGTCTCAGGTTTGCTCTTATCTAGGTTGCTGGCTCAGACCTGTTTCTGTAAATGTACCTGATCTGTATCTGCTCTTGTGGAGGTTCCTGGCTTGGGGTTGGTCCTGCAAAGGTCTCTGTCTCTGATCTTCTCCCTTGGAGGTCCCAGACTCGGGTGCATCCAGACCTGCAGAAGTGGCTTAGGCCTACTCCCTCAGAGGTCCCAGATTCATGTCCAAACCTGTAGAGGTCCTGGCTTAGGCCTTGTTTCTAAAAAGTCCTAGATTCATGCCCAAACCCACAGGTGTCCTGGCTCCGGTCTACTCCCTGAAAGGTCTCAGATTCATGCCTGACCACAGTGGTCTCGGGCTCTGGTCCACTCACTCAACGGTTGCTCCCCTGTACCTTCTTCTGTGGAATTTTCTATCTCAGGTCTGCTCTGGCCCAGGTCACTGGACCGATTCTGTCTTCACAAATGTCCCTGGTCTGGATCCACTCCAACTTCTATTGTCCTTGCAGTCTCAGGTCTGCTCCAGCCTAGGTTGCTGGCTCAGACCCACTCCTATGCAGCTGGCTGACTCAGGCTTGTTCTGCAAATGTCCCTGGTCTGGATCTGCTCATGCTCCCATTGAGTTCACCGTCCCAGGGCCACATTGGCCCGGGTCATGGACTCTGTCCTGCTCTTGTGGAGTTTGGTGACTCAGGCCTGTTCTTCAGCCAATTTTTAAAAAAGCAGAAAGCTACTGAAAATATTTCTGAAATTAAAACACATGGTTGTGGGATGAGAAGAGTTTTTAGTTTCTTAAAATATGCCTTATTAAATATCAGATTTCTGTGGCCTAGCTGTATTATTATGGGAGACAACCAGAAGGAAAAGAAAACATCTGTTTTCTTCCCAGTGTGTCCAAATAATTTGTAATTCCCTAGGGTCATGGCATAGCACTGTGAAGAAGTATCTGCACTGGAAACACAACTACACTCAAATTTAAAGACATTGATGAATGAGTAAATAATCTCAACTGTAAATTTACATACCTCATTTTTAAGAATTTATTAAGTTTTTATTTTGTTTGCACAGGAGCTTTGTCTGCATATATCTGTACAACAGATATACGTAGTGCGCAAGGAGGTAAATGAGGGCATCAGAGCCATTGAAACTAGAGTGTCAGTCAGCTGTTAGCTACCATGTCAGGGCTGGGAATTTAACCTCCTCATCTGGAAGAGTGCCAGTGATTTTAATCACTAAGCCATCTCTCCAGACTTGCATTCCTTTAGTATCAATGACTATTTAGCATATCTCTTATTACTATATATATGAATTACTACATATAGCATGGTAAAATCATTCAACAAATCTTCTTTATTATTAATAATGAAGACTGGCACAAGAATTATCAAATATGACATTAAAAACATCTTTTTTCCTTCTCAATTAAGTGTCAAAATTACTGGAAGTAAAAAGAAAATATTTGGAGGTTGTGGTAGTTTTAATAAAAGTGGTGTCCATAGTTTTACAGGGTGTAACCCTCTTAGGAGATATGGCCTTATTGGAGGAAGTGTGGCCTTGTTGGAGGAAGTGTGGCCTTGTTGGAGGAAGTGTGTCACTGGAGGTGGGCTTTGAGATTTCAGATGTCCAAGCCAGATCAAGTATCACTGTCTCTTCCTGCTGCCTGTGGATCCAGACGCAGAACTCTCAGCTACATCTACAGAATTATGTCTGCATATATACTAACATCCATTATCATACTGATGATAATCGACTAAATATTTGACCTATAAGCCAGTTCCAATTAAATGTTTTTATTTATGAGTTGCCATGGTCATGGTGTCTTTTCACTGCAATAAAACCCTAAGACAAATGTTATTTCTTAGGGGTGCAGGGTTTGAGACAGGGTTTCCCTCTAACTTTGGAGCCTGTCCTGGAACTAGCTCTTTTGGACTAGGCTGGCCTCATACTCACAGAGATCCGCCTGCCTCTTCCTCCTGAGTGCTGGGACTAAAGGCCATCACTGCCTGGCAAGACAAAGGTTATTTTTAATGTTTGTTTTTCTTTAAAAGACAGCAAAATAGCAGCATATAGAAGAAAAAGCTTGGTTTTATGATAATGAAATGTGAATTTAAATTCATGGTCTATCTCTGATTTAGGATGTATTCTTAAGCTCTTTGGAGGCCAATATTTTTCTTTTCTATTATCTGTTTACCTATCATGTTTATCTATCTTCTATTATCTATCTACCCATCATGCATTAATGTATCACCTATCAATCACAGTTTCTTGTATCATTCATCTACATATCATGTATCTATCATCTCTCAATAACAAATTATCTATTCTGTAATCTATCTCTTGTCTATGATATATCTATGTCCCCGTTCCTCCTCATCATCATCCATCTTCAATTTAATGCAAATGGCCACATTTACCTCTCAGCATTTTTGATTTGATAAGATGAGAAAAAGGTTTTCAAATGAACAGAAATTGTTTTGGGTATTCATAATGAATTAAGTTTCCTTTCTTTCTTTTTATTTTCTGTACCAGATACTAATGACCTGACAAAGTTGGGGGAAGAAGCAATAGTGTGATGAAGGGAGGACACAAGACAGCTTCTCAGGATAGGGAAGAGGGTAGAGCTACATTGTCCTTCACAAGTCTTCTTTATCTTACTCTGACATTACACTGAGAAGGACTGAGTAGATAACTCTTCATTACTTGGGAAACTCTAAACTACTTTTCAGGGACAATCATTTTTCACACACACTCCAAAACACGCATGCCATTTGGAGTCTTTCTCTAGTTTTTTGCAATTCACATGAATTCACAGAAAAAAAAAACCTGCCTGTACTCCTTTCAGGATTTTAACCCATATGTACTCTTTACTGCAAATTGAAAAGAGTTGGCAGTGGAATAAGAAAGAGGATATATATATTTCCTGAGGTTAAGGGGATTTTTTTAAATTACCAATGACAAATTTGAGCTAAGCTCATTAAGCTTCCTGTCAGTCAAACCCACATATGGGGGTTCTCTCTAGACATTCTGACTCAGATTCCTGTACTTCCCAGACCCTCTCAATTCTTGGAGCACTGCTTAGGGCACTGCAGGATTCAGAGCTCTCCTGCTGGCTCTGCAGAGCCAGCTGCAGGTCCTCTTTAATTCCCCTCATCATTTGAGTCACACACACGTCTAAGTCACAATAAGGTACCTGTAACAACAGTGCCCTTGTCACCATGACAACCAGCACATGCTGGGGACTATGTAGGATGCACAGAAGAAGGTCCATGCTTCCACCTTCCTGCTGGTGGTGCTGATAACACACTCCTTTCTGTGGCCACAGCATCTGCCTTGGTGGTCTTTCAGCTCCATTCCAGGGGTAGAAATGCAGCTGATGCTAAACGTAAATTTCAAGAAATGAGCCTCAGATGTTACATGGAAAGTTTCTGAGACTGCAGGGAAGTGGAGGGCAACATTTCTTTTTTCATTTTAGCACTGTCTGAGCTGTAGACTTTTAATAGACAAAACACATTCTTTCTGAGCTGGAAAAGGAAAGAAATCAGTTGCTTAATTGACACTTCCTGATGTTTAGTAGAGACCTGTCTAATGGGGTCTCTACACCCTGACCCTGTCACTACATTCAATAGAACACACCTGAGTAGGAAAGCACAGTGAGAAATAGGGATCACAGACAACAGGCAAACTCAAATCCAAGCTCTGCTCTTCAATGAATTTTGTCAGTGGCTGAATTCTTCAAAAGGTTTTTGAATTAGACACTGGGTACCGATCAACAGAACCATCACTGATTTGCTGTGAATATGAAAAGAAGAAAATATGCCACTAATATTACCAGGTAACAAATGTAAGTGATACAGTTATGGGTGACTTAAATAGATGTTTCAGCTTTTACTATATTACCATGGACACAGAGATATCAATACATCAAGATTAATCTGTGATCATCCTTGATGTGAAATCAGTAAGAACTAAAAGGAAATATTAAGATCTGGAAAGAGCTAGAATTCTTAGCACTGTGATGGCCATTGTCTTAAATTTTGCAACCAGGATGCAGCATGGGTTAGCCTAGGAGTTTCTGGAAAATGTAAATTATTTTGCCTTAATTACTGACTCAAACTTTAGGTATATATACCAGGAATCTCTATGTGTTGTTGTCTTCTAATTTATCCTTATTTATTTATTTATTTATTTATTTATTTATTTATTTATTTATCTACTATCTATCTATCCATCTGTCTCTCTCTCTCTCTCTATCTATCTACCTATCTGCATATCTATCTATATATTTATTTGTTTTTCTCTATATATCTGGCATAGGGACTCAGAAAACAGCTTCAGTTATTGGTCATTGCTTTACCTAGCTTACTCCAGTGCGTACTCTAGATTAGCTGACACAAGAGCTTTTGGGACTGCTCCCTTTGTCTATTATTTTTCCATAAAAGCACTGGAATTACAATTTCTGAGCAACCACCTCCAATGTTTATATGGTTTCAGAGATTCTAATTCACACTTCATGATTACAAGACCAACAGTTCACCTATGGAGTACAGTGGCTTTTCCCAGCCCTTGATAGTTTTTTTTTCTTTTAAAACACTGCCTGGCCCATAGTTTCAGCCTCTTATTGACTAATTAACCCATATTTAGTAATCTGTGTAGCACCATGAGGTGGTTCTCTTACCAGGAGAGATCTTAACCTGCATCTATCTTGGAGAGGAGAGGCATGGTGACTCACTATGGCGACTGCCTGAAGCGTCTGCTCACTGCCTTCTACCCAGCATTCTGTTCTGTTTACTCCGACTACCTAATTTTCTGTCCTACTGGGCCAAGCAGTTTCTTTATTAATTAACCAATGAAAGTAACACATAGACACTCCTCCATCATTTCCCCTTTTTCTGTTTAAACAAAAAAGAAAGGCTTTAACTTTAACATAGTAAAATTACATATAGCATAACAGTTATCATGTAAGAATTATAGTTACAATATTTATATCTACTTTATCTTTTAAAATAACTAAGGAAAACTATAACTACCTATTTATTCTTCAACTCCATCAAAGACTCCAGAAGGATATAATACTACCTAAGTAAACAAGAAATAAGTAACTTTCAAACTCTAGAAATGACAGAGACAACTGGCTGCCTGGACAGTCACCCAAAGTTCCTCTGTACCGTTGGGGCATCTATCTTTGGCCTTCAGGCCCATAGTATCCAGCAGACATTTCCATGAAGCAGAAAAATTCCAAAGACAGTTCAGTCACTTTCTGCTGTGTCCTGCAGAACGTCTCGCAGACTCTTTCACAAATCAGGAACCCCAAAAGACCATCTCACCTTTAGGCAAGTTCAGCAGTCCTCTCTCTGTGGGTTCGTTGTGTCCAGTTTATGCAACAGTCCAGGCAAGAGCAGTTTCTTGCCCAAATGGCTATCAAACTCCATAAGTAGCCTCTTCGATCCCATCTTCCTCTTGAAGTAGATTGGTGCTGCCAGGAGCAGACGTGTCTCATTGTCATAAAAAACCCTAAGTTATTAAAACATTAAATGTCATATTCTGCAGTCTTTGAAAGATATGAAGAATGCCTATCTGAAATATATCTATGCACATCTAGAAATTCTAACTAACATGACTACAAGCTTGACTATTATTGATGATTATCCATTAACAACCTATATTTCCTAATTATACATTACATTCTTAAATGAACTACACAATCACAATACCTTAATCAAGAGCAGAAATACATAAACATATAACAAAATTGACCTTAAAATCTATACCAATGCAAATTATTCATATCTATATCATCTCCCCCTTTATATGTAAAAGAACATTTATAAACAATATTTAGGAAAATGGGCGCAGTTATTTCTCTCCAAACTGATTCCTGCTGAGTGGGAGCGCTGTTAATCAGATCTTTCATGGTGTAATCTGTGTGCCAGGTTCATCTCAGTCGGCAGTTGAGTGAAGTAATTTTTTGAAAGGTTGTTCATAGCAACCTTTCAGGAGGGCATGGTCTATCATACCATATTGGAATAGAAGCAATCCACAGGGTGTCATCCTCTGTGAAAACAAAAGAAGACCCTCTTTTCCAAAGCATCATGTTCTTAGATCCAAATTCTGAAGTCATACCGTTAAGATGTCCATTCTGGTCTAGCCTGGCAGCCCATATAATGAAATGTCTCTCTGTACTTAGCTCCTTTACAGTCAAAAAGATCAAAGAAAACACAACAAAATACATAATCCAGACTCTCTGTGAATTTTCCATTTTTATGTGGCTTATTTTTACTCTATCACTTTACTTCTTTTAATCTATAACTATCTGAACTCTGTCTCTTTAAAGACTTTACCCTTTTTGTAAGGCATTAACTTTATTTTTATATTTTTTTCTTCTCTCTCTCTCAAGCCTACATATTCATATGTCTGAATCTGTCCTATTGTGAATCTGTAATTTTTTTACTATCCAGGAGCACTTTTGTTTTGTGCTTTTAAATTGCTAAGCATTAAGAATCTAAGCTGCGACATTCCTAGGTCAAAATCCAGTACTGTGAGCTTGCCATGCCCATTCCAACATGGCGGAGCCGCTTGTGACTCTGAATGGTTGCACCTCTGAGCTGCAGAGCCACTGGGCTGTTCTGGATGTTGGCTCCACCTCTCTCCAATTTCATAATGGAGGATGTACCATTTTCTGCTAGCTCTGGGGCTGCCAGGTAGGAGCTGCACTCAGCACTTTAACTCTGAGATTGAGCATGCGGCAAAATAACTCTTTTCATCGGAGTTACAGCCAAATCTGTGCAGTCTGAAAACATCTCTCTGCATTGTGGCAGGAATCCACCATGTTCTTTTGCCTGCCTAAGCCTGATTTTGCTGTCTTCCCAGATGCAGGCAGGGAGTGCTGAGCCATTGGCATGGTCTCAGAGCATTCTCCTTCAGATCCCAAGCAGGAACACAAATATCCAGTCCCATAAAAGCCATTGAAATGCTTTAAAGCCAGAGTTTGCACTGGCGGCACAGCACCAGGAAGCCGCGTTTTAAAATGACTCAGCTTTTTCTTCTGCCGCTATTGCTGAAACAGGAAATCTCTCTACAGCACATCCTAGCAAACAGCAAAAAGCTGTGTTAAACTCCCTCTCTCCTTTATTTAAAGCCCTCTCAGGTTTTTAAGTGGATTTAGTCACCACGTTGGAGCGCCAATCTGTAGATGGAGCTGTGGGCTGTGTCCCGCCACCCGGCTAGCTTTACCCAAAATAATTACACGGAAATTGTATTCTTTTAAAACACTGCCTGGCCCATAGTTTTAGCCTTATTGACTAATTAACCCATATTTAGTAATCTGTGTAGCACCATGAGGTGGTCTCTTACCAGGAGCGATCTTAATCTGCATCCATCTCGGAGAGAAGAAGCATGGTGACTCCCCTTGCTAGTTTTGAAAAGCATCAATTCCTATGGAAGGAGATATTGTAATACCTACGTTTATGTTTCTGCTACTAAAGAAGATGACTAGAAGTCTCAAATACATATTTGGGTGGAGGAGATTGTTATGACAGGGGAAAGAAGGGGGAGATAGGAATATATCATAAGTTGCATTGATCCCACAGTTATACTCCATATTGTAGAAAAGAATGTACAGGTCATTATTATCTTGTCACATATACCCTATTAATGGTTTGTTCTGAGCTAATACCTAACTCAGCCCACATGCCCATGAAAGCATCTGGAAGTTTACCAGGTTGATTCTAGTAGAAATTAACTAGATTTGGAATTTCAAGAAATACTGAAGCCCAAGCATCCACAGAATGAAGAAAGAATGTAAAAGAACATAACCAGAACAACACAAACATCACATGTCCCCGAAATAAGACTGACCAATTGATCTAGACTGTGATCCATAATGATTGACTGTTCCTCTTCCCTTCTGCTATTGAAAATTTGGGGGAGTCATGGAAAAGTTACGGCATGTTACTAAGAAAATAGAGACTTCTCCTTGGGGTTCTTAGTATTGTTAATAAAAGAATTTATGAACAGACCCAAAGGAATCTGGAGGATAATATTTGCAGAAAAAAAAGGAAAGCCCAGAGCAATAAACTGCAAATCTTTGCAGCTCCATTGAAGAGGAAGGAGGAGAAAGAAAAGAGAAAGAGCCATGCCATTTGAGATAAGCTCCCATGGCAGTCCAGTCACATGATGGACAAGCAGCCACATGGTAGGAAGGAGAACTTTAGAAAAAAAAAGTTGTCAAAGTACCAGAGAAAGCATAGTTAGGTTATAGCCAATGTCTGTAAAAAAAAAAAAAAAAAGACAAAAGAGAAGAGAAAGGGAAAAGATTCTTCTGAATTAAGACTTAACAGAGTACACAAACCCCAAACCCTACAGAAACTCATAGAAGCTCTGGGCTGATTTGATTTGGGAGAGAATTTTGGCAGTAAAATATGTTATCTAAGTAAAGGGATAATTATTTCTCCTATCTTGATAGCATGGCCTAATCTTGCTTCACCTCCTTGAAGGGTGGTCCCAAAGTCAGATGATTAACATCAACTGAATTAACTCTAAAGCGCCGAGAGAACAGCTTGTAGATTCCATTCTTCCCTGTGACATTTATATTTACCTGCTACCTGGAGATGAAATATAAAACAAATTTTTAGGATGTTACTCTGCTATCTTTTTGGAGTGCTGTCTCTCTGAATACAGTACAACCTATTTTTTTCATTTGCAATTTCTCTGCCCACTGGAATCTATAAGGGGTAGGCAGTAGCAAGCACTGAATTCTAATTTTAGCTATGTTTTTGAAGGTCCTTAAGAGATGTTTGTTCTGCCTCATATTAGACTTAGATTTTGCTGCAATAATGAAATATCTGAGGATGTATAATAGATTAAAATAAGAGATATGTTGGGCTAGAGATTTGATAGCCAAAAGTTCCAATGGCATACTTCCATCATATAAGGGCTTCATATAGACTGTGGGATGGCATTTCAGAGTAGTCACAGGATGACACAGGAGACTAGAGAGACTCAAGAACCAGCTCATTCTTGTGCAGAAATCAATTCTCACATGAGCTAACTAAGGTCTCATGAAAACACCTAATCTCTTCAAATAGCAGAATCCCCCTCTATCACTTATCCTCTTTACTACCCCCTACCTGGAGAATGCCTGTTTCAACTCTGTCATACCAATGACTAAGTCTCCAGTGGCAGAAACTTTGTTCTTGAACTTGGGCCTTTGGAGACAAAACATATTCATGCCGTTCACTTTTCCCATTCTAGCCAGACTTAGAAAAAATGAGCATTATTTCTTGCCCTATTGACCAATACAAGCTTAAAATATGAAGAAATCATGACAAGACTTCAGGGAGTATAGAGATACAGGACTTGATATAAGGTTGTCATCATTGTCATAAATATCGCTTTTATCATTGCCATCAATATTACCATTACCGCTATACTCATCATCAACAACGTTGTTGTATTTGGCGTCATCACTACCATAATATCATCATCATCATCATTTAATATCAGCATCATACTTACAAAACAAAGTAAAATTTCTTGTAGTAGCAGATCGGCACAGAATATCTGTTGGCTAAAATTGCTCTAGAAAATACAGTGGTAAAATTAACAGATCCTTCATATTCTACCTTGAAGAAGGATTATTTACACCCAGATGTCATTTTCTATAAAACAAGACATACCTAGATCTCCCATCTATGTCAAATACTGATAGAAAAACTCAACTTTAGGGTATACATTTTCTCACTTTATTTAACACACTACATTACCACAGTGCTCCTTATCTCTAGGACCAGTACTACTTTTTCCATATGTATTCACTAACTTCTAGCAGATCATATATTTATATTTTTGTTTATGTTAACTTTTCCTTTAGGAATGGATGTTTTACAAAGCTATCTGTTAATATCACCTTGTTTCTGAAACCTGGTTTCAATTCATTAGACTAGTACCTGGAACATGGTAAACATTCAATATCTCTTGAATGAATGAGTGAACAAATGAATGAATAATACACAGGGTACGAATTAAATGGATTTCATAAGGTGTATTTTTGGAATACTGTCAGTAACCAGTTCATACAAGTCCCTTCTTTGCAGATTTAGGGAAAAGGTGCAGGTCCAGCTCTGAAAATGTCATGTAGTTGTTATCAGTAGGCATCAGCTACACTAGGATTCTTTTTGTGAGTTCATATTCATGTCTGAAAATTCTTCCAAATCTTCACTGAGTTTTAGGTGGAAATTTTTCCATATAATTCTCCTAATAAAGAAATTCCCCAAAGTACTGCTAGCTGGAGACCACAAGATCTCATTAAGTTGCTCTATATGCAATGTTTCTTAACTACTTGGGTCAATGGCCACTGAGGGACATAACGAAAGGAAAAGGTGAATATCAACTTTTTCTTTTCCGTCTCACTCAAGGTCTTTAGTTAGAAAGATTGTCCTCCATACATTACTAATCCAGATGGGCAGAGAGGCAATGATGCAATGTTCCAAAGAAACTACAGTGGCTCCTCTCATATGGAGTTTTTCTGAGATGTGAATACTGAGGACTGGGTACTTAGAGCAGTTCTACAATGAAGAAACTGAATTACTTTCAAGTATGGTTATATTGAAGAGAAACAACTTTAAGGAGCTATTGTTATGCCCTGCTAGAACAAATGTGCACACTGTTCAAGTGAGAACTCTGTATTTGAAAATCTAAAGGCTGTCTCTGTGGGTCTTTGTATTAGATACTTTCTATAGACCGTGGAGTAGCAGGAAGCTTTGGATCCTGTGTGGACTCTGTCCACATGAAACAGGCCATACCCCACCAGGGAAAAAATGATGAGTAAACTGCTGTGTATTTGATGGAGCTGGGTAAGGGTGAAGAGGGGAGGGCTTAACACTTTTAGAAGACAAAGGCTGAATGTAAACATAGGGATACATGACAGGAAGTGATAAAGAGATCATTTTCTCGCTATTTAGATGTGTTGTTTTCTAGGAAAGCCTGATTGACATAATTTTTCGGTGTTGCTTTTCCAGATATATAAACACTTTAAGTCTAATTTTATAAATGCATTTGTGTTGCGACACCTTGTGTGTTGCAAAATGCAAAGTTCGTGGAGTAGATGGGGAAAAATTGGACTCACAAATGTATGTTGTCTCAGTAAAGCTCCAAGTGAAAACATTTTCATCAGCTATGTGCTTCACACCTTCTGTCTTTCCTTTCCCTTTTTATTTTATTTTATTTATTTATTTATTTATTTATTTATATTTATTTTATTTTTATTTATTTTATTTACACATTCTATGTAGTGTTTTTGTGACCCAGAGTTAGTTGTTGCCAAAATACCAGAGTAAAAATCATTTTTTTCTTAAACCCTTGCTTTGTGTCAGAATCTTTGCTAAATGATAAAGACTTTATTTCATGAACTCTCTGCATTTATGAGAAAGGATTATTTCAATATTTTGCAAAAGGAAACTAATACAATGGGCATAAAAATTATTTGCTCACATGTACGAGAGAAGTAGCAGCCATAAATGAAACTCCTTACCTTTGACATACACAAACTCTCCACTAAGAAAGCAATTTTCCTGGCAATCAACTCTACTAACTGGAAAAATGAGGAAAAACTTTAAAAACATTCTTGACTTAATCTCTGATTCATGTTTACCACTAAGAGAAGAACAATGAAAATGATGCCCAGAAGTCTTTTCTTTGAGAACTAAAATATCTGAATACATGACTTCATCACAGCTCTCACGTCTTATATCCTATATTCACACTGTGAATTCATCTACTGTAAAAGTTCATCTTCCCTGTTCGCTTGCAATGTTGGACAATAATGTGGAATATAAGCTTAAGATGTGTTGTATTCATTTATGCTGTGGAATATTGGTTTGATGATGCAAAGATGTGATTTTTTTAAATGTTGCATTTGTTTAATTCGGTACAGTTGTGTTACTTTTCCTGTCCAAAACACCTGATTGATCTAATAAAGAGCTGAACAGCCAATAGCTATGCAGGAAGGATAAATAGGTGGGACTGGAAGGCAGAGAGAATAAATAGAAGAAAATGGATGAGTGAGAAAAGGAAAAGGAGAGAGGGTGCCAGGGGCAAGGCACCCAACTATACAACCAGTCACTGAGTAAAAGGCAATAAAAAATATACAGAATTGAGAAAACTGAAATCCCAGAGGCAAAAGTTAGATCAGATAAATTTAAAAAAGCTTGCTAGATATAAACCAAGCAAAGACCGGAATCAGAAGTAAGATAAGTCTCCTTGTATTCATTTGCTAGCTGGTGACATAGCCTCTGAAGGGGAAAGGGTTAAGAAATAAAAACTACAGGACAGTATGTTTTCCATAGGCATATAAGGCTTTATAATCTGATTTTAAATATTAGTGTTCCACATTTATTTATAGAGAATTGCAACAATAATTTTTTATTACGTGTTTGAATGTGTGTGCATGATGCCTTTGTGCCATGGTGCACGTGGAGGTCAGAGGACAACTATCACTAGTTGGTTCCTTCCTTCTGACATATGGGGCTCTGGGATCACCAGGCTTGGTAGAAAGTCACCTTAAATGATGAGCCATCTCATTTTTTTAAAAAAAATCTTTTTATTTTCTTTTCCCTCTTATTTTTAACAATTTGAATTCTGTTAGTGCTGCCAGTGTATTCAGTGTCAACTACTGGATCATAAACAAATATCAGTGAAAGTTCCCCAAAGATGCAATGACTGTCCCTCCCCCCAGGAGCCACAAAGCTTTAATATATCTAACCAACGAGCAGGCTATCACAGTATGTCATTATCATTATCTTACTATAGCTAAATGGTTGAGTTTGGACAAAGAATCCTATAGAGTTCATGATTTTAGAAGTAAAACTTGCAAACAGAGGAGCACTGCCTCTGTCAAGGGTCCCGAGACTGAAGACCAATAGTGGTAATGTCTGTGAGATGAAGAGATCATGGGAGATGGGAAACAGATTACTAGGAAATGCTCATTGCTTACAAAGCATTCTCACGAAAACTAATTCAGGATCTCCTGTGAAGTACAACATCCCACCTCTTTAGGACCCAGCCATCTCTTTGTTTTGAATTATTTCTTTTATCTTTAGATTATAAGACAATGATGTCATTACTTTCTTTCTTTTCCTCCCTCCAAACACTTCCAGAGATCTTTCCTGCTCTTTTTTATTGTTTATTTATGTTTCAGTGTATGTATGTATGTATGTATGTATACACTTTCATATTCCTAAATACACAGAAACACCATGCTCAATCTACACGAAGAACTACAACCATCCCCAGAATGTTGTGAGTGGGAGAGATGTCAGGGAAGAGCACACCGGCTGGTCAAAACATATGCAGAAGTAACACTTTCCTGCATCTCTTAACATGGTCACACTAAGCGCTATGCTTCTAGAATAGAAACACACTAAAACAGTATCTAAGCAATAGCATATGTTGAACATTTTAGTAATTTTGCAATTTTAGTCATTATATTTAAGAATACAATCGACATTTTAATTGAAAGAATAATAGGAGTCAGAGCAAATGTCTTCCCTGGAGCAGTTTCTGAGGTTGACTTGGTGAACTCTCTTTACTTCTCTACTACATTGATTTATTGTTTTCAAAATAGATCAGTCTAACTTGGAATCACACCAGATAATGATTTTATAAGTTGCACTGATGCCACCTCATCATCACTGGCAAATATTATCTATTCTTAAAATAATTTTTCTGTTTGATAGCAATGGAATATAACCTCATTATTTTAATTTGCATCTATTTGATTATTTGCAAGACTGAACAATTCCCCATGTATTCATTTTGAACTTTCATTTTCTCTTTTACCATGCAAATTAGCAGTATTGCTTAAACAAATTATTTTATCATTTCTAGTATTCACAAAGGATATGTGCAGATATCTACAAATGCCTAATTTATTTATATTTATATACAAATTCACACATATTTTCAAATGTGCGAGTATGTTTTATTTTCATGGCAAATACAAATTTAAATGTTTGGTATTTTTCACCCAAAAAGGATACTGAAAAGTATAATGTACAATAAAGTACTCTGATTTCTGAACTTGTATAAATGAGATTATGCATCTACCTGTTTTGTTGAACTTTTGAGCAGGTAAGAATTCAATGGAGTAGTCATTCTAGTCTACTTAAGATTTTTTGAGGATTTGTAATTAGAATTCCAAAGTCTTCAGGTAGCTGACTTCTTTAGACACAAAACCTGTGTTTCCTGAACAAAGATGACAGATATTGCATCTTGTTCATGCAAAGTGCCAGTATCTTGTACTGTAGTGATATTTCATTTGCATTTTAATAAACAGAGTTTGCCTGAAGATCAAAGAGTAAAACAGCTGCACTGGTCAGCCTTAAAGACCAGGCAATGGTGACACACACTTTTAATCCCAGCAGCCACACTAGTTTGCCATAGAAACTGGGTGATAGTGGTATACGCCTTTAATCCCAGCCCTAGAGAGTAATATAAAATGAGAGGAGACAGCTCCTATACACAGTCTCATTCTGAGATCCCTGGAGGCATGATCACCATTCAGCATTTCAGACTGAGGTAGAAGGAAGAGCCAGTGACTGACTGTTTTGCTTTTCTGATCTTCTATTTGGACACCATTATCTGTCTCTGAGTTTTTATTATCCATGTTACAAATGGCACTCAAATGTTTGGCAAGAACTTCCACATTAAACCTAAGAAATAGGATTCTAGACAGACAAGAACAGAGTCAAGCGCAGCTTCTTGTAAGCATCTTTACTCTTGTAGTCTCTGTTTTCTGGGAGCAAGCAGAGGTGCGGCTCCTTTAAGAAAGGCTTCCTGATTCAGCATTAGTAGCAAAAACTTCATGGCAGCTCTTCTCAGAGGCCCTGCCACCAAACACTTAAATTGTGTTTATGAGCAGTCAGCACCATGATACTTAGTGGTGGTATGAAACTCTACAGCGTTGTGGCAATAAATTTGACTCCTTCCAATACTTCCATCATGAATCTAAACTTTTAGAAAGTCAAGGAATGGGCAAAGGCAGCCAATAAAACTACAGCTTTAATCCTATCCATGCTAATTAGCAGATTAAAGACTCATGTGATCAGAAAAAAAGATGGTGATATGTAGTGAAGACAGATTCAGATTTTTAAAAACTCTCTAAAAGGTTTTCAGTGTGTTTAAACATGTACATAGGTTTTGGAGAGGAAAAAAAAAGAATAGAGGAAGTCCTTAAAAAAGAAATAGAGTAAGAAAAAAAGCCACATAAAGATTTAAAAATGCACAGAAAGTCTGGATACTGTATGTTATTCTGCTGTTTTAAAATTGTTTGACTACCGAGGAAGAAACGACAGCTGCTAAAAGATATTTGATTATAAATACTTCTGGATTAATCCAACTTATTTATTTTGAAAATGCCCTGACTTCAAAATTTAAGTCAAAAGATATGTTACTTTGGAGAAAAGGTTTTGCTTTTGCTTCTATAGGAAACAAGAGGTTGTGGATTCATTCTAGGTTAAGAAAAATAAGGTTTGATCAAGAGAAAACCCCCTGAAAAATCTCTGATAAGACTAAACAGTCCAGATGATTCAATGTTATAGAGTACTTCTGTTGCAGTTTCCCCTGAGTTCTACATCCAGAACAATCTCAAGACTTCTGACTGGGATGCTCCAGCCTCACAGAATACTCCAGTCAGGACTTAAATATAATCCTAAATTTTCTTTGTGTTGCCATATGATTACCAATGTGCCCCCCCCCCCCAATCATCAGCAGGACCTAGTCTAGAAAACTACTTCTACATTCCCCAAAAAGTGGATTATGGAAGTTTGTCTTTGTTTAGAGTGATTACAAGTTATTATGGATCATGATCAATATCAATAATAGCTAAATGAAGGAGATTAGATTCAGTGATTTTGTTTTGAAAAGAAAAAAGGGAGAAATTCTGTGGGATAATGCTCTTGTACACTAGAAAGATTTGTCACTCAATTGGCTAGTAGCCAGGCAGGAAGTATAGGTGAAGCAACCAGACTATGAGAATTCTTGGAATAGGAAAGACAGAGACATAGTAACCAGCCAAATGCAGAGGAAGCAAGTGGAGAATGCCTCACTGAAAAAAGGTACTAAGCCATATGGCTGAACATAGACAAGAATTATGGGTTAATTTAAATTGCGAGAGTTAGTTAATAATAAGCCTAAGCTAATAGGCCAAACAGTCTATAATTCATATGATCCACTGTGTGTTTCTTTGGGACTAAACAGCTGCAGGTACAGGTGAGACAGAACTTTCCGTGTACATTGTACCATGCTTCTGGCCCTGAGAGACAGAGCAAAGATTAAATTCAAATTTTAGTGCTGACTTTCGGCCCAACTTATAACACATAGAATAAATTTTCAGCTACTCGGAAGATGCTCAGTGGTTAAGAGTCTATACTGTTCTTTCAATAGTACTACAGTTGGATTTCCAGACCCTATATTTTGGATGGGCCACAACTACCTGTAGCTCAAGCTCTAGGTGACAAAAACCTACTTTGGTATCTACAGGCAACTGCACTCATGTGGCTATGCCCTCAGTCAGGCACTCAAATGTACATTTAAAATTAAATTAAAAACTTAAAAGGTGATAAATTGCAACTTTGACAGCAACTATTATCCATTTAAGGTATAGTCATATAAAAGATTTATACATTTATATGGAAGTATGGACAGAGAAAGAATGTATAGTTATAAATTGACCTTTGGAGCAAAAAAATGGTATTTTATTTGTTTTTAGTGTTTTGAACATAGAAGGCAGAATGGACAACAACCGAAAGAGCCTATAGTAACAGACTGGACTCAACTTAAGGTATATGGTTCTTCAATGTTGCTGGCATTCTAGAGACTTCTTGTCTCTTGTATTGGAGATTGTGTTTGATGAAGTACTGAGACTGAAGAAGAATTGAGATTGAGGAAGTACTGAGAACATGTGGAACATGTGTATCACGTTCTCCTCATGGTTAAACACAGTTTGACATTAATCAGATTCTGTATAACCACCTATCTGGCACTACAACTCTCACTGGAAGTTAGAAAGCCTTAGAACTGGTACCATTCATTTAGAAAATTATAATTAATGTATCTTTTCATTCCATTAGAGTGAAAGGGTGTGAGATATATAGTTTTCTGCCATTGCTCTGGTTCCTCCTGCACTCAATATACAGTATAATTGAAAAAAGACCTCTTATTTTGAAATAAGAGGGTGAGCTAAGTCACCAGGTTACCTTTTGACTTCACATTGTACACGTTTTCAGCAATATTCTCATCAAGCACCTACTTTCGGCACAATACTCTTCTAGCTTATGAATAAAATTTGTGTTAACCATATTTTCTGATCTGGTACATTTTTTAGTGATGTAACCTCCTCTCTCCTCACTAGGACACCTTCCTCCATCTTTCTCTACCTCCCTTCCTCTCTCCTTCTCTCTCTCTCTCTCTCTCTCTCTCTCTCACACACACACACACACACACACACACACACATACAAACACACACAGACACTTGCATACCTACATTCCAGACTATCTCTGCAATTGCTCTATGTGGCTTTAGTTAAGTGATTTCACTTTTAGGGATACATTCGCTTGTCTATCAAATAGCAGAAACACGGATTAGTTTGAATGACTACTTATTATTAAAGCTCTCCGACATGTGTTAAATTACTGGAGAAAATATACAAAAAGAAGAAGATAGGCACTGAGGCTATCCACCCAGAGGGTGAGTGTGTGCCTGCCTAGCCGGAAGGGAGTGCAGGGGACCTTCAGCACCTGCTGCAGGGGCTTCTTTGTTCCACACGACCCTCCTCTCCCCCCAAATTCGCCCTTTTGTCTGTGGGGTCATTGAACCTCCAGGAGTCCTTGTTCCTGTGCTGAGGACAATCATCCAGACCAAACCTTCATCTGGTGATGGATGGAGATAGAGACAGACACCCACACCGGAGCATTGGACTGAGCTCCCAAGGCCCAGACGAAGAGCAGAAGGAGGGAGAACATGAGCAAGGAAGTCAGGACTGCGAGGGGTGCGTCCACCCATGGAGATGGTGGGATTGATCTAAGGGGAGCTCACCAAGGCCAGCTGGACTGGGAATGAATGAGCACAAGATCAAACCAGACTCTCTGAACGTGGCTGACAATGAGGGCGGACTAAGAAGCCAATGATAATGACACTGGGTTTTGATTCTACTGCATGTACTGGCTTTGTGGGAGCCTAGTCTGTTTGGATGTACACCTTCTTAGACCTGGATGGAGGGGGAGAGTGGGACTTGGATTTCCCATAGTGCAGGGCACCCTGACTTCTCTTAGGACTGGAGAGCGAGGGGGAGGGGGACTGGAGGGGGGGAATGGGAGGATGGGGGAGGTGGAAATTTTAATAAATAAATAAATAAAATTAAAAAAGAGAGATCCTTCTTGTCCTTAGTCTCCTTCACCCTCTCTGTTTCTTGGTCATCATGAAGGAGCAATTCTCTATCACACCCTTTCATTGTGATGTTTCTGCCTCTCCAGAGGCCAAATGTGATGGAAGCAATAAACCACAGACAGAAAACTGAAAAAAGATAAAAAATGGCAAGAAGCTAGCTTCAGTTAGGAAGCTGAAGAATTCTTATTTATCAATATAAGTTGAATAAAGATAGTATTCAAATGTAGTCTATTTGTGTGTCATTTATGTGATGATAAATCCTAGTGGGACAAAGAAAAGAATTAATTACATAATTACTGTGATTGCTTTTTAAGTTTGGTGTACAATGGGAACATACTGTAAGAGGACTTGGCTTAACTTGACATGTTAAAAGATGATTCTGTAAAGATAGGATTTCTGCTAAAATCAGAAAGATCCTAAGTTGAAGCAAAAGGCACACAAAAGTCCAAATAGAAAGAAGAATGGTGTATTTGAGCAATGGAATGGCTAATGGATATCGAGCACTGACAGGAGCAAGAATGAAGCCAGGAGATTAGAGGAGTGGGGAAATCTTCTGCAGATCTTCACAGGTTGTGGTAAGTGTTTTGCTTTTTCCTGAGATGGATAGAAATAAATGTTTGGTTTTAACATGATTTGAAGTTTTATATGAGATTATTATCTGATGAGATAAGAAATAATGGAATAATGTCTTTACAGATACAACTGTTGCTTTTTCTCATCAAGGTTCAATTCCTTCTAAACTGGGTTGTGTCACTATTAACTTCATTAAGTTCACAATCACCTCTGTGAAGGGGTTTCCATGAAGGAGAGATGTCTTCTGTGTGTGCCAAACCTTAAGGATAATGATACCATTATGTTTAAAGAGATCAGACTTAGATGGGTATTTGCCTGTAAGATATGTTCTTTCCATTTACAGGTGTGACTGTGTGCCATCTTTCCAAGAAGGATGTGTGTAATAAGCCAGCAGTGTGCACTATGAAGCTAAAGATAGAGCAATGAAGAAATAAAATCCAAAAGAAAGGCCTTGTTTTACCTTAATGGTGCTCTTCCTCTTCTGTTCTTCAGATCATTGCTGGATGTGGATCCCTTCACTGTGAAGTCCCATGTCTGTCCTGATAGGCTCTCAAGTTTATATATTATTTATCATATCATATCATATCATATCATATCATATCATATTATATTATATATTTATCCATTTTTGTTCCACTTGTTTGATGGGCTTTTGAAAGCAGAGACAAAAGAAGGCAGAGATTCAGATGAGAGGTTATGCTGAGAAACATTGGATTTGGGCCTGGCTCTACTACTTAGTAACATTTTTTTCAGTATGTATTTGATATAGCTAATTTCTAATAAAAAATAAAACTAACACAAAACACTGACTTATTGGAAAGATGAGGCATAGCCAAATGCCTGCCAAAGGAAAAGACATATTTAACAGACACAGACTAATATTTACTAAATACTAAGTCCTTTAAACCCACAATATCAGTGTTCTCAATCACACACACACAGAAAACAACAACAATAACAACAACAACAACAAACTTCACATTATGGAATTTTCTTCATAGCTGTAAGAGATTTTGAATTTAGCATATGATATTAAAGGTCAAAGAGGTAGGCTTTTTTCACAAGGCCACACAGACAGCTTTCAAACATATGACACAGTAACTGACAGAGGTCAGTAACTTTCATCAGTAATTATCAAAACTGTTTTCATTTTCCTGACTCAGGAATTCTGCAAACCTCTAGAGATGGAACAACTTTTCGGCCTCCAAATACTTTGCTTTATTGAAGTCCAGCAAATGCTCCTGTTGAAAGAGTTGTCTGGCCAGAGAAAACGTTTTCTCTTGTTTCTTAATGGAAAAGCAAGTCTGCTGATTAAAACTCAGTAATAGATTCCAAAGCTTTCTCTTGACACAACATTTGCTTTCCCATTTCTTAATGAATTACTCCCCAAAGAAATTGATTGGATTTCAAGGTACAAAGCTCCCCAGAGACCTCCCCACTTCCACCATTCACTTCTTAAAGTATTCATCATTTTGATGCCTATCGGCCTTGCCAAATGCTCTGAGCTGATCCCTTGGAATCCTTCACTCACCAACAATTCCTTGTTCTCTTTTTTGATCAAGGGCAGCTTTGCTACAGAGGAAAAGAGATGAAAGCCTTCCATTCAGTACAGATAAGGAACACTTACACTTCGCTGATGGCAAGGAAAGATACAATTGCTCTTATTATACTATTTCTGTTCTTGCTATTATAATTACAGTTTACTTTGAGGCCATGGCTTACTGAATTATAAACACAAAAGTTTTATTCTTCCTGCTGAGAAAAATAGTATACGATTGATTTCTTTTCCTTTAGGGAAGCAGACATCTTTCATAACTCCACAGCACTTAATCTCTTCAAGTTATACTAATTGTTTTATTTTAATTTTTAAGACATCCTTTTAACCTTAAAACCTCAATTGTTTATGTGAAATAAATCTCCTTTTCCCTTCCCACCCTGTAGCAGCGTAGCCACCCTTTTACCACATACGCATGACTCTGATAGGCTTTACACATCCCTTTTCATTGCTGTAAACTGGAAGTATGGGGGTGAAGGAAAGAGCGATGAGAATATGTAAGATTTTAAACTCCTGGGCTGGCTTGGATCTGCTTGCTTACCTTGCTGATTATAGGTTTGATAGGGACTGGAGTTAGCTTTTATTAAATTGTCTCCAAGCAACCCCAGTAGACAGGGTCCCCTGTGAGTCCAGCCTTTTAATCTTGCCCATAGTGTTATGGCACTTTCCTCTGCTGTATCCGAGTCTCCTGGAAGTCTGCAGTCTCAGGCTCATGCATCCCCATGGACTCACTCCTGGTAACTAGGGAATGACAGGAACCATGTTCCCTATCTATCCATTTCCTATACTGTTCCTCTCCAAGGCTTTTCCCTCTGCTCCTGGAAAAATCATTCAGGATATCCAGATGTGTAGCTTCCTAGGACAGATATGTGTGTCCCTCAGCTGTCCTCACAAAGTAATGTACATGTGGCAGTTTAATAGCAACTTCTCTCACAGTTCCCAAAGTTAGATGTTCATAGTCCAGATCCTGATAGGGCAGTCCTCAGTCTTTCTGACACTCTTCGCTTCTGTTGGTATCTCTTGTTCCTTGGCATTCCCCAGTTGTTGTTGACTATAATAAGATAGTCCCACACTGTCCCAGAATGGAGAATAATAAAAGTTTCTTTATTTAGGGTTAGATTCACAGATTAGCAGTCCTCTGCATGAGTGGGGAACAGGAACAGAATCCAGCAGCCAAGGGGCCGCTCACACTTCAATCTCTGTATATATAGTAATTGTGTACATATAGTACACCTAAAGTGGCCAAGTACCTTAAAGACTGTTGACTGAAGGAGTTCCCACAACACTTCCCCCTTTTGTCTAAATGAAAGAGTTTTAAATCAAATACAAAACTATATAAAATAAGAGCAAATATCAAATATAAAAGTTAGAATTACAGCCAGCATAAACAATATCAAGCAAGAACCATTTGCTAAATGTTTTAATAGTTATCTTATCCGATAGAGTCTGAGTCCTGTATTAGAAATGGCATATATAAGTCATGAGAGGAAAGTAACAACAACTGTCTAGACTTTAACCCCATCAAAGACCTGAGAAGGGAATTTATTTATTAGTATTGATAACTTTTAAAATATCTCTCAATTCATCTAATATTTATTTATTTATTGTGTAACTATCTGAGTAGTATGCGTGTGTTTGCATGTTTGCTTAAGTATAGGCATATATGTATGATATGGTAGTTATGCATGAATGAGTGTGCATTAGTGTGGAGGACTGAGGCTTACACACAGAATTATCCTGTCTCTCTCTGCCTTATTCTCTGAGGAAGAATCTCCCATTTGAACTCAGATTTTCCTGACATAGCAATTTTATCCAGCTTAATTCAGAGGTTTGCTGTCCCTGCCCTTTCAGTGATGATGAGATTATAGGTAGGATACCATGTCTATCCATCCAGAAGGTGATACCAGATCCCCAGAAGCTGTAGTTATAAAAGTTGTGAGCCTTTGAACCTGGGTTCTAGGGAGAGAACACTGGTCCTGTGGAAGAACAGCAGGTGCTCATAACCACTGAAGCATCTCTCAAACCTTGTTAATTTTAAAATACATTTATGTTTAATTGTACTTTGGGGCTAGAGATATGGCTTAGTGGGTAGCAGTACTCACAGTGAGTCTACTACTGGAGGGGAGAACCAACCATTGAGAGTTGCCCTCTCGTTTACTCAGGAGTTCCACTGCACACATACACTAGAAACTCCCAGTTAACAATAAAATGAAAATAATCATTATAAAGGTGCTGTTTTTATGTTTTAACAATGATCAAGGTGATTCTTTCTGTTCATGCTTTATCTTGGGAGAGAACATCAAAAGGCTTTAAAAGAGGGGTTACTGTTTCTCTTTTCTTCAAGCTGGACTTTTGAAACCATGAATATGGGCTAAACTGAGTGTAGATTTATATGAAGGTAACTATAAACTTTCTAGGACTGAGCCTTGAAGTTAATATTCCAGATTAAGATGCTGAAAAAAGGAAGAAATTGATGGTTAGATAATAGATTTATTGAAGGAAATAAATACTTAGCTATCCAGACAGATACATTTTTGTGGTATTTACCTGAGCTGGGGAAATGATAGTTTTTCCTGCTTCCCTTGACTAAACAGAAGAGGATTAAATAGGAATGGAGAGAGGAGAGGGAGGGAGAAGCTTGAAGAGAGAGAGAGAGAGAGAGAGAGAGAGAGAGAGAGAGAGAGAGAGAGAGAGAGAGAGATTCATTTTTCTTCTGTTTCCTCACAGTCTAATTAATTTGTAGACTCCCGGTATGTTGCTAACTCTCTTAGTCCTGCACAATATACTAAGTGACCAAGAACTAGGTGACTTAAACAACAAAATTTTATTATTTACAGTCAAAGCTATTAATACAAATGGTATCTGAGGAGATAACTGCTTACTGGACTTTTCATATGAGTGAGGTATCCCACACTGGAGGAGATATATATCCCTTTAGTAACTAGATAATCACAAAGGGTAGGTTGAAGGGAGATAAAAGAGAAAGGGAAAAGTGATGATGAGAAGACCGTCAAAGAATCTGGACAGTCTCCATGAAGACCAGATATTGTTGATAATGTTTACCCTGGTATGGTACAAGTGTTCAATGACATTTTTTGCTTTTTCTAACACCCCAACCACCACTTATACTGATAGACAGTTAGCTGAAGTTAGTTTAACAACAACAATAATAACAATAAAAATAACAAAATTCATAACTGACTGAGTAGCTACCCCAAGTGAAATTGCTTTAAGAGAAAAGCATAAGATTTGAAGATTTGAAAGATTGCTATTGGTTGGAAGAGACTCATTTGATTACTGTCTTGTTCCCTTTCTCATTTGCCCAAATAATTTGCCAGAGAGTGAGAGTATATATAATTATACAATAGTTATAACCAAAATTAAAAGTTTTTATGGTAATTATATTTCAACTGTTTATTTCTTATTATGAAGACTGAAAATCTATAAATGGAGAGTCTGGATCTTTGATTGTAGAAGTGATTAAGGGTTGTTCTACCATCACAGCCTTTCAGTGAAAGAAGAAAAGTAGTTACAAGAATAACAAAAAAAAAATTTGTATTTATGTCAAATAGTAATGAGTTGATAAGAATGTATCATGTTCTACAATCACCTCTTAAATTCATAGGAGGTCATCTAGAGACTCCTGGTAGAGTCTCCTTTCTCTTTTCACTCATCCGATTGTAGCTGCTAAATGAAACATTTGAAAAGCCTCAATGTGCCAAAAAAAGAAGAGAATAAGTTAAATAACAATAGATAAAGATAAAAAGTGTATTTAAAAGGCATTGTGGCAGATAAAAACAAAATAGTTGCCTACAACAGTTTAACCCCCACCCCTCAAAAAACCTGAAAAATAATAGATTTATTTATCTATTTAATCAATCTATTTAATAAAGCTAGAAAGAAATAATGACTGTATTGATGGACTGTTGCTCTGACACATACTAAAATCAACTTTCCTATCTTTAGTGGGCATTTTATGTTGAGGGTAAGAGGTCTTAATCCTCGTTGATATGATACTGCATGCTTGTGATATGTGTGTGTGTTTACTCAATCTTAAGTACTCTCTGAGGATGTTTAGTGTCTTACACTGTTTTATTAGCCACATTGGCCCTATGAGGCAAGCATAATTATTTTTCAATTCATAATGAAGAATAATTGAGACCTAAGAGAATTAAATAATTTCTGAATCCTGTTTTATCTCCAAGATGTTAAGTAGTAGGGAAAAGAAATTCAACTTCAGATCATAATTTGATTTTGTATTTGAACTGGTTTCCTCTGTGATCTACCATCCTGTTTTCAAACAAAGGCATTTGTAAATTATTCAATTTTGGTGTGATAACTGATTGCTTCTAAAACAAACATGGGAGTTTTCTCTGATTTGCTTAATTTACATCTACACACATACGCGCGCTCACACGTTCTCTTACACACAAGATTATGCAGTTGCACAAATATTGTCTAGCCTTACATTTTTATTTTTTGATAATTTCATACATGAGCACACTATAATTAATTTACATCATCACTACTCCTCTCTCTAGTGCTCTAAATCCTCCTGTGTCTCTTCCAAACTCCTTCTGAAACTATTTTTTAATTAGTACTGTTGTACACATGTGCTTATTGAATACTACCTATTGAATCATTTAGTCTTGCTCATACATATGTTTAGGGTTGACTACTTGAAATCTATCTCTTCATCCATCTATCATTTATATATGTAGCTATATAATAACATTTTAAAAGGAGAGCTGGGAAATGAATTTATGAAAAAGAAAATGGGAGGATACATGGGGGGCAGAGGGAGGAAAGGAGAAAATGATGTTTTAATTTTAAAATAAAATAAAAATAAATTAATAATTTAAAAAATAAATTATCAATTATTCTAATGGGTTTTTATTTATATGCCCAGGCAGTGAGGTTAGGGTTTTGGTGAAACTCACTCAGCTATTGTGTATTCATCAGGACTCAAGCTGGGCTGGATATGTGATGTAATTTTTTTTTAACTTTTAGATAGATAAACCACATATGTGAATGATAAGTTATATATCCCTGGGCTTGTTTTATCCTTTAGAGCAGAGAAGCTAAAAGATTCCTGTTTGCCATTCACCTAGGAGCACAGGAGTGAGGATTCTACTCAAAACCACGATTTATTAACTATGTCTGTCCTTGGTTGAGTCTCCTAAACTTTCTGCACTTCAATTATCTTTCTTATGGAAAATTAATTCTGCTCATTGAAAGCAGTTGAGGAGCCTCAGCTGCACGTGAGTGCTGAGACCTTTGTAAAGAAATGGGCCTGCTGAGAGCTAATTTGTCTTCAGTTCTCCCTGTGATCTTTTCATCTCTCCTTAAAAATGAGTTTTCCCTTGGTCTCCCTTCCTCGCCAATACTCTAGAGTTTAAGTAAATAACCTAAGTTTCTCACAAAGTAACATAATCAAAGCAGTAAGAAATATGTATTGGAAAGTGGAGAAAAACGAGGGCAAAGAGTGGCACAGGGGAATCGGAGCCAGAACAGTTCCCCTCACAGTCTAAACCCATTCTCTTTAGATTAGATTACAGTGGTCACCTTGTCCTCTCTCTCTGTTTAGATTATAGTGGTCATCTTATCCTCTCTCTCTTTAGATTACAGTGGTCACCTCATCCTCTCTCTCTGCTTTTGCTTTCATTTCATCATTATAGAATTTTCACTTCAATCCTAAGCTAAAGAAGGAAAAAAGGAAAACAAAAGTTAATTTAACTCTCAATCAAATAGGCCTTTTTTTTTTTTCATCAGTTTTCAAGTTCTTTGTTCTGTTTACATAAAAAGATTGCAATTTGGCAAAAGTATAAACTTCCATAAGTCTTTATTATTTTCAAAAGCATGATATTCACTATTCAATATAATTTGAGGTAGGTCAAATAGGTGGATCATTTATCTTTTACAGATAAGGAAATGGGCTGGAAAAAAGCTTTGAATGATAAATTACTGGCTTAAAGGAAGAGGGAGAGTGAAAAGAAGTCTTGATACTTCTCAAGTGTAGTTTCTTTTTCTTAAAATCACGGCTTGATCAGACCTATTCAATAGCATCTAAACTTCACCTAGAAACATGACAGTACATGAAACCTGTCTGTCTTTTCCCCACAGTTGGATGCATCCTACTCACTTTAGACTCTGTTGAGGATGTCGTGGCCAATTTGTAGTATTTTCTACTTGATAGGTGTTAGATGTGAGCCTTAAGTTCTAGCTGAAAATGGCCCGGAAAAGAAGAAATGCTGTAAAATGGGAGTGTTTTCAGGACTTCCACTTTGTGATAAGTAACCTTCACCTGTGCATTTGAATATTTTCAAATATTATGTTTGTAATCACCATAGACAATTGCTATTGATACTAATAGTTTCCTCATTTGCTCTGTGTCTTTGTGTGTATGTGTGTGTGTGTGTACAGTATTGACAGTGTATCTGATTTTGGATGATCCAGGGAGATTGACTCACAATGGAAAAACTTACGAGTGAATAAAATATGTGCACAAGATTTTTTAAAATAATAATAATTAATTAAAAAGTAATTAACAATTGGTCTTATCTCTCTATTGTAAAATAACCCAAGTATGACTGGTAATATAGATTTATAGTAATATACATAGAATTAGAACATTTTAAAACCATTTGGTATGATGTGGGTTTTTTTATGGATAGAATACAAATTAATAAGGGACTCTTTTTTAAAATCACAGGAGGTGGTAAGTGTTCATAATGAATAGGCTCCAGAAAGCCAGTTCATGCACTAGGGATAAATCCTGATCCCACTGCCAGTGGCTCCAAAAACTGTTCAAGCCAAGCACCTGTCACCTACATTTGGAGGGTGTAGTTTTGTCCTATGCAGGTTCCCCAGCCGTTTGTCCAGAGTCAGTGAACTACCACTCACTTGGGTCAGCTGTTTCTCTGGGTTTCCCCATCATGATCTTGACCCCTTTGCTCACATTGTCATCGCTCCTACCTCTTTTGAACTGGACTGTAGGAGCTTGGCCCAGTGCTTAGCTGCAGATCTCTGCATTTGCTTCCACCAGTTACTCGCTGAAGGTTCTATGATGACAAAGATGCCATCAATCTGATTGCATGTGAAGGCAACTTCAGAAACACTCTTCAGTACTGATTTTAGAGTCTTTGCTGGAGTCGTCCTTGTGGATTTCTGGGAATTTCCCTAGTGTTAGGTTTCTCACTAATCCCATAATGCCTTCCTCTCACAAAATAATTCTTTCCTTGTTCTTCCTCTCTGTCTTTCCCCTAACTTGACCATCCTGTTCCCTCATATCCTCCTCTATCTCCCCTTCTATCCTCCTCTTTTCACCCCAAGATCCCAAGCTCCCAATTTACTCAAGAGATCTTGTATATTTCCCCTTTTTTGGCGGAATCAATGGTTGTCTCTCTTAGGACCCTCCTTGCAAAAAATAACAATAAATTATAAAGAGCAGGAATCAGCAAAGGAAGCTGCTTCTCAACAGCTCCAATTGTAGCTCTATAAGTAGAAAAGACTACTTCTGTTAACGATGGAGAATCTATATGAAGAGTTTAAAGAGATGGCTCAACCTGAACCAGTACAAACAGTTCAGTATTCGAAGTTCCACTGAATAGATATGTTAGGTGATGGATTGGGGATGCATGGTTGCACATATACTGGAAAAGAAAACACCACTGAGAGATTCAATCTGGAAAATGAGGCATTGTACAATGGTAAGAATGAGGAAGCTTCATGTCTTTCATGGGACACATACCATTTAGTCTCCTTCCAGGTACCAGGAAAATGAGCCAGACTGAACAACAACAACAATAAAGGTTTCTTTTCATGTAGTCTAGAAGGGAAGATGGACAACAAACAATAACACATCCACGACCCCACCACACACACCCTGGGGCATTGAGTTTGCTTACCAGGTACAGGCACTTGCTGACAAGCCTTACAAACTGACTTCAGTCTCGTCCCCACATGATGGAAAGAGAGAAGTGATTCCTACAAACTGCTCTCTGATCTCCATAAACTATACCCACATGGCCAAAGTGATATAAAATATTCATCTACTAATCACAAGATTAAAAGCACTGTAAAATAGAAATTCAGGATTCCATAAGAAGGCCTTACAATTGAATCTAGCAGTATATATAAGGTTAGATAAAGAAAGTCCTTTGTGGAATAATAAAATGACAGATTCATTTGATTATAATTATGAATCTTCAATGATCAGCAGGGAAAATTAAAATACTTAAAATATCTGCTTGCTTATTGAAGAAGGATCTGAGATACTTATTTCTAGTTTTATGTTTTAATGACTCCTTGGGCAAACATTCCTGATACTCATTGAATATTCAGAGTGATAAAGGGTCTCTCTGGGATTCCGAACAATACATAATTTTTAGTGCATTTACTCAATTACTCTATAGATGTCATAAATTCCTATATTTTTACCAAGATAGACTTCTTCACTTTTAGATGCAGGTATATGCCCTAGACAGGAATATGAGAGACTGAATACTAGTGGTTTGTATTCAGAAGCAGTAAAAGCAAAGGAGACCACAGTCAAGTGTTGGTCCTTATTCATTTATTTTGCAAATTGTCTTTCAAAATATACAGCTAGTTTTAAAGTGGGATTCCTGAGAGAGTGGAAATAACAAGGCATGTCTTCTCTTTCCTCCTTGGAAAATGTTACTTGCTATATGATAGAGGTCTTTATTATATTCAGGTGTATGATATTTTTTGTTATCATTATTATCATTACTCACATCTTATTAGCTCTTCACCTTGATCTAATATGGCATTTCAATGCTGTGGAAAATCAATGAGGCAAAAGTTTCCAATGTAACCGCAAACAATTCCTGTTGATTTAAGCACAAAGGATAAAAACCACCACGTGGACAGTATGGATAAAGGGATGATAATGCACACACACATATACCATCCATTATTGAGAATCTTTTAAGTGGTTTTGAAAATTAGTGTTTTCTGCTGGGAGGAAAAGATTCCCTTATTGAATGACCATAACCTGAACTGAAGCTTGCTTTCTGCGTAATTAGCTATGTCCTCACTTCTGATAATGATCCCAAACTTCGGATTTAATTAGACTCTAATTGCTGTTTTAAATTGTCTCCTGCATCAGACTTTGCTTGCTTTGCCATCTCATTCTATTTTTTTCCATTTTCTATTTTCATTCTGGTATTGAGACCATAGTACCTAACAAGTTAGTTACAAAACTTTTTAGCAAACACTGGTCCTAGCAAGAAAACATGTTTTCCAGGAAGCTACTTTTAGCACTGCCTTGATGACCTATAGAATGGCTGTTTTTCAAGAACATTTGAAGTTTCTTCAGTGAAAAAAATACCCACTCTTCCTTGGGCTTAGGTATAGCAATGTGACTGAGCCCTGAACAATGGGAATGAGGGTAGAAATGTTAAGCTATAAAAGCACTCCCACAATGCTCTGTTTTTTATCCTTCCCTTCCGGCTGGCATTGTGTAAGTAATTTTGAAGGTCATCTACAATTTTCAATCATCTGTGAAGCTACATTTGTTCCTCAAGCCCTTACAAGATCCCATATTTGAGTGATACAAGTCTCTTAGTGGATTAATCTGGAGAGATTCAAGTCTAATCTGATCTGCCATAATGTCTAGTGTTATTTCTCCCCAAATGCTTGGCAATATCTTCCATTGATATTTCCATAAGCTTATATATTTGTTGTACCCATGTTTCTCAGAAAAAAAATGTAAGCCCCATTGGTTTGTGCATGTGTGTGTGTGTTTGTGTGTTTTTGTGAGAGATAGAACCAGAAAGACAGTGAGAGAGGAAAAAGGGAGGGAGAGAGAGGGAAAAAAGGAAGGAAGGAAGGAAGGAAGGAAGGAAGGAAGGAAGGAAGGAAGGAAGGAAGATGACAATCCTGCTTGTATGAAGGCTGGAGATTCAGGTATGCTGTGAGATCTCAGTTTTAACAGAAATTTCTCTCAAGTTCCTCCTCAAGGAAACTTCAGCTGTGCTGATTTGTACATTCATTTGAACAATTGTACAAGGTCATCCTACAATGATGATAATTCCCTTTGCTTAAAATTAAATAATTAAATGCTAAGTATATCAATAAAATCGATTCCCAGAAACACCTACACTAATATTTGAATGGATAAATAAGCACAATAGTTTAGACAATATAATGCACTAAACTAATCATTGTAAGTCTGCTTGGGTAAGTCTCTTTTACTTATATCCCCAAAAGTAAACTTCCTGTAACTATTGGAAACTTTGCAGGTACTAGAAGTATCTAAACTAAAGACATTTCTGAAATTATACAACAATTTTCTGTTAGAAATATCTTTGTAAGTATATATCAGGAGTTACTGAATGAAGTTTACAGTTTCCAATCTGAAAAAATAAATGCATGAATAAAAATGAAAATGAAGAATTATGATGTTTATACAGAACACAGTAGGGACTGAGATTAGAAACTTCTAGCATTGTTTAGGAAATAATCAAAACTGGCTATGGGTTAGTTAGTATCTTTTTAAATTTTGTTTTTAAGACAGGATTTCTCTGTGTAGCCTCAGCTGTCCTAAAACTCGCTCTTTAGAACAGGCTAGATGACTTTGAGTTTTCAGAGATCCTCCTGCCTCTGCCTCTTGAGTGCTGGGATTAAGAAGCCTGTGCCACCACTGCCTGGCATTACATTACTCTTTATGTGTGAATATTAATATGTTTTAATTTGCCTCCAATATTTTGCTACTATAATCTAGAAGTTCTGCTGGAGCTGGTGACTCAGGAGATCTAACAAAGCCATTATTTTGGAAACAATAAAAATATGGAGAGTAGAAGTTAGGGGATGATCTCCGCATTGAAACTGCTTTGTGTGGGAATCAAATGTAGTGTGGGGCCCTGGTAAATGGAGAGGTGGACTTTCCAGTCTGACTTTCATCACTGAGAGACCAATGCATTAAAAACAAGTAAGCTAAGCAAGTGGTTCTTGGAATTAGGTCAGAAACTTTCTATAACCTGAATTATGAAGAAATCATAAAGCATTTAGGACTTTAGGTTCCATCTGTGAATTAAAAGGCTGTGTTTCACGATCTCTAATGCAGGACCATATCATAGTCTGACCATTTACTTTTTTGTTTATTTGGTTTTTGTTTTTGTTTTTCGAGACAAGGTTTCTCTGTAGCTATTGGAGCCTGTCCTGGAGCTAGCTCATGTATAGCTGGCTGGTCTCAAGCTCAAAGATTCGCTGACTCTGCCTCCCAAATGTTGGGATTAAAGGTGTGTGCCACCACCGCCCAGCTGAACATTTAGTTTTAACTCTTCTTGATTCTAAGATGTGTTCACTGGGTAAAAGTATGTCATCCTTTTCCCTCTTGCTTACTTTTAAGTGTTTAGGATTCCTTCAGGGCTTAGTCCTCCTTTAATCATAAACACTGGAAATGGTAACAGCTTCTGCTATTATATACTGAAGCCACCTAAGTGTTTGGCAATTCACATTCAATTTCACACTGTCAACAACATAACTCCATCAGACTTGGAATATTAAAGCCAAGATGCAACGTCACAGTAATTTTTGTTGTCACACAGTTAAAATGAGGCAGTGCCGGCATTCACAGCCAGGTGTCATGACATTGGGACACGGCAACTGTCACAAGCATCTTGTCAGCTTTTACCCTGGGAACCGTGTGCAGCATTGTGATTTCGGTTTTTTATCTATCCATCACAGTTCCCTTTTTGGCTGTGCGAACTCCGGCTCCACTTGTCTTATTATTTCTCTGCCCATACCCATGCACATATCTCATCAGTTTTTGTCATCCCCTAATAATGACAGCTGATTGCTTCCCACTGCAAATCGCTTTTCACGTTGGCCTCTTCTCAATGGTCAGTGTGAAGTTTATAGTTTGTAAAATCAGCAAAAGGGGCAGCACATGAACAGAAGCTATTCTCCTCTTTCTCGAGACTTTGTAATTGGTTAGGCAATTTAAAGAACAGGAGAGGAGTGGAAATGAAACATGTGAAACACAGTAAAATAGAGAAGCAGAGAGATTGCTTCTGAAGGGTGCTTAAATTGCCTGGGTCAGTGTCCTCCATGGAAAAGCTAATGACATTCCTGAGAAAGGCTGCTTCTTTCTTTGCAATAAAAAAGCTCTTTCAGGACCATAAACAGCCCTCTTCTGCCCCACCAGGGTCATCCTTCCTGTGTCCACTCTACAATGCTTTCTCTACTAGGGCTCATATAGCTGCCATGCTGCGCTGATGGAACGATGCCTTCATTAACTTCCTTTTAGCAAACGTTCTCACAAAGAGACTTCTCAGGCAAGTTCTTTATTACAGCTAAGCTTCTACCCCAGAAAGCTTTTTCCATTGGAAACTTTTGTTTGATTTGTGATTCCAGATATAAAAGGTTCTAAACTTTTAAAATCCAAACTTAGAGATTTCACAGGCATATATGGAAATTCCCATTTTCCACAAAGTCATGAGGTTATGCTTACAGATCACTTCATTGTGAGTCATTAGATAGCTTTGCCTTCATAGACAAATACCTCTAAGAATTCTGGAGCATGTCTATTTGTTACAGAGATCTATCCTGACTATTACCATCCACCTTGGCCTAGGTACACCTCACTAAGACTGGTTGTTCTGGTTTAGATATGTCACCTGTAGGTTTACATACTGAAAACTTGGTTCCCATCTGTGGTGCTATATTTGAAGATAAGTCTGGAGTGAGGAAGTAGCTCACCAGAAGAATGACTTTGAAGGCTACATATCTAGTTCCTGGTCTTTATCTCTCTACTTCATGGTAGCCATGAATCAGTCTTTCTCATATCACACACTCCCACCACGGTCAAGTGTTCTTCCAATACAGACCCAGAATTAATGGAGCTAAGGAGTCTAGACTGAAATGATTGAAACCATACAAAAGTAACTGAATAAATAAACAAACAATTAAAAATGCATGTTATTGATGAAACCCCCCTTTCTCCTTTAAGTTTCTATTATTCGATATTTTTCACAGACTTGCAAGAATAACTAGTGTGAAAGATTGGAGCCAGAAGTGGTGAAATTATAATAACTAATCATGTGGCTCCTAAATAGTTTGGTTATTTTGCAGAATTTACTGGAAAATACTGGAGAGGTGGCCTAGAGAATGCTTAGAACACTGTATTCAGAACTTGATTGAAGAATCTAGTAGAATCTAATGAATCATAAGACCAGGATACCTACAGACATGTATATTAAAGACCAAAGTCATAGTGTTTCAAATGGGATCAACTACTCTACTGGTAACTGTACTAAAACACATAAATGTTATAAATTGAAAAATATTATTCATTTTCTAAGACTGTGGGATTCTGGTTTAATGAAATGGCCTAATATTTTGGGTAGTTTCAAGGGAGAACAGTTTTTAGACAATAGCATGGATTATTATCACCAATTTTAGACAAGTTTGGTGAATTTCTGATCAAACAGAACTCAAAGATTAGAAAACAAAATGACACATGTAGTTTGATAGAAAAGATCACAGTTTAAAGCTGTAGACAAAGAGTATGTGGCTAGTAAAAAGGTTAGTACTTTACAAAGAATTGACAGTTAATTGTGGCTGGGGGTTGGAGGTCACTTTTTTTCAGTTGTATAGCCACTGATGGGTGGCACATGCTCTGGTAAGTGACTTTACACCCAAGTTCATGCAGCAATCCTAATTAAACTCAGTGAATCTCTGTATACTTTTATCTCTTTGTCTCTCTCTGTCTCTGTCTGTCTGTCTCATACACACACACACACACACACACACACACACACACACACACACATACATACTTGAAAGTAGAAGGGAAACCCTGTTGCAAAAGGTAGCTTATTGGTTCCCAGATGCTCAGCCCCAAAATAATCACACAGAAACCATATTATTTAAATCACTGCTTGGTCCATTAGCTCTAGCTTCTTATTTGTTAGTTCTTATATCTTAATTTAACCCATTTCTATTAAACTGTGCATCACCACGAGGTCGTGGCCTACCAGCAAAGTTTCATAGCATCTGTCTCTGGCAGTGGCTCCATGGCTTCTCCCTGACTCCACCCTTCTTTCTCCCAGCATTCAGTCAAACTTTCCCCAACTGACTAAGTTCTGCCCTTCTATAGGTCCAAAGCAGTTTACTTTATTCACTAATGGTAATCACAGCACACAAAGGGGAATCCCACATTACCCCCCTTTTCTGTTTAAATAAAAAGGAAGGTTTTAACTTTAACATAGTAAAAAAATTATCAATCAAAAATTACAGTTATAATATTTATATCACTTTTGTTTTTGGTTTTTTGAGACAGGGTTTCTCTGTAGCTTTGGAGCCTGTCCTGTAACTAGCTCTTGTAGACCAGGCTGACCTTGAACTCACAGAGATCTGCCTGCCTCTGCCTCCCAAGTGCTGGGATTAAAGGCATGAGCCACCACTGCCCAACCTCAGAAGAGACTTTGAACTTTGGTTTTAGAACAATTTTGAAACTGCTAAGGCTGGGAAGAAGATGAAATGAAACCATTGTGTATTATGAGAAATATTTGATTCAGTTTGAAGATTAGGGATGCGATTTATGGTTTAGGGAGACATGTTTGGGTACAAATGTAACAATGGGTAGTCTTGTGATGAAGACTGATTTAACTGTCAGTTTGATTTAACTAATAAAGGCACAGAAGATAAGTTGTGCTCAATGATGGGTGATTAGGTCTTGAGAGATCTGACACCATGGATCATTTAAACTATAAATAAGTTCAAAATCTGAATTGATTACTAAATGGTGGCATGACTTCCTGCCTGGTTTGAGGAAATAAATCATGAGGTGATGCTTTTGGGAACTATATTTTTCCCTGACACTTGTTACTGCTCTACCCTACATCCTATCTGCTGTGAGATGAGAATATATTCTATCACAGTGATGCTCTGTCCAAGAACCTTGGACCAAGTGATCATAAACTGAAATCTGAGACTATGAGACAAATGAATCATAAACATATATAATTGTCTCAGATAATTTGGTCACATCTGTGAAAAGCAATTGATATATTTGTGCATCTCAACTGAAAAACACCTTAGGTTTTGTTTCTTATGAAAATTATTCACTCTTAACATCTGGGTACACTATTTTCTTCCCAATCATCAAAACTTTAAGTCATCTTAACTATAACAAATAATTATATATATCAGAAAAAGGATCCAGGAAAAAGAAACATTGCTGGAAACTTTCATGAGTCTTGGAGTTCAGCAAACCACTTGAAGTAAATTTGACACAGTAACATTTGTGAACAATGTAAGAATGTAGTCTCATGACCATCTTAAAAGAGGGATGGCTTATATTGTGAATCTTGAATGATTGCCACTCCACTTTTATCCTCAGGAATATATTGTATATTAATTAATCCTTCAGTTTAATACGTATCAGGGATGTTGTTATCGAAAGATATCCAGCCTCAAATTTCACTTATGCCTCAGTTTCACTGTCCTAATCAGACTCCGCAGGCTTGCTGTTTATTTGCATATGTCTGATTTATTGAATAATTATGATAATTTTTCCTTTTTATTTTCTTTTCTATCATGAGGAATAGGAAATTCAATGCTCCCTAGAATTCTGTTTAAAGAAAGTTAAAAAGCAGACTATAAACCCGAGTTCTCCAGTCTTCTTTGTCTAAGCTGTGGATGATGCTGCAATAGCTTGAGGAGTCATAGCTGTAACTGAGAGATGAAGTGACAGCACAATTTATTCTTAGTGAATTTCTTTTCTTGCGAATTTCAGCATTCTTTGAGTCTTTTAATGACATAATTACAAATAATTTATGCTAAAAGGAACAATGATAAAATGACTGCTCGAAAAATGAGATAGTAAATGTCTTGAGAAAAATAAGAACCATTGAAATTTAACCCTGTGCCTTATATTTATCAGCATCCGGTGGATCCATAGTATAATTGCAATATAATATGAGTTTATTTATTACTCTCTTTTCTTCTTTGATTTCTTTTTAAAAATAAATTTGTTTGAATAAATTCCTGGGTAAGCAATATTGCCTCAGTCTTTATGCCTGTGTTAATATAACTGCATTTCTATGGGGAGACCTGACAGAGAGAAGAGAACATTAACTTCACTGGACTCCAGTGTCCAAAAAGGGGCTTGTTCATAGCCTGTGCATTTGCATTCATATCAAAAGAGCTCATTCTGAACTCTAATATTAAACTGTCTGTTTGAGATCCTTCTATCAAATACCTTTAAAGAATCATAACTTCCATCTTTATTCAAATGATTGATCAAGAGCTTAGGGTTCTCTTCTTTTTGTTTACATGACATGGAATAGATCTGCATTTCCTAGTGGACTTGTATTAATTAGGGAAAGCAATTATTTATTTTGCTTTATTAAAAACATGCAAAAGTACATATGTTCCCTAATATTTCATTGAAGAATAGAGATTTTAGGAATTTTTTTAGATGAATAAGAGAGGTAGAGTTTAATTTATTAGAGTAGGTATTTTAGACTGGCTTTGTGTTTAATGGAATGAACTAGTTGATGGCAAGTGTAAAGTGTCTCTAGACCAGCAGTAAGTATGTACCTACTGTAATTAAAGACCTTAGCAAATTGGATATAAAGTTAAATGCAAGATTAAAATGAATCCCAGTCACACTCAACATATAAAGGATACTCATGTTGAACCAGAAATTGCTTCTGAGACAACAATGGAACAGAAATCTCTTTTCTCAATGGGTAACATCCTACTGGAGAAAACTGACATTTATGAAAGGAAAATTGCAGCAATGTGAGAATGGTGACATTTGAACAAATTCTACAGTTCCTTATTGTTGAATAAATAAACCAATCAAGCAGAGTTCAGAAAAGGGTTTGCATGTATGTGGGGAACACTGAGGACAGGTGCACATTTGATAAGGGGCTGAAAAGAATTAGATAACAATCAGTGGAAGGACAAGGTGGGTTGAAACGCACCATGCATTGAGGAGGAGGTGGGGTCTCTGGGATGTTTATAGCATGAGATATGTATAACAGGGACCATTAAGTTCGGTGTATCTGGTTCCGTACCCATCTATATATCCCAAATCCTCTGCACCAGTTGACTTTGGAAAACATGCAGATGACAAAATGTTAGGTATTATTCTATTCTGTGATGGATGAGACAGAGGTCCTTAACATCATCCAATAGGCTCTCATTCTTTTGCTTAGAAAAAAAAGTTGGTTACTTTTTGAATTCTTGTTGTGTCACATACAAAATAAAAGTAAAAACCATTCTGAAATTTCACTTGTTTTGTACTAATTAGATGACTAACACAATAATACAAAAAAAAGACTTTTTAGGTAAGCTTGATGCTCGGTAAAATTTTTATAGGAATCTTGAATAAGCAGACTCATACCAGGTACCAAACTGCTCATGCAGAACTGTGGAGCTAAAATGGACAGTTCAATAAGAAACTATTGCCTTGACAGACTCATCTTGTCAGTAGAGCAATGTAGTTGGAACACTTTTCTTTTCTTTTCTTTTAGCTTATGGGAGTAGCAACTGTATTCACAATAGGGTAGGATGTAGATAAAATTATTGAATGAAACTGAGAGGACTTTGGATTTTGATTGGATGTAAGGGATTTTCTTTCTGGTCAATTATTTTGACAACTAGAGATTTTGACAATTATCTTAATGTTAGTATTGCCATCTTCTTCATTTTTAGTTGTGAACACTGTTGTATAATGTCCCTCAAGTACCCAATTCTTTCTCAATACATTGTTGGTGAATGGGTGAGAAAATGATACATCAGATATGGTGATTGTTACATGGCATCTTATGTTCTATATGGTAATAATCTTGGACAACAAATTACAATACATGGTAATGGCTTTCCTCCAATGCAAGATGCAGACCCCACACCTCAGTATGATTTCCATGCTTCTGAGAAAGGATGGAATCCCTTTCTTTGGCTTCTTAGATTTAGGCTGGCTGGCTTACTTGCTTGCAGAGGGTCTGACCTTCAGCAAGTCAAAGAGACTGGGAACGAGATGCAGACTTGGTGAGAAAAAACACACAAGCATCTTCTGAAACATAAAAGTTTCTCTTCTGTTTCATTATTCTTTCTGCCTCTTGTTCTATTGTATTCTTTTTTCTGTTCTGTTCTACCCTGATGGTTCCCTTCTGTTTCTTTCATGATGACTTCCTTCTAACTATTCCTGATGATTTTCTTCTATATTTTTTCCTTCCAATCTTTCCTGGTATATTCATGTTCTTTCTTTATTTTTGCCATTATAGTTTATAGACCTCAGGAAAATCTTTCAATAATATAGAAATTACAATGTGGTTAAATTCTATTTTTAAGTGAACGATTACAATATATACAAGTAAAAACTCTGTTTTCCATATCCCTGACATGCTTAAACATTTTACATATTACAGATGAAATTAACCTATTCCCAAGAGCATTTATCTTTTAGACTTCTCACAGATCTGTCAGCCATAACCATTTACATAGGCTGCAGATTTTATAATAGCCAGAAAACAGGTTACCAGCTTCACTTTTCATATTTTAGAGCCCAGTCCAATTATCATAACTAACCATCCAATTCTTTGTTTTCTAGTTACACGAAGTTAATTATATCAAGCTTTGTTTTAGCTATGAGGCAAACTAAAACTCATGAACACATTTCCCAATATCAAAAAGAACTTCAGCTAACTTATGGGACTTGACTGTTTTCTTTAATCATTAACCTAAACCATAGTCTACACAGCTCCTCAAGAGAAACTCAGAATTCCTATGTGACATTTCCCTGTTCCCTAGTTTCTATCTTCTTTAGCTCTTCCTTTATCAGGAGCAGGGGCAATACTTTAAACAATACAGTTTAAGAGAAAATCATCTTCATTATAGTTCACCACTAAAAATTTCCATGAGACAATCACATTGCATTAAAGGCAGTGAGGATCCCACACACCCATTCAGACTATGCCAGATACCAGAGAAAAATTAAAGTAGCAACCATGTAAAGGTACAGCAGCAGCTAGAACATTCTCCAGCTGAAGCCCTCAGGGCCTTGCCTATCTGAGATTCACCCATCAGTGCCTTACTTTCTGATAGTCTGAATTCCTGAATTCAAGGGTCATCTGCTGCTCCTCTGACATAGCAACCTGCGCTTGCTCTTTCCGTACAGTGGATGCGTGGGTGCAACACTTTATAGGATCCGTGTCTAGAAGTCTGAGTGCTTGGGTGCTTTTTTATGTATTGTTTGGAACTGATCCAGGTGTCCCTGCTCCTGAAGAGCAATGACCATATGGGGAAAGACAGTATGTGAGTCATCCATCTTAGATTATTTTAGTCCCAAACTAACTGTTTTCCATGCATGTGATTGCAGGCAAGATCAGTTGAAAACTATCCTGGCAAGCCAGCCCAAATTACTTGATGTTTTAAACTGCATAATTTCAGGTGTGGCTTCCTAGATAGCAGTATATAGCTGTTATTACTGTCTGTATTATTCCCTGCCATGTATCTCTAGTCTAGTTAATTACCTGGAACGTAAATAATTAACCAACTATTATTTTCTATTAATTTACTTATTTATTTATTTTCTGGACTACGGATTTATTTCTTAGCAGAACTACTTGAGGGAAATAGTATTCTCATTATCCCATTATGTATGAAGAATTAAGTTTAGAGAGAGAAAGTAACTGGTGTATATCAGAATGCCAACAGGAAACAGATGGCATGCACAGATTAGGTTAAATCAAGAAGAATTAGTACAAGGGCTACTTCCAAAGCTGTGGAGAGACAGTCTGTAATATGAAATCTTGTTTCTAGCCACAGGCCTGAGAAGCCAAGAAGAATAAACAACAACAACTGCATATACACTGTACGGGCATCGACAGCATTGTCTGTTGCTTTAAATGGCAGTAGTTGTTCGTGTGGTACTCACAGGAGAGGAGATGCAGAAAATAAACAACATAATCTTACTTTCCTCATCTCTTTTAATTTCTTGCTAATTTTTCTTGGTCACACTTATAGAAAAATCTTCAATCATAAAAATATGCCCAAGAATAGGATGCCTTTTTCATCTTTGCAAAAATACACCACCCTCCAGGAGAACCTGTTTAAAAATCCACCCACATGGACAGTCTTCTAGGCACAGAGGGATAGAGAAGCCTGGGGAGGGTGGCAAGTACACAGCATGTATTTAACCACTTGGGCTTGCTGATCTGACTGCTACAATATTGGAACTGAGTTCTAACTCTCCAAAGTTTCACAAGAATAAGTGCCTGAAATCATCTTATGATACTAAAGTTGTACCTTGTACATTAACAATTTAATTAGTCAAAGGGTGGGGCAGGTGTGTGGCGGGATATTTCTCAAGGTGAGAAAAGCATCTCTCTCTCTCTCTCTCTCTCTCTCTCTCTCTCTCTCTCTCTCACACACACACACACACACACACACACACACACCACATGTTTCTTATGATACTTGTATGCTGAGTGCCCAAGAAAGACTGGAAACTGCTTACTCTCTTCTACATGGTTGATTTTATTCCATAAAATGAAAGTGGGAGCAGAGTAAATTTCTACCAAAGGACAACAACTAGTTCATGAAAGCAAAGGGAAACTATTTCTGGATTGTAGTATGTACACGGTGGCTCAATGAGAGAAGTGATGGTGTAGAGATCTAGTTCTAACTTCTCTGCTGAGAGGCATGCTGCTATTATCCACTGAATTAAACTGTCAATGATTTCATTTCCCATCTATCAAAATAGGAAAAATTCTGCCTTTTCTGTTTATCTCAGAGAATAAGATCATATAGAACAACTTCATAATACTTACATGCATTATACATTGAAAAACACAAATCTCTTTTTTGGTGTTTATAAGCTATTTTCCTTTTTAGCAAGTTCAAATTTCAAATATTAAGCTCACATACTATGAGAGAGAGAGAGAGAGAGAGAGAGAGAGAGAGAGAGAGAGAGAGAGAGAGAGAGAGAGAGAGAGAGAGAGAGAGAGAGAAACGCGGGGCTTGCTTCTTTGAACGAATACTGTTACACTTGATAGCTTCTGCTCTGAGCTCTTTGAACACTGTGGCATGCAGAAAAATTGTGCAAGCCGGTCACAAAGAGCCTTCACCTTGTGTGATATTCTTTTGTGTTTTCTGCCTAGAAAGCAATGGTTTTCATTGTGTGTAGCCCTGAGAGACTGAACCCAGAGCAAGTCATGTTTGATTCATAAAATCTGGGCTTGAATAATCACTAGGGGCAGGAGGAACCTGGCCTGGGTTACAAGATTTATAAAATACAAACTCCCTGCCTCTACTTTGTTGCAGTAGGCTAAGAGCTTCCGTGAGAGGACATGGAAAGGAGTGATGACCTGATAATACTGAATGTGGATGCCTATTAGTATACAACTCGGTGTTCACAGGAGATGAAAAGCCTGTAGGAGTAAGGAGTAAAGGCAACAAAGTAGTCAACTGAGGAATTTGGAATCAAATATATTGAGGGAATTATTCATTTTTAATATTTATTTTTATTTTAGGTATATTAGTTTGTCCCATATGTCCACGCACCAGGCAGATGCTTTGCCCTCAGAGGCTAGAGAAAGGTTCTGGATTCCCTGAAACTGGAGTTACAGATGGTTGTGAGCTGCCAAGTGTGTACTGAGAATTGAACCTGGATCCTCTGGAAGAGCAGCCAATGTTATTAATGGCTAAGCCTTTTTTCTCTAGTCCCCATTGATGGAATTCTTTGATTTACTTTTACTCTGGTTAAATGTGCTGCTTAAATGAACTTTGCAAACTCCAAGTAGTTCCTTTCTAAAAGCCACTGCCCTCGCTTTGTTTTCCAGGCACATATTGCTTCTCTCATACTGATGTTTGTTTTTTTCCCCCATAATTTGCCTACACCAATGCTAATTACTTGTGTGTGTGTGTGTGTGTGTGTGTGTGTGTGTGTGAGTGATGGGATAGTTCATGTTGTTTCCTGGTGTTTGGAAACTAGATTCTTTATAGAACCTAGAATTCTAGAATGACCTCTTCCCTTTTTGTCTTCTTTGTTATTTCAGCGTAAATACGTCACTTTAACTCTTGTTTGTTATGGCATCCATAACCTCATCTAATTTAATAGATTGCCACAATTCTGATTCAAGTTAGAAAGGACATACAACACATTTAACTGCTGAAACAATGTTGTGTTTTTGGGAATGATTTATATTTATTTACATTATTTAGGAAATCCATTAAGAGCGAGCACGTCTTAATGGTTTATATAGTGATATTTCATTTGCACTTTAATAAATAAAGCTTGCCTGAGGTTCAGAGAGTAAAACAGCCACACTGATTAGTCTTACAGACAGGGCAGTGGTGACACACACCTTTAATTGCAGTAGCCACCCTTGTTCGACTGAGAAACTGGATGGTGGTGGTGCATACCTTTAATTCCATCACTGGAGAGGATTATAAGATGGGAGGAGAGAGTTCTCACATACAGTCTCATTCTGAATTCCTGGAGGCAGAATGCCGTTTCAGACTGAGATAAAAGTAAGAGCCAGTGACTGACTGTTTTCTTTTTCTGATCTTCATGTTGAACCCCTGAATTTCTGTCTTTGGATTTTTATTAATCGTACTACAAGTCTAGGCTGTTTTAATGGGAAAACATGGGCTTGATGCTTTAATCAACATAAGAGTATTTCTCACTATATTAGTGTCTGGGAGTCGAACACATAGTTTTCATCATATTTGGTGTGTGTTGAGAATCTGTTTTGCATTATCCTCTGAGCATCTTTTATCATCACCTGGAAGAGAGCACAGATGTAGGAAGCATGCTTTCATGGGTATTTTTAAAACACTAATTCACTCATAACAGGTCCAGCATTAGAACTGATCTCCCAAAGATGTATGTTTCTATTACCACCACAGTAGGGTGGAGGTGTGTGTGTGTGTGTGTGTGTGTCTGTGTGTGTGTCTGTGGTACATAACAATTAAAACTTCTAAATGTCAATATAAGCAGAATTATAAATTTTAATATAGCAGGATATAATATTAATATCTTAATTTTACTTCTTAATTGACTTTTATTCATTTCATTTGCAAGATAGCTTCATATCCAGAAAAATGTACATGAATGGAGCTTATTAGAACATAAAGTACTAGGTTTTATTACAGCATTTTTGAAATAATTGCTTTTTGTTGATTCCCTCTCCACTTTCCTCAATTTTCTCTTCCATGACTCTGAACTCTTGCACTTCCAAGCCTGCTATCATATCAGTTGAGTCCTTTTGTCTATTTCCTGTCCTTAGTATGTATCATTCACCTGCCATGGCCTTCTGTCTCTTTTCATAACCTACAATCTGTCTCAAATTATTTCAACATGTACAAACATTAAAGTTAAGATCTAAAAATAAGATTAAGCATATGAATTTTTTGTTTTTTGTCTCTTTGAGTCTGGTTACCTCATGTACTTTGAGTATCCATGTGTTCTCCAACAGCTCCAGTTTCCTCTCGGCTGAGTGAGATCCCATTGTGTGTATAATCCACTGATGAGGGGGAAGGGACAACTCCTAGATCCCATTGTGTGTATAAGCCACGGATGAGGGGGAAGGGGACAACTACTAACTGATGGAAAAGTGTGTTCTTTTCAGAATCATTTTCAAATATAGACCACACAGATGCCACTAACTTCTAGATGTCTAGACATGTACTTGCTTATTTTATATACTTCGAATGATTTCTGTTTATTAGAACATGTGTTGGTGGCCTCGCTATAATGCTGACTTTTCCTTTTCAATATATACTTATTTAAATTGGGTGTAACCATCTGAAGGAACCAAGACTGACAAAAATGGATGATGATATTATAGAAAGAACTAAACCTACCCAGAGACTCTGTAAATCTCAATGCAGGTTATGATCCCAAGGATTGATAAGGCCTTTTTTGTGTGTATGTAAGGTGTGTGTGTGTGTGTGTGTGTGTGTGTGTGTGTGTGTTCAAGTCCTCTGGTGAGGAAAGTCATCAGTCCGGATAGATAGCTGTTGAAAGAGGCTGTTTGTTGGTTCCCTGCTGCTCAGCCCTGAAATAACCACTCAGAAACTGTATTAATTAAATCATGGCTTAGCCTATTAGCTTTAGCTTCTTCTTTGTTACCACTTACATCTTAATTTAACACATCTCCATTAATCCGTGCATCACCATGAGATGTGGCCTACCAGCAAATTTACAGTGCATCTGACTCCAGCAGCAGCTCCATGGCTTCTCTCTGACTCCTCCCTTCTTTCTCCCAGCATTCAGTTTGGTTTTTCCCACCTAACTAAGTGGAGAACCAATAATCCAATTAAAAAAATGGAGTAAAGACCTAAACAGAGAACTCTCAACAGAGGAATCTAAAATGGCTGAAAGACACTTATGGAAATGTTCAACATCCTTAGCTATCAGAGAAATGCAAATTAAAACAACTCTTGAGATTCCATCTTACACCTGTAAAATGGCCAAGATCAAAAACAATGACAACTTATACTGGAGAGGTTGTGGGGTAAAGGAAACACTTCTGCATTGCTGGTGGGAATGCAAGTTGGTACAGCCACTTTGGATGTCAGTGTGGAGCTATTTTTTTTAATAGATTTAAATCTGCTCCAGAAGTTATTGCCAGGATAATGTAGTATGGCCACACAGAGTAGTACTGTGTCATTAAACTCCTGTATCATGCCTTGCCTTGCATACCACAATTCATGAACACATAGCTTTAAGACCCAACCATATAAAAGTCATGCTAACTGTAGTTGCCACGTGCTATAACTCTTGATATATATATATATATATATATATATATATATATATATATATGTGTGTGTGTGTGTGTGTGTGTGTGTGTGTGTGTGTGTGTGTATACATACATATATGTGCATATATATGATGCATATATTTCATATGTATATAAGAAAGGATTTTACTACCAAATCAAGACTTTAGTTTTCTGTTTGGATTATTATGAGACCTGGTCCTTGTTATTAGTGTGGGGACAAGAAGAGGCCAGTAGCATATTATGACACATAAGTTTATAATAGGGAGGGCATTGCATGTTTCTAGTAGGACTTCACTTCAGCATAAGCAACTACACTGACCTCTCTTTAGTACTAATACCCTAGCTTTTAATTTCTGACGTGATGTCTTTTGGTTTTCAAGGAGTACCTGGAGTTAAGAGTTGAGTGATTTGTTTTTTTTTCCCTATGTGCCACTGATAAGAGCTGGTCCATCCCTCAGGGATATTGATTGAGACGTAAAGAATGATCTATAGACTGCACTCAATCCCATCTAGAGGTTTATGACTGTCACCATATTTATTTATATAACCATCAATATTATGATACTCCTAATAGTGTTTTCTTTCCTATAAAGCACTCATTTGTAGATCCTTCCTGATCACCTCAGGTCCTCTTCCTGGAGGTTTAGAGTTATCTACTGTACAGTGATTGATAGATTGCCACTCCTGGACAATGAGGATTGCTCTTGCTTCAGGCAAGCTAAGCTCAGGCATAGCCTTCTGCTCTAGGTAAATTTCTGCCCTCTATTTTGTTCTTTTCTTGATCATTAAACAGCAGTTGCTCTCTATAGCAAAACTTTGCATTTTCACACACCCTAATGTACCTTTATTAGTTTAAGCAGTGCTGTTTTATTTTGCCAAGGTTTATGACACGCCAGAAGTATTTCTTTTTAATGATGTAGCTCTATTGGCAGATACTATGTTAAGGAAGCTCTCTGTGTAAGAGATGCAGTTATTTTTAGACACAAACTTGCCCTGAGCTCTATGAGTAGATTCTCTCTTACATCTATATTTTATCTTACTACCTCTCTTAACCTTTTGTGCTTCAATGTTCTGGGAGAACATCCAGACTCATCAAAGGGAAAACAAATCAGAACAAGTTGTATTCTCATGCCACCCACATACATGCCAAACACTGTAGAAAATAATAATAAATCAAATGGAAAATTATTATTACAGTTATTTAAAAGAGCATAAAAGCTTGATAAAGTATATGTCAGTTGCATATAATAAGCCCAAGTGGAATAAAGTTTTGATACTTTGTTTATTTTTCCATATGTGTATATGTATGTGTATGGTTTTCTCATTGTTTTATATTTTATGATTAGATACTTTACTCCTGTTGTTTACAATGAATTTTGAATTATCATCAAGATTTTTATTGAAAACTTAACAGAAGTGTTGACAAAGTTGTTTTCTAGAAACACAGCTATACAAGAATTTTATGAACTTACCTTTTGTTTTAAAAGAATGCAAAACTAAGTACAGTTAGTAAGTTAGCTATATTTAATTACGAAATCTGTTGAAAGTCAACTGACGAAGTCAGGATGGAAAACATGCTTTTAATTTCAGTCAGCTTATTGTTCAGCTGTTTTTTTAGTGGAGGGAGAAATAGAGAAGAAGGAAAAAGGAGGATTGGAAGAAGGGATAGACACACACTCAAAGAAGAAGATAGTAACACAGAGATAGAAAAAGACAGAGTAAGACATACATACATACATACGTACATACAGACATACAGACATACAGACTGACAGACAGACAACAAAAAAACTATATTTCCATGCTTCCATTCTATGCCAATTCTGTTAAATGCACACTGGGAAAGTTTTTGTCCCAGTGCAAATATGAACTGCACAATCTGGAGATTCCACAGTACTCTTCTAATTTCTCTCCAGGTTTTCCTAGACACCTTATCTGATAGCACACATCACTTTTCATAATTGATTGCTTAGCCTATGTAGTATATCAACTATGTCCTAACATAACACCATAAATAAGTTTACGGTGATTAAAATGCATTTGGATAATAAGAACAATGTATAAAGATTGTAGGAAAAGTTGTGACTGACCTAGCCTCTCATATCTAGGCTCTTCTGAGGAAATAATACTTGATTTGAGAATAAAGTGAATGAATTAAATGGGTGGAAAATGGCCTTGAGAGGTGTATTTCAAAAATAAATCAGGGTTCATAAAGCCTTTGGTGATAGTGAGTGTGTTGTGCTTGATGATTAAAAAGAGGATTAATGTAGGCAGGACTTGAAAAAGTTATGGTAGGGGTAGCAGGGTGTGTCACACTGTGAGACGAGACTGAAGCAATAGTTAGGAGCCAAAATTTACTGAGCTGTATCAATTATTTTAATTGTTATCTTAAGAGCAAATGGGAAGAGAATCAATTGAAAATGAAGGATTTTAAGCAGAAATGATACGTCACTATTCTGCATGCATGCAAAATGAAAATGAAAATTGGGACTCAGGGAAGAGAATGTACTAATGAGGCTAAGTGAGAATGCAGAAACACCATGATATAAAATAATCCAAAGGTATGGGAGATGGCTGAGACCAAGCTGCTGCCGCTGTGGGAAATAGAAGTGCGTACAATCAAGGTGGATTCAAGAGATATGACATGCAGGGTTTCTTAATGGTGATGGAAAAGCAAGTTTTCAAACATGACTGACAGCCATATGGCAAGCAGCAAAAGATTAAAAGAAATGTCATTCGTTGGAAACAGAACATAAAAAATATATATTTTTTTTTTTTGGTTTTTCGAGACAGGGTTTCTCTGCAGCTTTTTTTAGAGCCTGTCCTGGAACTAGCTCTTGTAGACCAGGCTGGCCTCGAACTCACAGAGATCCGCCTGCCTCTGCCTCCCGAGTGCTGGGATTAAAGGCGTGTGCCACCACCTCCCGGCCATAAAAAATATTTGGATTGTGAAATAGCCAACAATTCTTCTGGATGCATTCAGTTGAAGTTATTTGTTAATGTGTGAAGAAAATGTCGGGAGATATGCTTATTGATCCTCAGAGGAGAATTGATAATGATCAGTGTAAGCACTAAGATTGAAGCTCTGGTCGTAAATGAGCTTCAAATTATTTACTAAATTTTTAGATTAGACTGGCTTAAGGGGATTTAAATGATGTTGAGAAAAGTATTTTATTGAATGCAATTTGAAAATACTAGGAGGGAATAAAAGTCCCATGAAATCCGAAGAGAGCAGGAAATTCATCATAGTTGAGTGCCGTGAAGAGAGGGAAGGTTGGCTACATGTCTACATGCAGAGATGGGGAGAAGGCTGGTGGAAAGAGGAATGTAAGCTTGTGAGGAGAGGAGGGACATTCAGGAGAGGAAAGTGATGACATGAAGTGTCAGAGTTAAGACTGGTTACTCAGGGGAAAAATGCTTATTCCTGGAAAGCTTATAGTCTTTTTGACTTTGAAATCAGGAACTGTTGCTTTAATTTGCTTATTTATGTGGATTTCCTGGGGCTTATTTAGCTTTTATGATTAAAGTAGTAGGCAAGAACAGTTAGCTATATTTAAGGTAAGGATTTTGTCAAAACATGTTTAATAAAAATAATAGGGAAAGAATATTTGTCAAGAAGTTTTGAAAAAATGTGAAGAAATATGTGATAAAATTAGTGGAAAGGAAGGTTATTGTAACTGAGAAATACAGATTAGAGTGCAAAGTGGACAAAGAACTGTGGTGTAAAGGGGTGGACAAAGAGCCTGGAATAATAGAGGATGATTACTATAGAGTTTGAACAATGAAGAAGGAAGGCATTTCTGTAGGGTTCACATTAAATGATAAAAGGATGTGGACCTGTGTTGAATGGATAGAGGGTAGCAAGAAAGTGATTTTGACCATTGAGGCTGTGGGCTATGACAAATTCTAGAGAAAGTCACAGTTCGAAAATTCTCCCTGGAAATAAAGAATTGGTTGTAGTGGCAGAGCTGTAACCTAATAAGAAAAAGACAAGAAATGCCATGAAAAGTTAAATTCAGTGAATGAGTAGCAGAAAAGTCATTCACTGAAAATAAGGCAACTAGAAAAATATTTTAGAATGTGGACTGACCAGCATGATTCCACTTGGACACATCCAGGTGAAACTGTTTGTTAATGTGTGATAAAATTAGCAGAAGATATGATTATCTAGGTTGGCTTCCTAGATCTCAGTGTTATCATGTTTTATATGAGTCATTATTTGCCATTCACTCTGTATACCTTCTTTGTCAACATTAATGAGTCCGTTGGAAAGATCAACATTTAATATTGATTTGGACATACTATTGTATTTACCTAGCAAAGAGCTAAAAGTGTTTTTGTTGCAGAAGGCTAAGAGTCACAAAGAGAGCTTCATTCTAAGCTAGAAGTAGTGGCCATATGGGAATTTGTGCTTTTTTTTCTAAGAAGAATGTGTTCCATTTACAAAGGTAAAAAAATGATTATTTACCCGGCAATCTTGTCTACTTTCAATATCCAGGAGGATAACTATATGTTTTTCTTTGGGTTCACCTTCTTATTTAGCTTCTCTAGGATCATGAATTATAGGCTCGATGACCTTTATTTATGGCTAGAAACCAATTATGTGTGAGTACATCCCATGTTCATCTTTTTGGGCCTGGGTTACCTCACTCAGGATGGTGTTTTCTATTTCCATCCATTTGCATGCAAAATGCAAGATGTCATTGTTTTGGGAACTTGGGGGTAGGGTGGGATGGGAGTAAGGGGAGATGGGGAGAGAAAAGTGTGAAGGGGAGGATGGGGAAAGCTTGGGGGAATGGGATGGTTGGGATATAGGAAGGGTGGATGTGGGAACAGGGAAGTATATATCTTAATTAAGGGAGCCATTTTAGGGTTGGCAGAGACATGACTCTAGAGGGGTTCCCAGGTGTCCAGGGAGATGCCCCCAGCTAGTTCCTTGGACAGCTGAGAAGAGGGAGCCAGAAATGGCCAGATCCTATAGACATACTGATGAATATCTTGTATATCACCATAGAACCTTCATCTGGCGATGGATGGAGATAGAGACAGAGCCCCATATTGGAGCAATGGACTGAGCTCCCAAGGTCCAAATGAGGAGCAGAAGGAGGGAAAACATGAGCAAGGAAGTCAGGACCATGAGGGGTGCACCCACCCACCCTGATCTAGTTGGAGCTTAGCAAGGCCAGCTGGACTGGGACGGAAAAAGCATGGGATAAAACCGGACTCCCTGAACATGTCGGACAATGAGGGCGGCTGAGAAGCCAAGGACAATGGCACTGGATTATGATCCTACTACATATACTGGCTTTGGGGGGGGGGGGGCTAGCCTGTTCGGATACTCACCTTCCTAGACCTGGATGGAGGAGGGAGGACCTTGGTCTTCCCACAGGGCAAGGAACCCTTATTGCTCTTCGGACAGGAGATGGAGAGGGAATGGGAGGGAGGGGGAGGTAAATGGGAGGCAGGGAGGAGGCAGACATTTTTAATAAAAACAAAAACAAAAAAAAATGATTATTTATAGACTAGAGCATAAATGCTTACCCTACCTGGCACTTTGGATTTCAAAATTGTTCCATGGTGACCATAGCTTGTTTATCATTGTTTTAAGTCTCACATCCTTTTTCCGGGAACACTAGTTTATATTTCCAAAATGTTATGTTACATTGAGCTCCCATGATTGAGCTATGGTTGGTAAAGGTATAAAGAGCATGTCTTGTGGGGCTGAGGTGACTAACCATATATGGTTTTTGTCTCTCTCAGTATCTTTATTTGCTGGCTAATTGATGCTACGATACTTTATTGACAAAAGATGATGGAATAACTACAAAGGAGCAGCTAGCTTGGGGGAAATCATTAGACCTTCTCATCAGATTGTTTTATAAATGAGAAATAAGTTTGCACCACACTTTAACATTTCAAAATTTATTTGATTCTTACTCTGCCTTCTCCTCAGTAATATATGTGTGGGCCAGGCATACTCAACAACTGTCAAGACTGACTACAAAGTTAAAATTATCTCTCCTTAAAACTGAGATCTTTGGATGATCGTCATGTTAAGGTAGTCTGAGAGTCCAGCTCTTCAAGGCCACTTCCAGGTTTGAGGAAGAAGTCTACAAATAAGCAAATCTGAGATTATCTTTTTCTTTCTGACTCACAACCCAGTAAAGACTCACATACACAATCTGAAGGTTATGCTCCTTATTGTTCTGTTGCTCTATGTCTACTTCTACAGCTTCTAGTTCCCTATGTTTTAATTCTCCATTTCAAAAACTTCTTTTAATTCTTTGTTCATCTAACTTAAATAGCTTTTTACAGGAAGCTTCAAGTAATAATAATAATAATAATGATAATGATAATGATAATAATAATAAAATAACTACAAGGTCAAAGTGCATTCCTTGGGTAAGTGATAAAGAGCTGAGCCATTTACCACAGCAAAGCATGGTACTTGGCATCTTTCTGGGCAGTGGTGCTGAAAATGTCCCAACCCCCAAAATATATTCTCTTCTTTTGTTTGTAACCCCAGAACACAAAAGGTGGAGGAAGACCATCCTTTGCAGCCCTGGCTTATTGTGAAACTTTACCCATCTAATGTAATCACATTAGATGGGTAAAGTTTCTTTGAACTTGATTAATTGATTAATTATTATTTGGGACCTAAACAATAAACAATTAGTTAGTTGAAGCTTGAGGTATATATGAGCTTAAAAGTTTGAGTTGAGTTATAACTGTTAAAAGATTAGTAGGGAATTCTATTGGTCCCATTATCAGCAGGACTTGTAGGGAAAACTGGCAAGAAATTTAGGTTACTTTTGTCTCTGAAGGACTTTGACTCAACAACCCAGACATTTTGTGATTCTGTCTTTGAGTACAATCTGTGAAAGTCTAACCAGTGACCTATCCATAGAGACAGTATGTCTGGCCTATATGCCGTGTCAGATTGACTAATTATAGAGCACAGGCTTCTAAGTATCATAAATCCATGTGGAAAAATAGGTCTAGTTAAAAAGCATATCCTAGTATTTTTTCTATATATAAAAATTAGACAACTAATGAGAAGTCATTTTCTTAATTATCCACAGATATATGTGTCCATAAGATTGAGACAATCATGAGATTATATAGATACATCACATGAGATTACACACTAAAGTGCAGGTAATAGGGAGACACCATAGCCACTTTGCACATGAGAAATTACAGACAGGAGCAATAGTTTCCAGTGTTGTTGGTCCTACAGACACTGCCTGGATAGGATCCCCCTCCATCAGAGAATCATTCCTCTGATGGGTTGACATCTGAACACTAGTTGTCACCTGCTATAAACTTCCATAGCTCTCATCAATCCTGAAGGAAAATCTTTAGAAGAAAGTTTTTCTGTCAAGGCAAAAATTAAAAATCAGTTTTGGAGGTTAAAATGAAGTTAAAAATAAAGTGAACCAATTTTAGAGCACTGTTTTAAGATAGATGGGTAAACTGGGCATTGTCACACATGCCTGAAATCAACTTAGGGGGATTGTTGTGAGTTAAGATTACCCATTTACTTTTTTGTACTTCTTTGACAATATTTTTAAAAATGAAAACTAAAAGCATAAGTCACAAAACAATCCCACACCATTTTGGAATTATGATTAATAAAGGATTATTATTTAAAGGGAAAACTTACAGATCACCATCCTAGAAAACAGCCCTCTGTGCAACCAGGAAAGCAGTCTAGTAGCTAGAAATGGAGCCCAAAGTAAGAAAGCAAGCATACAGCTACCTCTGCCTTTTAAAGCAAAAGAGACCACACCCAAGTGGGCTAGTATCTTAAAGGCTATTGGCTGAAGAAGCAGAAGCAGCTCCCACAGCATCTCTCCCTTTTGTTTAAGTAATAGAATTCCAAACCGAATACAAAACAATATACACTAGGAACAGATATCAAGTATAAGATTAGAATTACAATCAGCATAAACAATATTAAGTAAAGAACATATGCTAAATGTTTTAATAAACATTCTATCCTATGGAGTCTAAGTCTTGATTTGGAAATGGCTTGGCTAGATCATAAGAGGATGGTAACTACAACTATCTAATCTTCAACCCCATCGAAGGCCTGAGAAAGGAGATAATATTACTTGAGCTGGCAGAAAGTACCATCAAGTAGCTTCTAAAGCAAACAAAATATATGACAGAGAAAACTGACTACCTAGGAAATCACTCAAAGTTTCCTTTGCAATGTTGAAGCAACCAACTTTGGCTAAGGCCTAGAATAACCGACAGACCATTTTCAATGGCAAAAAAAAAAAAAAAAAAAAAAAAAAAAAAAAAAAAAAAAAATAAAAACCGTCTTACCCTGTCTTGGCAAGATTTGACAGTCCTGTTGATCCATTTCCGGATACTATATCTTGTCAGTGGTTGAGGCATGGGTATTTCTTGGCTCAAAGGCCAGTTTTCTCCAAGAAGAAAACAGGCTTCAAGTGGAGTATCTTTGGTGCTCAACATTCTCTCAGGAATAGATTGGTGCTGCCAGGAGCAATCATGTCTCATGTCAATAAAAACCTAAGTTATTTAAATGCCATGTTCCACAGATCCTTGAAGTGGTTGAAGATTACCTATCTAGACAGAATACAATCTCTATATATCTAAAGAACTTAATTGATCTGACTGTATGTACAGCAAGCATGAACAACTATTGACCTATAATAATTATATTTGTATAACTTAAAGACTAAAACTTCATGTCAGAATATTAAATAACCTGTAAACAAATGTGCAACAAATGAGGACAATGACCTCAAAATGTAAACAATACATAAGTATCTTGATCAGAGGAAGGAGTAATATATAATGCAATATGAAAATATATCCTAAAAGTTGTATCAATATACAAAATGTCCTAAAACAAGGTAGAAACATACATATATACAATCTGACAAAATAACTTTGCATAGGTATACAAATGTAAACAAAAAGTAACAGATATAATTTGAACGTGTGTCAATATACAAAAATTATCCATAAATAACAGCTTACAAGTATTCACTTTAGTACCCCCTATTACTATATCCCCCCTTTTTTTAACAAACATAGTTTTCATACCAACCCTCTATCTGATACAAGTAATAATCAACAACCCCTAAAAAGTGGTCCAACCCTATGGACAAATTTTTTTGGGATGGGGGTGTCATCTTCTAAGATTGTTTTCTGCTGTCATGGGGGTGATGTTCTCTTAATGGGGTCCTGTAAAATTAAAGTGATGGTTAAGTTTCAAAATTACTGTCTAGTATAGTTGCAAATAATTTTCGAGCAGTCGATTTCCTGCAACAGAAAACAAAGTGAGTCAATAAAAAAAGGTGAAAAGTTTGGGAAAGACACATATTTCATGGCAAGTTAAAACCAAGGATGCTAATATTCTTTGACACCAGACACACTGAGGACAACAGAACTCTAGCACTTACAGGGACTTTGGAGATGAATGACCTTGGAGATACAGACTTTAGTTGACCGAGTTAAGTAGTGTGGGTGCTAGGGTTCATTGCTGGAGGAACTGTGTTTTCCCATGTATGGCGGGTGACTGCTGGCTCATTCTCCTCAGTGTCCCCAAAGCACACAGTGTTAGGAGTCCCAGCAGCAATGTACTTGGAGAGCAGCTGATGACGGCAACAATGATTTGATTCTTCTGTCTTGGTTTTATTTTTCCTGTCTAGAATTGACTGCTCCTAACCTTTCTCCTCAGGCAGTTCAAATGACACTGTCATGGAGGTGGTCTCTTGATTCTTGAAGCATCTTCAGGCCATGTACAAGCTTCTTTTTGATGCCATTACAAAATCCTGGTTCTGACAGCTATTTCCTGAAGATACTGTCTGTGATATTCTCAAGCTGCAGAATTGCTTCCTAAGGCTACATAATTCCTTTCAGCCTTGCTTCACTCTGAAGTCCTTAATTTTATTTTCCTTTAGCCAAAAACCTCTTCCATTTCTCTAGGCAGTCTTAGAATAGCAGTGATTACTACACCAGTCAGAGCTCTTTGATTGAAGGTCTGATGTTAAAAGTCTCTCTAATCTTGGTATCAATAAAACATGCTTTTCCTGGGATAGAGGATAGTTATACTGCTATAGATAATACAAATTATACAACTCCACTGTGTTTGTGTCTAGAGAGTTTTAATAAATAATTATGGTTTATTTTTGCATGAGGAAAAATCTTGAAAATCTTGGTCCTAGCTCTACTTCAGTATTACAATTTTAAAAGCTTCCAATCTTTCATTTTAAAGATCTCTCTCTCTCTCTCTCTCTCTCTCTCTCTCTCTCTCTCTCTCTCTCTCTCTCTCTCTCTCTCTCTCTCTCTCTCTCTCTCTCTCTCTCTGGTTTTGAAAGATAGGGTTTCTCCATAGCTTTGGAGCCTGTCCTGGAACTAGCTCTTATAGACCAGGTTGACCTTGAATTCACAGAGATCAGCCTAACTCTACCTTCCTAGGGCTAGGATTAAAGGCGTGCACCACCACCGCCTGGCCTAAAAATCTCTTTAGGTTAGTTTACGGTTGAAATGTTCCTTGGCTATCTTAGCATGCATTTCAAAGACTTAAATGGTTTTCTTTTATAAAGATTAAAGGAGAGATACAGAAAAAGAAAACATGAAATAAAGACTTTAAAAGAAAGGGAAGAGACTCTTTTATATCAGTTTTCTAGTGGCATTCCCCCAGAATGCCAAGGTTTGCTGGGATCTCACTGGCCACCAATGTTCACTTGCAACTGTCACTGTATGTGGAGAAGGTCCTACTAGATAAATGTAAGAACTCCTCTTGAGAGTATTTGTTGGTAACTCTCAGGACTTGAAAAAACAAACAAACAAACAAACAAACATATTTTAATCAAGGACTGGTATACAGGTCTGTATGTAATCCCAGCTATCAGAGGACTAGGCAAGGAGGGTAATGAATCCAAGGTAATGCTCAGTAACTTTGAGAATAGATTGAACTCAAAATAAAAAGTAAAAGGTAGACTGGGAAGATGGGTTAATCATTGAAGTGCTTCCTGCACAAGTGGAAAGATCTAAGTTCGAATCCCAGAGCCCATTTATAAAACTGATTTACAGCTGGAGCTTGTAATCCAAATGCTCCAGAGTTGGAATCAGGAGGATCCCCATAGCTTTCTTGCCAGGCAGTCAAAGAACTCTGGTTTTAATAAGAGATCGTCTCTCAAAAAATAAGCTGGAAAGAAAATAACAGAAACCTTGGTAGGAAAGGAGGTGAGGAGGTTCATGGAGAACTTACTTGAGGAGAATGAATATGAACATGTAAATTCTTAAGGAAAATAAATTTTCAATTAAAAACTAAAACTGAGAATAATTTAAAAAGACAATTGAGAAGAATTAAAAAAGACACCCAGTGTTAACCTCTGACAACCCCCCCCACTCATGCACACGCACGCGCACACACATACACACACACATTACCAGTATACAAACACAATAAAAATAGAGCTGGGGTTATAGCTTAGTAGTGAAGTAGAAGGATTAGATTCCAGCTTCCTCAGCCTTATTTGGAGTAATTCTATGAACTTTGTTTTCTGGACTCTGTGACAATTAGATACCTTTTCTTCCATGTGTCATTGATCTTTTCTTCTATCAGCATCCTATACCTTCCTAACCATGTTCTTCTAAGTGTTCTTTATACTTGGATCTGCTTTCAGTGATTCCCATGTACATGGAAAATCAGAATTATTTTACTGCTTGTTACTTCTCTTTTCTCAATTGCTTTAAACAACTGATCATATATTGCATATTTCAAAATGATCATAAGAGAAGATTTTGAGCGCTACCAACTCAAAGATTTATATTTGTGTATAATAGGAAACAGAGTGTCCTGATATGGTTATTGCACAATCTGTTCTTCCACTGAAATATCAAGCAGTTTACCACACAGGTAGGGAAAACTATAAAGAATTAACAAGAAAATATTTTTAAGTTTTTCTGTTTCTGAATTCTTATTGAATTATTCTCATGCATACTCTATATCAGAGTTTCAGCTGTATTTAACTTGATATTCTGTCCTTCTCTGTAAGTAGCTGGTCAGTTTTTGGTGTTCACTAAACATGTCATTTGTGCTTAACTTTGTATGCGATCCAGGTCCAAGTACAATTCTCTTCCGTTAGCATTTTGACTACCACTGAAATGTGAGGAAAACCAACATTCAATTTTATTTTAATTCACATTTTGTTATGAAAAAATTTAAATTGGCTATCTTGCCAAATTTAAAATCAATTTAAGAAAAGAAGATCACATAGTTGTTTTTTATTTTCTCAAATAACATGCCACTGAGTTGCATGCTATGGGATCATAAACCACATGGTGCTGTGTCATCATTGAAAATGCTTTGCATTTTAACCTAATAACTTAACAGAAAGAAAGTGCTATTTATGATATCCTAGAATTAAGCAAACGCCGTATCTGCATCTACAGAAAGACAGGCTACATAGAACATGCCTATGCAATAACACACAACACAAGAAAGACAGTAAAATCCAAGTGCATGAAACATTATAAACAAGACCTCACCAATGTTATTAGAGCCAAAGAAGTCAAACAAAATACTACATCTTTTATATAAAGTTTATAAATGGGCAAAGCTATAAGTGCATTTCCTTGAGGGAGTAATGACTAAAACATGAACATATAGGAAATGACTTTTTATATCTGTTAATTTCCTCTCCTCCTTTTCCTCCTTTCTTCTTCCTCCTCCTTAGGTCTTTTCTCTTTTTCTTTTCCTTACTGTGCTGGGATTGAATGTTGGATGACATGCTGAGTAGGCCAGTGTTCCTCCTGGTATATTATCCAGCTGTAACTTCTTTTTCTTTTGATCTGAAAGTTTGCTAATAGGTGTGATCATCATAATTATCAAGATATACAAATCATATGTAATCAACTTTCCATATGTAGGTTTAATTAAATTTGAATGCATAGTCTACTTTAGTCATCAATCTGACATTTGTGAGAAACAAAGAACTGTCACATTTGCTAAGAAAGATGTGTCATGCAATCACATAGCTTTAGCTTCATTTAAAAGTATTAAGAACTATAAAGATGATCAAAGTAAATGGCCCTAGGGAAACAATGGTATCAATGTGATTGAGTTGATCAAATGTCAGCATGACAAATAAACAATAAGCCTGGTCTCACCTCTTCATAATTTCATATTTAATGTGCAGAAGTGAAAGCAGATTAGTAGAAATGTGATTGATGATGCATATAGGATATTAGCAGCAGTATAATCCTGTGTAAATTCTTCATATAGTGGAGATGTGTCTTGTTGATTGCTGCATCTCTCATCACAATATAATTACTGGCACATAGAATGAATTTGATTAATTGAATTTTTTAATTAGTGAGCTCATTTCATCTTCTGTTTAATTAAAGTTAAATATAACTACATAATTTCCTTGTCCTCTCTCCAAGCTCTCCCAATTTCTCTTCCCTCTAATTCTTCCTATGACCCCTGTCACTCTCTCTCAAATAGATGACCTTTTGATTATTATTTATATTACATATTATGCTTATATATGTATGTTTTATAAATACAACCTGTGGAGTATTTCATGTGAGTTGTGTGAATCATTTTGTTCACACAATGAAACAGAGCTAACCATTTTGTTTTAGATAAATAAATAGAGGACTCATCCTTTGGAAGAAGCTAATTCTCCCTCTCCTTAATTATTAGTTTTCTGTAGCTCTTTGTCTGGGGTGGGACCCTGTGAGATATCATCATTCTGCATCAGCATGTTTAGTTACATCACAAGCACTTCAATTCCCAGAACTATATCCTCAGCTACTCAAAATTTTAGACTTGTATATAATACAATATTGTCAGTATTTGTCAAAGTAAAAGGAATAGAATTTCATCAGATACTTTGCTATAGTTACTAATCCACTTCCCTCCAGTTATCCTGGATCTAGCACTAGTTTGATTTACAAAGGTCTTGATGGGGGAAGCTTTGAGAGAAAAGAGGAGAAACTGGCTTCACTGTGGTCTAAAACCTCTAAAATTCAGAATATACATCTCTTTGTTTTGCAGATCAGCATCTTTCATATACAATCTTAGGTGCCGTTTGCATCTATGACTGTAATGAGAATTTTTATGTGTTTTTTTTATGTGGGAGAGGTCAGTTTCCCAACAAACGTAGCTGTAATTATGTAAACTTCAGGAGAACATTGTGAGGTGTCAATAGAGTGGTGCCTATCAACATGAAATGCAAATTTTCAGGACCCAGGGGAGGTGATGCAAATGCTAATTTTCTCAGATCACTGGTAAGTTCACCAGTCACTCCTGAGACAGCAGGAAAATATGTCTAAGACTATCCTGGCAGATAAAGGTTTTGCCACCTCATGAATATCAAGTTCTGATGGAACTACAGATCTAGGGTTAAAACAGTGTTACACCCTCCTGCAGCTGAGATGCACAGAGTAGATCATTAGCATACTTTTATGAGCATAATGGTAGACATAATAAGTGAACAGAAGTCCTTTCTCAATGCCAACCCTACAGCATGAGTTTTGATAACATCTGAGATTTGATACTGAAAATACACAATAATGTTTATTTGATCATGTCTAGTTATTACAGTTATTAAAGCAGTCATATGTCATTCTATTTTTAAGTTACTAAAATACATTTTAATCATCTACTTTTATTAATTCTTTTCATTGCAACATGTAAACACAGTAATTTTCATGTGGCTTAATTTTAATTCCTGCATTCTTCCAGCCAAACTAAAATGATAGCCATGAAGATACCACTTTGATGTTGTGAATTATGTATATGTCTTCTGCTTGTCCATTTTATAGTTTCTTAACTTTCCCTGGAGGTTTTGTTACTTTGTCAATTTCTACTAATTCTTATGTTTTTGTATACATTTTTGATACAGAATAAATAGATCAATTGAATAGTTACATAGATAACAGGCCAGGAAAAATACGTAACAGTCCCTAACTATCTGTTATCTATGTAGATGCATTCACATATACATGCATATATCTATGTATTTTGGTAAAAACACAGATAATATGTGCATGTAAAATGCAGTACACTATTTGGAAAGTATGTTCATAACTTTTAATTTTCAAGGCAAGAATATTTAGTATATAGCATTAGGTATACTACATAGAATATCATTTGTTAAAACAAAGTCAATAGATTTCATCAGATTTTCAACAGGACATATTGTGTTACTCAAAACTGTCACAAGGAAAGCTGAGGTTATAGGGTCTTAGGACTTGTTGAAGTCTCTATAACAAAATGCGAATCTTTAATCCATTCAGGTAGTTGGTTTTACAGACAAAGTCTATCTAAGGGAAAAACTGAATTTGTAATACAGATTTTGAGAAATGATGGAGCAATTAAAGAGTTAAACTTACAACCTCACTGAAACTAACTCAGTATCATTCTGACACAACAGAGGACACTGGGAAACAAACAATTTCTTCCTGTTTAAAGTCTTCTTTGTTTATTTTGAATATTCAGAACTTAAGAAAGAAGATATGATTTTGCCTTGTTTAAAATATATATCTACATTTTTTTCTTGAAGAGTGTGATTGACATCTTGGTTAGTAGTCCCATAAGACTGTGTGAAATAGGAGAGTGAATTTTCCCAGTGGGTAGCTTTGGAAAGCACTGGAGGTGGAAAGTCACTACTGAACCAATATCCCTACAGCGTCTATGATGATTTTCTCTCTTTAAGTCACATGATTCTTCCGTGTTGGGAATGGAGTTTTGCCTCCCACAATCAGCAGTTGTGAGAGCTCAAGACAGTAGCAGTCAGGTCAAAATTTTCTCTTATACATGCTGCAGCATTAGAATATTTTTTTCTGAATATATTAGAATAAATGCACTTTCTCTTATACATGTCACAGCATTAAAATACTTTTCTGAACATGTTAGAATGAATGCATTTTCAATTGCCTTTACCTACAGTCTCTGGTGAGTTTTATGTTTATGAGAGTCTATCAGTAACTTTTTCTGGGATATTGTTTTAGATCCAATTAAATACAAGGCAACTGATAAAAGGTAATTGTTGGTGGAGGTTTCTGTCCTGCCTGGTCTTGCAATAAGTACATAGAAACAATATTATTTGTAATACTGTTTGGCCAGTAAGTTAAGCATATTGTTAGTCTTATATCCTAAACTAACCAATCCCCACTAATCTATTCACCACCACTAGGTCATGGCCTACTGGAAGCCTCCAGCAGAATCCTCTGTCCCCAACAGTAGCTAAATGACTTCTCACTAACTCCGCCTCTCTCCTCCTCTATCTGCTTGGAACTCCCACCTTGCCCTATTATGCAAAGCCACTGACTGAAACAGATTTATTCATTAATCAATAAAAGCAACACATAGACAGAAGGACTTCCCACACCATGTAATAGTACCACTTTCATAATTATAACCTATTTATTAAGATAGTAGTCTGTAGTGTGAGAAGGAAATAGATTCTCCTGTTTTAGTTATTTCAGAATTTATATTATATTCTCATCTTAAGAGAGAGCTATCAAGTTCCTTAAAAAAGGATGAAACTGTTTGATTATTTTTAATACATATTGACAGTATTTATTTATCCAGGTTGAAGAACACTACGCCCATGACCTAAACACAAAAGTCATGGTTAGTGCTCTTGATGTTTGAGACAAGAACAGAAGACAAATGGTTAGAATAAATAAGAAAGAGGAAAGGAAAAGTAGAGGAAATAGAGGTGGTTTGGTAGTTGGGTTCCCTGGTAGTGGTCTCTATAGTATATGGCTTAGGTTTCTTGTATCATTCAACACATTCTGCAAACCAGAGTAAATAAATACTTAAGTCATACCATAACTATGGTACTATCTGGATTATCTTACATACTGTACTCATTTGTTACCAGGATTGGTGATTAACCTAAACATACTAAATTTATTTATTGTCAACTCATTTGCCAAGACTCATAAAAGTTATTATTATAGGTTGACAAATAGCATGGAGGTAAAATAACAGACTTGGGTTCATATTTGGATTCTGACATTGAAATGAGCTTGGGAAATTTGATTATCTCTATGCTTTAATAAAATCCACAGTATAATGATGATGATACTTGTCTCATAGTCTTACTGGAGAATGAAACAAACAGTGACATTTCTCATATACACTGACTAATTGTAAACATTTGTTTAAATTTGCTCATAGTGCCACAGGGAATAAAAAAACTTAAGGCTCTAACAGTAATTTAATTTCTAACGAGAAAGCATAGTACATAAAGAATCAAACCATATTTGTAAAAATTAGAAGGAATATCAACATAAGGCCCTACAAATCATCTCAAGAATAGAGTTAATCATGAACCAAAAATAAAACCTTGAGATTCCTAAGGCACTCTACATAGTTTTCAGAATTCTTGCGTTCTCATCAGAGTCCCTGCTGCTCAGATTAACATGAGAGTCTTTTAAATTGCAAAATCAGAGTGCATAGCTTGTTTCACACAGAGAAGTGTAATCTCAGACATGGAACACTTCACAGTATACTCAAGTAAGTGGCTTATGTAATATATTTTAGGAGTACACACACCATAGTCTATACATTCCAGTTGACATCTGGCTAGCTGTAATTCTGGATAGATCACATATACCCAGCTGTAAATACCCACAGTGCTTTTGTTAGAAACATCTTTTTTATGAACTAAATGCAAACAAATATTTCCTTCCTTCTTTTTTTCCTTCTTTCCTTCCTTTCTTCCTTCCTTCCTTCCTTCCTTCCTTCCTTCCTTCCTTCCTTCCTTTATTTATTTCTTTCTTTCCTTTGTCTTTTTCCTTTTCTTTCTTTTTTTTTTTGAGGTCAGGTTGAAGACTTATTTATAAACCTTATATTTTCTCAAATATGATGGTAAATAAAGTATAAGGCAAAGTATATAAAATATGTATGTTTATTCATAATGTGTTCTTGCACCTCTTATCTTATCCTTTGTGAATCTGCTTTCCAAAATACAAAATACGAAGTTCTTTCAGAATATATTATGTGGTCCTCATTGTATCATCCTTCCCAAAGGAATGCCCCTTCCAACAGAGTCAGAGATTCTTAAATATAATAGATGATGCTTCTCTCTAAGGCAGTTAGCAATAGTAAACACATAGTAGGCATATAATAACTGTTATTGACTCAAACTAAGGAATTAGATATAACAAAGACAGAGGTGACAATATAGAATTTGAGAAATGCTAATGGGTGGCTATTTATGCTTTTATTAAAATATAATTGTCTTATATTGAATACCAAATGTATCAGTTAAGAAAAACTCCATTTAGAAATATATTTGAGATGTCTTAATAATGGGTTTTGGAAATATGGAAAAGCAAGACCAGTGTCAATACTTATTTGTTTACTTCTCCATCTAGAGACATAAAAAAGATCTCTAATGAAGGTATTTGCTTAACTTGCAAAGAATCAAGAAGTTGGCATTTGTTTTTAGGGCTTCTGCAAATGAGTGCAGCAGATTGAGGACAATGGATGTTAGTTTTCACACTTCTAAATAGTAGATATTTAAAATCAATGAGCTGTTTGAACAATGCTTCCTAGAAAGTCATTAAAGGGGTGTCTTTTGTACATTTTTCAGTTTTGGTGACAACATACATATTTTCATTTGCAATAAATTAACTCCAATGTCTATGGACTCTGTCATATTATGATTTTATTTTCCTATATTTTCCTGTAACATTTTTCATTACATATTTTTCTCAAGGTACAAATTTTTGCTCATAATTGCTCATATTTGCATGAAGCCTTATAATATTTTCCCCAACTATAAAAAGAAACATACTTCTAAACAATGTCATTTTTACAGGACTAAAAGTTAGGTCTGTAAAATCTTTGTCTTTTTGACAATTCAACTACTAACATGGATTCTTCACACACCTAATTATTTTTTAGATTGGCATATAACCATATCATTTCCCTCTTTCCTTTCCTTCCTTCAAATCATCTTGTACACAATTCCCTTTTTTTTTCAAATTTAGGACGTCTTTTATCATTAATTTTTGTCAAATACAGTTTGAATTCTTCTAAGATATTACTTAATCAAATGCTTTCTTTGTGTTCTGTGTCTCATAAAGTAATGACAAAATCAGAGTTTAGTTTTTTTTTGGCTAGAAAGTGTATTAAAACCTATATCAACTGGACTCAAAAATTCATGTTAACATAAAATTTCTTTTTTCATATTCATACAGTATCAGCTCATCATCCCTTCTTTCTTCAAGCTTTTCTTTTATGCTTTCTTCTTTTCCTTTAAATATAAATATTGTTTAATAGATGATAAAACCAATGAATTGGCTAATTTTGATAGTGTAAAGGATAAATTATATTACGATGGTCATCTCTCCAAAAAAGTATGTCAATATTTAATATAAACAAATATTTCAACAAAAATGAAATTTATAAGGCCACTGACTGAGAGAGATATGTGCATAATGTCTCTGTTAACTCCCAACATTTAGGTTGGAAGATCATTTGAGAGCAGAATTTGAGGCCATTCAGGTAACAGAGAAAGACTTTATCTCTTTAAATAGTAAGTTTTACAGCATAACTTGTTGGAACTACAAGAAAAAACTGATAAGTCCACCATTAGAGTTAATGACTTCAGCATCCTCCTTTCTAAAACTGAGAGATGAAACAGGTAGGGACTACTATCCAACTTGTCTTAACTGATATTTAGAGAATTATACCTCCAACATAAAAGTGAAGTATTAAAAATCACAGGCAGTATTCACCAGTATTCACAGGCTGGACAATAATACACAATTTAGATCCCTGATCTGGTGCGGTGGAGTTCCATCTGGACGGGCCATCCACCCAAAGGGGTGAGAGGCTACCCTCCAGGCAGGTCTGAGGATTCCTGCAAGGAAATGCGGGCTCCTTCAGATTGTGCTGCAAGGTTCACTATGTGATACTCCATCCCGCCTGAACCCACCTTGGCCCTTTGTCCCTGCAGCATCCCTGGGCTACCAGGAATCCCTGATCCAGTGCGGTAGAGTTCCATCTGATGGGTGAGTGTGTGAGACCCTGGGGCAACCTGCCCTGGAAGAGAGCACAGTCCCCCTTCCCCAGCTCCTGGTACAGGAGCGTCTTTGGTACCCACGTCCCTGCCTCTCCCAAGCCTACCCTAGTGTATTCAAATGTCCTGCTCCTGTACTAAGGTCATCCACCCAAAGGGGTGAGAGTCTGGCCTCCAGGCAGGTCTGAGGATTCCTGCAAGGGAGTGCGGGCTCCTTCAGATTGTGCTGCAAAGAATAGCTCCTGCTCCCACACTGAGGAGATCCAACCAGATTCAGTCACAGCAAAGATTGGTCTAAGACACCAAGCTCCTCTCGGCTCCATTTGAAGGAAGAGATTGGCAGGCACCAATGCAAGAACTCCTCCAACAACATGAAAGGCAACATGACATCACCAGAATCCAGACATCCAGAAACAACAAGAATTGAACACCCTACACCAGAAGAAATACAAGAAACCGACCTTAAACAGTACTTTATGAAAATAATAGAGGACCTTAAACAGGAGGTAAAAAACTGCCATAAAGAAATGGAAATGATAAACAAAAAGGTAGACGAAATAAATAAATCTCTCAAAGATACCCAAGTAAAATAAGAAAAAGCAATCAAACAGGTAAGGGAAACAGTACAAGACCTGAAAAATGAAATGGAGGTAATGAAGAAAACACAAGCTGAGGGAAGACTGGAAATGGAAATTCTGAGTAAATGAACAGAAACTACAGACACATGTATTTCCAACCAAATACAAGAGATGGAAGAAAGAATCTCAGACTCTGAAGATACTATAGAGGAAATAAACTCACAGATTAAAGAACAAAACAAATCTAACAAATTCTTAGCACAAAACACCCAGGAAATCTGGGACACCATGAAAAGACCAAACCTAAGAATAATTGGGGTAGAAGAAGGAGAAGAATTACAACTCAAAGGCCCAGAAAACATATTCAACAAAATTATAGAAGAAAATTTCCCCAACCTAAAGAAGGATATTCCTATGAATGTACAAGAAGCCTACAGAACACCAAATAGACTGGATCAAAAGAAAGCATCCCCACGCCATATAATAATCAAAACACAAAACATACAGAATAAAGAACAGATATTAAGAGCTGCAAAGGAAAAAGGTCATGTAACATATAAAGGGAAACCTATCAGAATTACACCTGACTTCTCACTGGAAACCATGAAAGCCAGAAGGTCTTGGATAGATGTGCTACAGACACTAAGGGAACATGGATGTAAGCCTAGACTACTATGCCCAGCAAAGCTTGCATTCACCATCGATGGAGAAAACAAGATATTCCAGGACAAAAACAGATTTAAACAATAGGTAGCCACAAATCCAGCCTTGCAGAAAGTAATAGAAGGAAAATCACAAACCAAGGAGTCCAACAACGCCCACAATAACTCAGGCATCTAGCGACCCTTCACCAGCACAACTCAAAGAAGGGTAACACACAAACTCTACTACCAGAAAAAAAATGACCGGAGTTAACAACCACTGGTCATTAATATCACTTAATATCAATGGACTCAATTCACCTATAAAAAGGCACAGGCTAAGAGATTGGATACGAAAACAGGATCCAACATTCTGCTGCTTACAAGAAACACACCTCAACCACAAAGACAGACATATACTCAGAGTAAAGGGATGGGAAAAGATTTATCAAGCAAATGGACCTAAGAAACAAGCAGGTGTGGCCATACTAATTTCTAACAAAGTTGACTTCAAACTAAAATCAATCAGAAGAGATGGAAAGGAACACTTTATACTCATTACAGGAAAAATCCATCAGAATGAAGTCTCAATCCTGGTCTATGCCCCTAGTATAAAAGCACCCACTTATGTAAAAGAAAAATTACTAGAACTCAAGGCAGCAATCAAACCACACACGTTAATAGTAGGAGACTTCAACACTCCTCTCTCACCATTGGACAGGTAAATCAGACAGAAACCTAACAGAGAATTGAAAGAGTTAATGGAGGTAATGAACCAAATGGACTTAACAGACATCTATAGAACATTCCACCCAAATAGGAAAGAATATACCTTCTTCTCTGCAGCTCATGAAACCTTTTTGAAAATTGACCATATACTAAGTAACAAAGCAAACTTCCACAGTTACAAGAAATATTAGTAACCACCTGTGTCTTATCGGATAACCATGGATTAAAATTAGAGTTCAACAACAATGCTACCCCCAGAAAGCCTACAAACTCATGGAAACTGAACAGTCAACTACTGAACCACAGCTGGGTCAAGGAAGAAATAAAGAAAGAAATTAAAGTCTTTCTTGAATTTAATGAAAACAAAGACCAAACATACTCAAACCTATGGGAAATTATGAAAGCAGTGCTAAGAGGAAAGTTCATAGCACTAAGAGCCCACTTAAAGAAAACAGAGAAAGCACTCACTGGAGACTTAACAATACACCTGAAAGCTCTGGAAAAAAAAAAAGAAGCAGACTCACCTAGGAGGAGTAGAAGACTGGAAATAATCAAACTGAAGGCAGAAATCAACAAAATAAAAACACAGAAAACAATCCAAAGAATCAGTGAAACAAGAAGCTGGTCCTTGGAGAAAATCAACAAGATTGACAAACCCCTATCCAAACTAATCAAATGGCAGAGAGGGAACAAGCAAATTAATAAGATTAGAAATGAAAAGGGGTACATAACCACAGACACAGAGGAAATTCAGAGAATCATTAGATCTTACTACAAAAGCCTGTATGCCACAAAATTCGAAAATGTAAAAGAATTGGACATTTTTTAAGATAAGTACCACATACCAAAGTTAAACCAGGACCAGATGAACAATCTAAATAGTCCTGTTAGTTGTGAAGAATTAGAAACTGTTATCAAAAACCTCCCTACCAAAAAGAGCCCAGGACCAGATGGTTTCAATGCAAAATTCTACCAAAACTTCCAAGAAGACCTAATACCTATACTCCTTAAGGTATTTCATAACATAGAAACAGAACAGTCATTGCCAAATTCCTTTTATGAAGCTACAGTGACCCTGATACCTAAACCACACAAAGACTCAACCAAGAAAGAGAATTACAGGCCAATCTCACTCATGAACATTGATGCAAAAATTCTCAATAAAATACTGGCAAACTGAATCCAAGAACACATTAGAAAAATTATCCACTACGATCAAGTAGGCTTCATCCCAGAGATGTAGGGCTGGTTCAACATATGAAAATCTATCAATGTAATCCATCATATAAATAAACTGAAGGATAAAAACCATATGATCATCTCATTAGGTGTTGAAAAAGCATTTGACAAATTCAACATGCCTTTATGATAAAGGTCTTGGAGGGATTAGGGATACAAGGGTCATCCTAAATATAATAAAGGCTATTTACAGCAAGCTGACAGCTAACATCAAATTAAATGGAGAGAAACTCAAGGCCATCCCACTAAATTCAGGAACACGACAAGGCTGTCTACGCTCTCCTTATCTCTTCAAAATAGTGCTTGAGGTTCTAACAATAGCAATAAGACAATATAAGGGGATCAAGGGGGTTTGAATTGGAAAGGAATAAGTTAAACTTTCCTTATTTGCAGATGATATGATAGTGTACATAAGCGACCTGAAAAACTCCACCAAAGAACTCCTACAGCTGATAAACTCCTTTAGTAATGTGGCCGGATATAAGATCAACTCCAAAAAATCAGTCGCCCTCCTATACACGAAGGATAAGGAAGCAGAGAGGGAAATCAGAGAAGTATCACCTTTCACGATAGCCACAAACAGCATAAAATATCTTGGGGTAACTCTAAGCAAGGAAGTGAAGGATCTATTTGACAAGAACTTTAAGTCTTTGAAGAAAGAAATTGAAGAGGATACCAGAAAATGGAAAGATCTCCCTTGCTCGTGGATTGGGAGGATCCACATAGTAAAAATGGCAATTCGACCAAAGGCAATGTATAGATTCAGTGAAATCCCCATCCAGGTCCCAACAAAATTCTTCACAGACTTTGAGAGGACAATAATCAACTTTATATGGAAAAACAAGAAACCCAGGATAGCCAAAACTATCTTATACAATAAAGGAAACTCTTGAAGGCATTACCATCCCTGACTTCAAAGTATTACAGAGCTACAGTAATGAAAACAGCGTGGTATTGGCATAAAAACAGAGAAGTCGACCTATGGAATCGAATAGAAGACCCGGAGCTTAACCCACAAACCTATGAACACCTGATTTTTGATAAAAGAGCCATAAGTACACAATGGAAGAAAGAGGGCATCTTCAACAAATGGTGCTGGCATAATTGGATGTCAACCTGTAGAAGAATGAAAGTAGATCCATATCTATCACCATGCACAAAACTCAAGTCCAAATGGATTAAAGACCTCAATATTTTTCAGAACACACTGAGCCTGATAGAGGAGAAAGTAGGAAGTACTCAACAACATATGGACACAGGTGACCGTTTCCTACGTATAACCCCAGCAGCATAGACATTAAGGGCAACATTGAATAAATGAGACCTCCTGAAGCTGAACAGCTTCTGTAAAGCAAAGGACATTGTCACTAAGACACAAAGGCAGTCTACTGACTTGGAAAAGATCTTCATCAACTCTGCAACTGACAAAGGTATGGTCTCTAAAATATATAAGGAACTCAAGAGACTAGACTTCAAAATGCTAATTAACCCATTTAAAAAATGGGGCTCTGAACTGAACAGAGAATTTTCAACAGAAGAAGTTCGAATGGCCAAAAGACACTTAAGGTCATGCTCAACCTCCTTAGCTATCAGGGAGTTGCAAATCAAAACAACTTTGAGATACCATCTTAAACCTGTCAGATTGGCTAAAATCCAAAACACCAATGATAGCCTTTGCTGGAGAGGTTGTGGGGTAAGAGGTACACTCATCTATTGCTGGTGGGAATGCACACTTGTGCAACCACTTTGGAAAACAGTGTGGCAGTTTCTCAGGAAATTCGGGATCCACCTACCCCAGGACCCAGCTATTACACTCTTGGGAATTTACCCAAGAGATGCCCTATCACACTACAAAAGCATTTGTTCAACTATGTTCATAGCAGCATTATTTGTAATAGCCAGAACCTGGAAACAACCTAGATGCCCTTCAGTGGAAGAATGGATGAAGAAACTGTGGAATATATACATGTTAGAGTACTACTCAGCGGTAAAAAACAATGACATCTTGAATTTCGCATGCCAATTGATGGAAATAGAAAACACTATTCTGAGTGAGGTAACCCAGACCCAAAAGATGAACATGGGATGTACTCACTCATAATCGGTTTTTAGCCATAAATAAAGGAAATCGAGCTTATAATTCGTGATCCTTGAGAAGACAATAAGAAGGTGAACTCCCCCCCAAAAAAAGATATAGTAATCCTCCTGGATATTGGAAGTAGACAAGTTTGCCGGGCAAAAAATTGGGAACTTGGGGGTGGGGTGTGTTGAGGGCAAGGGGAGATGGGGAGAGAAAAACGTGAAGGGAAGGATGGGGAGAGCTTGGGGGAATGGGATGCTTGGGATACAGGAAGGGTGGATATGGGAGCAGGGAAGCATATATCCTAATTAAGGCAGCCATTTTAGTATTATTAAGAGACTTGACTGTAGAGGAGTTCCCAGGTATCCAGGGAGATGCCCCCAGCTAGTTCCATGGGCAGCTGAGGAAAGGGAGCTGGAAAAGGCCAGATCCTATAGCCATACTGATGAATATCTTGCATATCACTATAGAACCTTCACCTGGCGATGGATGGAGATAGAGACCAAGCCCCACATTGGTGCACAGCACTGAGCTCCCAAGGTCCAAATGAGGAGCAGAAGGAGGGTAAACATGAGCAAGGAAGTCTGGACTGTGACGGTTCCCCCATCCACTGAGACGGTGGGGCTGATCTATTCGGAGCTCACCAAGCCCAGCTGGACTGGGACTGAAAAAGCATGGGATAAAACCGGACTCCCTGAACATGGCGGACAATGATGGCTGCTGAGAAGCCAAGGACAATGACACTGGATTTGGTTCCTACTATGCATACTGGCTTTGGGGGGGCCTGACCTGTTTGGATGCTCACCTTCCTGGACCTGGATGGAGAGGGGAGGAACTTGGACTTCCCACAGTGCAGGGAACCCTTACTGCTCTCTGGATAGGAGAGGGAGGGGCACTGGAGGGGGAGGGAGGTAAATGGGAGGCGGGGAGGAGAAGGAAAATTTTAATAAAAAAATAATAATTATACACTCTTTAAATTTTAGAATATTCATAGGACCTGTGCTCTCAGATTACATAGAAATTTAAATATAATATGTAAAATATAATAATTAGAATTAAAAAATGTTTTCAATCTTAATTGATTCACCTCATAGCAACAAATACAGTTATCCTCCCAACACCAAAGAAATGTAAAAATTTGAAAATTAAATATGAAATTTTTAAAATTTAGGACTCAAATGAAAGCTGTCTAGGATAAAACAAGTTGTGTGGTTTTTCATCAATGTAAGTAAAGATTTAAGTTCAACAATCACAGCACGTACAGGCTGGAGGTATTTTGTCATTTCTCTTAGGCTAGCTCTGGTATTTAGTTATGGTTTCCAAATGGATGAACATATAACATGTACAAGGCTGTTTTAATGTTTGAAATACTGATTACTGGAATTTGGCACATTGTAACCATATCAGCTGTTACATGAAAAGTGCCTGATAAGATCTATGCCTACTCATTAGAAATCTCTTTTAAAGCGTGGTATGTAAGGAAACATGCTCAATTTAATGAAGAATATCTTGAACAAACAGCTATTACTTAAGAGCTGAACAGAGGAATGCTTCCCTTCCTCCATCAAAAAGAGGAACAATGTACCTGCCAAGACTTTCCAGCACTGTAATGAGGTATTAATAAAACAATCAGTCAAGAAAAAGAAATTAAAAGAATTTTGTTTTGTATTTAAAAAAAATGAAACTGTGTTTGTAAGTAACATGATTATCTATTTACAAATTCTGAATGCACTGACAAAAGACTCTAAAAGTATCAAGCAATAAAACTGTATTGCCATATACAAAGTTAATATACCAAATCAAACTGACTTTTCTAACAATCATGAAAATATGGAGACTATAATGAAGAAAGCTTATAATTTGTCAGACGACCAGAATAACTATATACTTAGGCTTAAAGTATGTGTAAAATATATAGAGAAAAGTATAAAGCTCTTATGAAAGTTATTAAATTATATGAGTAAATAAAAAATTTTATGTCTTCATGAATTGAATTTAAAATTAGACACCTTCTCAGAGGACCTGTGGCTTCACTCATTCTTACCAGGAGCCCAGCAATCTATCTTTATAAATAAATCAGATGAATCCACAGTTTATATGGAAAGCGGGAGATCAAGAAAAAAGGGATGCACCTAAGTGGGTTGGAAGGTGGGGAGGATCTGGAGAAGGGGAGATGAGGAAACTGTGATTAGAATATAATACATGAAAACAATTCAACTAAAGAATTTTTAAAAAGATCAAATCAGGATTATAATGAAAGAAAGTGGAGAACAGTTTTTATGTATCTCAATTTTTTAAGTTATAGTAATTGAGCTAACATTATACTAGAAAGCACAAATGCAAAGCCGAGCAGTGGTAGCACACATCTTTAATCCTAGCACTTGGGAGGCAGAGACAGGATCCCTGTGAGTTCAAGACCAGCCTGGTCTAACTGAGTTCAAGGACAGTCTCCAAAGCTACAAAGAACCCCTATCTAGAAAAACAAAACAAAACAAAAATAAAAGTTCACAAATTCATAGCTCAATAAAATTGAAGGGATTACAAAAACTCATCCATAGAAATGAAGTCATTCTTGAAGTAGAAACAAAAGTAATTCATCTTAAAGATGATACTCTTTAAGAAATTGGGCTTGAAAAATGTTTTATGGTACGTCTATATGCTAAGGGGTGAATGTGCAAATAAAACTCTCATGTTTAACACAAATATCTTAGTGCCTTGCATTTGTGAAAAGGGCAGCATGAATATGGATTTCTAGAAACTTCATTTCTCTGTGTGTGTATGTCTCTCTCTGTGTCTCTCTGTGTCTGTCTCTGTCTGTTTCTGTCTGTCTCTGTCTCTCTCTGTCTCTGTCTCTGTCTCTGTCTCTCTCTCTCTCTCTCTCTCTCTCTCTCTCTGTGTGTGTGTGTGTGTGTGTGTGTGTGTGTGCCCCTAGAGCCAGAGATACAGGTGCTTGTGATCTAATTTGAGTGCTGGGAACTAAATTCAGCTTCGGGAAGGACAGTCATCATTTTAACTTGTGAAACCATCTACCTAGCTCTAGGAAATTGAGGTGCATAGACAAGAAATGTTTTTTTTTTTTATCCTGCAATGGTCTGGAAAGAGTAAACAATAACATTAGACCCATTTTAAATCCCTGAATAAATTTCAAAACATTTTAACTTTCTTTGTTTTGAAGAGATTCAAAGTCACTCCACTAAGAAACAAGGTATACTATTATATTCAGAAGGGGTAATAAAATTTAAGATTAGTCTTCATTTGGACAAGCTTTCATGTCATTCGTATTTGTATGTCTTTAGTCACGTTGTTTAAGCAGTTTATCTGTAGTTCTTCATTTCAAACACTTGCCATTTCTTTGCATTGGTTGCTATAGCATACATGAGCAGACGTAACTACAAACCTAGCAAGTAATAATTTAAAGGAAATCTTGAAACAAAACACAAGGTAATTGGTTAATCTCACGTTTGAGACTCAGCTCAAAAAATAAAAGCTTTTTTATCTTCATCTTTAATCTAAAACAAATTCTAATGTCAGGTGGATTTTTTATTAATTATATGCTATACTTCATTTTGATGTAACTAAATTTATTCAAGATTATTTTAATAATGATATTCTGGAGATGTGATGTGCAGTTTAAGTATCTCTAAAGGTAGATCTCTACTCCATTAATAATAGCATAGAAGAATTACTCAGAGTTCATTTTATTTGAAAATCTCAGAAAATTGAGGAAAGGTAATGAGAATGTATTCTCAGCCTGAATGTAGTAATTCCCAGTAGAGATATTCACATTTTTAATTATTTAACGATGTCATTTAAATATTATCTGTTCTCTATGAATATTTCATGTTCATCAAAAATTCCCTGAAGATGTAAAAATAACCTTCACATTTGTTAAAAAAAGAAAAAAAGACAATATCAATAATGGCTTACAAAGGGCATCTTACTATTTTGGAACACAGATCTGTTTTTAAACCAATGCTTCCTGGTAATCATCTGATTTCCTTAAAGTACCCAGACCCAGATTACATTACAAAAACCTTAAATGTGGCTAAGAAAATCTAAATAAAAATATTCCCAGCCTCTGGGGCAGAAGTTCTTGAGGGATGTTTGAAAGACTCTCTGGATTTCTGTGGCTGGGCTACATCCCAACCCACCCTAGCTCCACACCAGCCTGTTCACTTGCAAACTCAGGGGAACCCTGGAACACAGATTGCTCCAATATTGAAAGGATCTAAGAGGTGAGTGAGATTCACAGGGCTGGACAGCCACATACCCCACTCTCTGGGACCTCGCCAGTGGGACAAAGCCTAGGGGCTCCTCCCCAACTTCCTTGACTTTTCTAGCCAGCCAACAGGAAGTATTTCTGTGGCTGGGCTATATCCCACCACACCCCACCTCCACACCTGCCTGTTTACCTGCCAGCTCAGTAAACCCCTGGAACAAAGATTACTCCAAGTCTGAGGATATCTGGGAGGTAAGTCAACAGCCACTGGGCCAAGATGCCTCACTCTCTAGGACCTCCCTAATGGGACAAAAGCCAAGGTCCTCCTCCCCAACTCCCTTGGCTTTTCTAGCCAGCCAGCAGGGAGTTTTAGTATGGCTAGGCTATCCCCCAACCCACCCTGCTCCCAAACCCACCTGTTCACTTACAAGCTCCTTGGAACCCTGAAACGCAGCTAGCTCCAATACTGAGGGGACCTAAGAGACAGCCATAGCAAAGATTGGACCAAGACGCCAAGACACTGCTGGCCTCATTTGAAGAAAAAGACGGGTAAACGCCAATAAAAAATTCCCCCAGCATCCTAAAATGGAACATGGTAACACCAGATCCCAGTGGACACACAAAAGGAAGAATTGATCATCCTAACCCAGAAAAAGTAGAAGAAAATAACTTTAAATGTAACTTTATGAAAATGATGGAGACTTTTAAAGAGGATGTGAAAAATTCCCTAAAAGAAATGGAGGATAAGACAAACAAAAAATTGGAAGAAATTAAATAAATCCCTCAAAAAAAAAAAAAAACAAAGAAAACCAAGAAAAAACAATAATAAAGGTGAAGGAAACAGTTCAAGATTGAAGACTGAAATAGAGGTAATAAAGAAAACACAAATTAGGGGAATTCTGGATATGGAAAATCTGGGTAAACAAACAGAACTACAGACACAAGTATATCCAACAGAATACAAGAGATAGAAGAAAGAATCTCAGGTCCTGAAGATACTATAGAGGAAATAGATTCATTGGTTAAAATAAAACATTAAATCCAACAAATTCTTAACACAAAACATTTAGGAAATCTGGGACAACATAAAAAGACCAAACCTAAGAATAATAGGTATAGAAGAAGGAGAACTCCAGCTCAAAGGAACAGAAAATATATTTAACAAAATTGTAGAAGAAAACTTTCCCAACCTAAAGAAGGATATCTCTATGAAAGTACAAGAAGCTTATAGAACACCAGAAAGACTGAATAAAAAAAAATCCCCTCACCATATAACAATCAAAACACAAAACATACAGAATAAAGAAGGAATATTGAGAGCTTCAAAGGAAAAATGTCAAGTAACATATAAAGGTAAACTTATCAGAATTACACCTGACTTCTCAATAGAAACCATGAAAGCCAGAAGGTCCTGGATAGATGTGCTGCAGACACAAAGAGACCATGGATGCAAGCTCAGACTTCTATACCCAGCAAAACTTTCACTCACCATCGATGGAGAAAACAAGATATTCCATGACAAAATCAGACTTAATCCACAAACCCAGCTTACAGAAAGTACTAGGAAGAAAACCTCAACCCAAGGATGCTAACTACATCCACAATAACACAGACATCTGGTAACACTCCACAAGCATAACAAAAAGAAGGAAAATACACAAACACTACTACCAAAAATTTACCAGAGTTAATAACCACTGGTCATTAATGTTGCTTAATATCAATGGACTCAATTAACCTATAAAAAACACAGGCTAAGAGAATGGATATGAAAATGGGATGCAGCATTCTGCTGTTAACAAGAAACACACCTCAACCTCAAAGACAGACACTACCTCAGAGTAAAGGATTGGGAAAAAGTTTTCCAATCAAATGGACCTACAAAACAAGTGGGTGTGGATATCCTAATATCTAACAAAATTTATTTCAAACTAAAATCAATCAGAAGTGATGGAGAAGGACACTTCTACTCATGGTAGGAACAATTCATCAAGATAAATTCTCAATCCTGAATATCTATGCCCCTAATGCAAGAGCAGACACATATGTAAAAGACTAAAACTTAAATTGTACATCAAACCCAACACACTAATAGTAGGAGACTTCAACGCTCCTTTCTCATCAATGGGCAGGTCAAGCAGACAGAAACTTAACAGACAAATAAGAGAACTAACAGATGTAATGGAATCAAATTGAAGACCCTGATATTAATCCACACCCCTATGAATACCTGATTTTTGACAAAGAAGTTAAAATTATACAATGCAAAAAAGAAAGCATATTCAACAAATGGTGCTGGCATTACTGGATGTCAACCTTGTAGGAGAATGAAAATAGATCCATATCTATTGCCATGCAGAAAACTCAAGTCAAAATGGAGTAAAGACCCCAATGTAAATCTGACTACACTGAATCTGATAGAAGAGAAAGTGGGAAGTAGCCTTCAATGCATGGACTTGGGAGACCACTTCCTAAATAACCCCAATAACACAGACACTAAGAACAACAATAAGTAAATGGGACCTCCTGAGAAGCTTCTGTAAAGCAAAGGATATAGGCAATAAAACAAAAAGGCAGCCTACTGAATGGTAAAAGATCTTCACCAACCCCACAACAGAAAAAGGACTGATCTCCAAAATATATAAAGAACTCAAGAAATTAGACATTACAATTCTAAATAACCCAATTAAAAATGTTCCTTTAATCCCAGCACTTGGGAGGTAGAGGCAGGCGGATCTCTGTGAGTTTGAGACCAGCCTGGTCTACAAGAGCTAGCTCCAGGACAGGCACTAAAAAAGCTGCAGAGAAACCCTGTCTCAAAAAAAAATGGTGTACTGAACTAAACAGAGAATTCTCAACAGAAGAAGTTCAAATGGCCAGAAGATACTTAAGGATATGTTCAACTTCCTTAGCTATCAGGGAAATGCAAATCAAAACAACTCTGAGATACCATCTAACACCAGGCAGAATGGCTAAGATCAAAACACCAATGATAGCTTATGTTGGAAATGATGTGGAATAAGAGGAACACTCATCCATTGCTGGTGGGAATGCAAACTCTGCAACCTCTTTGGAAACCAGTATAGTGGTTTCCCAGACAATTGGGAATCAACCTAAGGATCCAGCAATCCTTCTCTTAGAAATATACCCAAAAGATTATAAATCATACCACATTAGCATTTGTTCAATGTGTTCATAGCAGAATTATTTGTAATAGCCAGAACCCAGAAAAAACTTAGATGCCCCTCAATGGAAGAATGGATAGAGAAAGTGTGTCACATTTACACATTAGAGTACTATCCAGTGGTAAAATATAACATCTTATTTTTGCATGCAATTGAATGGGATTAGAAAACACTATTCTGAGTGAGGTAACCCAGACCCCCAAAAATGAATATAGTATGTACTCACTCGTAAGTAGATACTAGCCTTAAACAAAGACATTGATCTTAGAGAAGCTAAATAATAAGGTAAACCCAAAGATAACATATATAGACCCACCTGGGAATTAGAAACAGCCCAGATAACCTGACAAAATTGGGAGCATGGGATCAGGATGTAGAAGGAAGGGGAGAGGGGAAGGTTGAGAACTTGAGGGAATTGGATAGTCGAGATAGAAGAAGGACAGATATGAGAGCAAGGAAAGAGATATCTTGATTGAGGGAGCTATTATGGTGTTAGCAAAAAACATGGCCCTAGAAAAATTCCTGGAATTCACAAGGATTACCCCAGCTAAGACTCTAAGCAATAGAGGAGAGGGTGCCTGAACTGACCTTGCCCTGTAGCCAGATTAATGGTTATCTTAAATATGACCATTGAAACTTCCTCCAACAACAGATGGAAACAGAGACAGAGACCCACATCAGAGCACTGGACTGAGCTTCCAAGGTCCAGTTGAAGAGTGGAAGGAGTAAGAATATGAGCAAGGTGGTCAAGGCCATGAGGGGTTCACCAACTGACAGTTTGCCTGAGCTAATGGGAGCTCACCAACTCCAACTGGACTGAAAGTGAATGAGCATGGGATCAAATTAGTCCCTCTGAATAAGGTTGACAGTTGGGGCAGACTGAGGGGACAATGATAACAGCACTGGGATTTGTCTCTACTGCATGTACTGGCTTTTTGGGATCCTATTCTCTTTACATGTACACCTTGCTCAACGTATCTGTAGTAGGGAGGGCCTTGGACTTGTGACAGGGCAGGGTGTCTTGGCTTTTCTTAGGACTGAAGGGGTAGGGATGGGAGGGTTTGGGCAAGGAATAGGAGGAGAGGAGGGTTGAGAATTTGAATTGGTATTTTTTATGTAATAAAATAATAAAAAAGAATTATGGGCTAAGGTAAATTATAAGAGTTAATAAGAAGCCTGAAATACTAGGCCAATCAGTTTATTATTAAAAAAGAAAAGAAAAGAAAAAATTTCTCCCTCGGAAAATGATCTGTCAGTTACTCTAGACCTTAGCCAATATTGGTAACTTCAACATTGCAGATGAGACTTTGGGTGATTGCCCAGGTGTCCAGTTGTCTCTGTCATCTACTGCCTATTTTAGAAGGTGCTTCATTGTACTTTCTGCCTACTCAAGTAATATTATCTCCTGTCTCAGGCCTTGGGTTTGAAGATTAAATAGTCATAGTTATTTTCCTTTTATGATTTAGCCAAGCCATTTCTAATACAAGATTTAAACTCCTTGGGATAGAATGATTGTTGAAACATTTAGCAAATGTTATTTCCTTAATGTTTATGCTGTTTTCAACTTCTAATTAGTATTCTTGATATTTGCTCTTATTGTATATAGTTTTGTATTAGGCTTAGAACTCTTTTATTTTAACAAAAGTGGAAGATGTTGTAGGAGCTCTTTCAGCCAGTAGTCTTTAAGATACCAATCAACTTGGGCGTGGTCTCTTATACTATAAATGCCAATGCAAAACACATGCTCCCTCTCTCTCTCTTCTGGCTTCCGGATTTGGTTCCTGTTCCCCTGTTTATGGGGAAGCCTGTGATCTGTGAGTCTACCCCTAAATAAATAACCCTTTATTATATTAATAAAAAGAGACCCTCTGAGGACACACGAGTTGTTTTCATCAATATCAATATTTATGATTTTTTTTGCCAAATAATAAGTTTAACGGTTTTTTCCTGAATTTCTACAGTAAGCCCTTAAACTCCAATAGGATTCCTTGAGATGCAATCCTTAAAAATGCCAGGAAAGTTATGTAAAATTCTAACTCAGTATACTGGACTGGTCTTCCTGTTAAATGAGACACCAGGGACTTCTCAGGAAGGAGCCACCTTCACTGGCTCCTGGATTGTGGGCTTTCAGAACTGAGACTTGTAAGAATATGAAGACTTCTGCTAATCCACAGGCTTCTACCACACTGATGCATGGTTAAACCACTATCTGATTCTTTTCTTTCACCAAACTGTTTGATTTCTGCTTTTGAACATGGACAGTCTGCTTTGGAAAAGAGATAATAATATTGTTTTGTATCTTTCAAAAGTGTACTCTAGTAACACCATACTGTGTTAATCTTTTGCAACATGCTTTTATTTTTAAATTCACACTGTGTTTTGGTCACTTATCAGTCCTGATTTCTATAATTTTTACTCTAGTGTTTTTTTTCTTTTCTTTTTATTTAAAAAATTTCCATCTCCTCCCCTCTGCCTCCCCCTTCCCTCCCCTCACCCCATACCCTCCCACCCTCCCTTTTCAGGCCAAGGAGCCATGGGGGTTCCCTACTCTATGTTAAGACCAAGGTACTCCCAAATCCCCCCTGGTCCAGGAAGGTGATCCACCAAGCTGAGAAGGCTCCCACAGAGCCTGTCCATGCAGAATAGTCAAAGATCAGCACCTTTGTCCTTGGCTTCTCCGTCAACCTCCACCATCGGCCACATTCAGAGAGACTGGTTTGGTCTCATGTTCCATCAGACCCAATCCAACTGGAGTTGGTGATCTCCCATTAGTTCTGTCCCACCATCTCCATGGGTGAACAGACCCCTCACGGTCTTGACTTTCTTTTTCATGTTCTCTCCCCTTCTGCTCCTCATCAGGACCTTGGGAGCTCAGTCCAGTGCTCCAATGTGGGGCTCTGTCATTTTATTCATCTATCGCCAGGTGGAGGTTCTATGGTGCTATGCAAGAAATTCAACAGTATGGCTATAGGAACTGGCTTTTTCAGGCTCCCTCTCCTCAGCTGCCCAAGGAACTAACTGGGGGCGTCTCCCTGGAAACCTGGGAACAGCTCTAGGGTCAAGTCTCTTGACAACCCTCAGGTGGCTCCCTAAATTAAGATATATGCTTCCATGCTCCCATATCCACCCTTCCTGTATCCCAAGCATCCCATTCCTCCGAGCTACCCCCATTCTCCCCTTCACGCTTTTCTCTCCCCATCTTCCCTCGGCCGCGTCTCGCCCAACCCTCAAGTTCCCAATTTTTTCCTGGTGATCATGTCTACTTCCAATATCCAGGAGGATTACTATATCTTTTTTGGGGGGGTTCACCTTCTTATTATCTTCTCAAGGATCCCAAATTATAGGCTCGATGTCCTTTAATTATGGCTAGAAACCGATTATGAGTGAGTACATCCCATGTTCATTTTTTGGGTCTGGGTTACCTCACTCAGAATAGTGTTTTCTATTTCCATCCATTTGCATGCAAAATTCAAGATGTCATTGTATTTTACTGCTGAGTAGTATTCTAACATGTATATATTCCACAGTTTCTTCATCCATTCTTCCACTGAAGGGCATCTAGGTTGTTTCCAGGTTCTGGCTATTACAAATAATGCTGCTATGAACATAGATGAGCAAATGCTTTTGTAGTATGATTGGGCATCTCTTGGGTAGATTCCCAATAGTGGAATTGCTGGGTCCTGGGGTAGGTGGATCCCGAATTTCCTGAGAAACCACCGCATTGCTTTCCAAAGTGGTTGCACAAGTGTGCATTCCCACCAGCAATGGATGAGTGTACCCCTTACCCCACAACCTCTTCAGCAAAGGTTATTATTGGTGTTTTGGATTTTAGCCAATCTGACACGTGTAAGATGATATCTCAAAGTTGTTTTGATTTGCATTTCCCTGATAGCTAGGGAGGTTGAGCATGACCTTAAGTGTCTTTTGGCCATTTGAACTTCTTCTGTTGAGAATTCTCTGTTCAGTTCAGAGCCCCATTTTTTAATTAGGTTAATTAGCATTTTACAGTCTAGTCTCTTGAGTTCCTTATATATTTTAGAGATCAGACCTTTGTCAGTTGCAGGGTTGGTGAAGATCTTTTCCCAGTCAGTAGGCTTCCTTTGTGTCTTAGTGACAATGTCCTTTGCTTTACAGAAGCTGTTCAGCTTCAGGAGGTCCCATTTATTCAATGTTGCCCTTAATGTCTGTGCAGCTGGGGTTATGCCTAGGAAACGGTCTCCTGTGCCCATTTGTTGTAGAGTACTTCCTACTTTCTCCTCTATCAAGCTCAGTGTGTTCAGATTAATATTGAGGTCTTTAATCCATTTGGACTTGAGTTTTGTGCATGGTGATAGATATGGATCTACTTTCATTCTTCTACAGGTTGACATCCAGTTATGCCAGCACCATTTGTTGAAGATGCCCTCTTTCTTCCATTGTGTACTTTTGGCTCCTTTATCAAAAATCAGGTGTTCATAGGTTTGTGGTTTAAGATCCGGGTCTTCTATACGATTCCATTGGTCAACTTCTCTGTTTTCATGCCAATACCAAGCTGTTTTCAATACTGTAGCTCTGTAATAGAGTTTGAAGTCAGGGATGGTAATGCCTCCAGAAGTACCTTTATTGTATAAGATTTTTTTGGCTATCCTGGGTTTCTTGTTTTTCCATATAAAGTTGATTATTGTCCTCTCAATCTCTGTGAAGAATTTTGATGGTACCTTGATTGGGATTGCATTGAATCTATAGATTGCTTTTGGTAGAAATGCCATTTTTACTATGTGGATCCTCCCAATCCACGAGCAGGGGAGATCCTTCCATTTTCTGGTATCTTCTTCAATTTCTTTCTTCAAAGACTTAAAGTTCTTGTCAAATAAATCGTTCACTTCCTTGGTTAGAGTTACTCCCAGATATCTTATGCTATTTGTGGCTATTGTGAAAGGTGATACTTCTCTGATTTCCCTCTCTGCTTCCTTATCCTTCGTGTATAGGAGGGTGACTGATTTTTTGGAGTTGATCTTGTAGCCTGCCACATTACTTAAGGAGTTTATCAGCTGTAGGAGTTCTTTGGTGGAGTTTTTGGGGTCGCTTATGTACACTATCATATCATCTGCAAATAACGAAAGTTTAACTTATTCCTTTCCAAATCGAATCCCCTTGATTCCCTTATGTTGTCTTATTGCTATTGCTAAAACTTCAAGCACTATATTGAAGAGATAAGGAGAGAGTGGACAGCCTTGTCGTGTTCCTGAATTTAGTGGGATGGCCTTGAGTTTCTCTCCGTTTAATTTGATGTTAGCTGTCCGCTTGCTGTAAATAGCTTTTATTATATTTAGGAATGGCCCTTGTATCCCTAATCTCTCCAAGACCTTTATCATAAAAGGGTGCTGAATTTTGTCAAATGCTTTTTCAGCATCTAATGAGATGACCATATGTTTTTTTTTTCCTTCAGTTTATTTATATGATGGATTACATTGATAGATTTTCGTATGTTGAACCAGCCCTGCATCTCTGGGATGAAGCCTACTTGATCGTAGTGGATAATTTTTCTAATGTGTTCTTGGATTCGGTTTGCCAGTATTTTATTGAGAATTTTTGCGTCAATGTTCATGAGTGAGATTGGCCTGTAATTCTCTTTCTTGGTTGAGTCTTTGTGTGGTTTAGGTATCAGGGTAACTGTAGCTTCATAGAAGGAATTTGGCAGTGACTCTTGTTTTTCTATAGTATGAAATACCTTAAGGAGTATAGGTATTAGGTCTTCTTGGAAGTTCTGGTAGAATTCTGCATTGAACCCATCAGGTCCTGGGGTCTTTTTGGTAGGGAGTTTTCTGATAACAGTTTCTAATCCTTCGCGACTAACAGGACTATTTAGAGCATTTACCTGGTCCTGGTTTAACTTTGGTATATGGTATTTATCTAAAAAATGTCTATTTCTTTTACATTTTCCAATTTTGTGGCATTCAGGCTTTTGTAGTAAGATCTAATGATTCTCTGAATTTCCTCTGTGTCTGTGGTTATGTCCCCTTTTCATTTTAAATCTTATTAATTTGCGTGTTCTTTCTCTGCCATTTGATTAGTTTGGCTAAGGGTTTGTCAATCTTGTTGATTTTCTCTAAGAACCAGCTTTTTGTTTCATTGATTCTTTGGATTGTTTTCTGTGTTTCTATTTTGTTGATTTCTGCCTTCAGTTTGATTATTTGCAGTCTTCTACTTCTCCTAGGTGAGTCTGCTTCTTTTTTTTTCCAGAGCTTACAGGTGTGCTGTTAAGTCACCAATGAGTGCTTTCTCTGTTTTCTTTAAGTGGGCACTTAGTGCTATGAACTTTCCTCTTAGCACTGCTTTCATAATTTCCCATAGGTTTGAGTATGTTTGGTCTTTGTTTTCATTAAATTCAAGAAAGACTTTAATTTCTTTCTTTATTTCTTCCTTGACCCAGCTGTGGTTCAGTAGTTGACTGTTCAGTTTCCATGAGTTTGTGGGCTTTCTGGGGGTAGCATTGTTGTTAATTTCTAATTTTAATCCAGTTGTTATCTGATAAGACACAGGTGGTTACTAATATATTTTTGTAACTGTGGAAGTTTGCTTTGTTACCATGTATATGGTCAATTTTCAAAAAGGTTCCATGAGCTGCAGAGAAGAAGGTATATTCTTTCCTATTTGGGTGGAGTGTTCTATAGATGCCTGCTAAGTCCATTTGGTTCATTACCTCCATTAACTCTTTCAATTCTCTGTTAGGTTTCTGTCTGATTGACCTGTCCATTGGTGAGAGAGGAGTGTTGAAGTCTCCAACTATTAATGTGTGTGGTTTGATGGCTGCCTTGAGTTCTAGAAGTGTTTCTTTTACATAAGTAGGAACTTTTATATCAGGGGCATAGATATTCAGGATTGAGACTTCATTCTGAAGGATTTTTCCTGTTATGAGTATAAAGTGTCCCTTTCCATCTCTTCTGATTGATTTTAGTTTGAAGTCAACTTTGTTGGAAATTAGTATGGCCACACCTGCTTGTTTCTTAGGTCCATTTGCTTGATAAACCTTTTCCCAACCCTTTACTCTGAGTAGGTGTCTGTCTTTGTGGTTGAGGTGTGTTTCTTGTAAAGAGCAGAATGTTGGATCCTGTTTTCGTATCCAGTCTCTTAGCCTGTGCCTTTTTATAGGTGAATTGAGTCCATTGATATTAAGTGATATTAATGACCAGTGGTTGTTAACTCCGGTCATTTTTTTTGTAGTAGAATTTGTGTGTTTCCCTTCTTCTACTTGTGCTGGTGAAGGGACGCTAGATGCCTGAGTTATTGTGGGCATTGTTGGACTCCTTGGTTTGTGATTTTCCTTCTATTACTTTCTGCAAGGCTGGATTTGTGGCTACCTATTGTTTAAATCTGTTTTTGTCCTGGAATATCTTGTTTTCTCCATCGATGGTGAATGCAAGCTTTGCTGGGTATAGTAGTCTAGGCTTGCATCCATGTTCCCTCAGTGTCTGTAGCACATCTATCCAAGCTCTTCTGGCTTTCATGGTTTCCATTGAGAAATCAGGTGTAATTCTGATAGGTTTCCCTTTGTATGTTACTTGACCTTTTTCCTTTGCAGCTCTTAATATCTGTTCTTTATTCTGTATGTTTTGTGTTTTGATTATTATATGGCGTGGGGATGCTTTCTTTTGATCCAGTCTATTTGGTGTTCTGTAGGCTTCTTGTACTTTCATAGGAACATCCTTCTTTAGGTTGGGGAAGTTTTCTTCTATAATTTTGTTGAATATGTTTTCTGGGCCTTTGAGTTGTAATTCTTCTCCTTCTTCTACCCCAATTATTCTTAGGTTTGGTCTTTTCATGGTGTCCCAGATTTCCTGGATGTTTTGTGTTAAGAATTTGTTAGATTTGTTTTGTTCTTTAATCTGTGAATTTATTTCCTCTATAGTATCTTCAGAGTCCAAGATTCTTTCTTCCGTCTCTTGTATTCGGTAGGAAATACTTGTCTCTTAAGTTTCTGTTCGTTTACTCAGAGTTTCCATTTCCAGTCTTCCCTCAGCTTGTGTTTTCTTCATTACCTCCATTTCATTTATCAGGTCTTGTACTGTTTCCCTTACCTGTTTGATTGATTTTTCTTGTTTTTCTTGTTTTTCTTGGGTATCTTTGAGAGATTTATTTATTTCGTCTACCTTTTTGTTTGTCATCTCCATTTCTTTATGGCAGTTTTTTACCTCCTGTTTAAGGTCTTCTATTATTTTCATAAAGTACTGTTTAAGGTCAGTTTCTTCTATATCTTCTGCTGTAGGATGTTCAATTCTTGTTGTTTCAGGATTTCTGGATTGTGGTGATGGCATGTTGCCTTTCATGTTGTTGGAGGAGCTCCTGCATTGGTGCCTGCCCATCTCTTTCTTCAAAAGGAGCCTGGAGGCGCTTGGTGTCCCTGAGCAATCTATGATGTGAATGAAACTGGCTGGATCTCCCCAGTGCCAGAGGAGGACCTATTCCTTGTGTCACAATCTAAAGAAGCCCACACTCCCTTGCAGGAATCCTCACACCTGCCTGGAGGCCTGAGTCTGACCCCTTTGGGTGAATGGCCTTAGTACAGGAGCAGGACACCTGAAAACACTAGAGAAGCCTTGTGAGAGGCAGGGAAGGGAGAAAGAAAGACAAGCCTGCAGAGGGAGCTGGGAGGAGGGGGTCTGTGCTCTCTTCCAGGGCAGGTTGCCCCAGGGTCTGCACTCACTCACCAGTCCAGATGGAAGTTCAGGGCTCAGGATCAGGGATTCCAGGCAGCCCAGGGACACCACCCAGACAAAAGGGCCAAGGTGGGGGCATGGCGGGATGGAATATCACACAGAGAACCTGGCAGCACAATCTGAAGGAGCCCGCACTCCCTTGCAGGAATCCTCAGACCTGCCTGGAGGCCAGAGTCTGTCCCCTTTGGGCGGATGGCCTTAGTACAGGGGCAGGACACCTGAAAACATTAGGGAAGCCTTGCGAGAGGCAAGGACATGAGAAACAAAGACAAGCTTGCAGAGGGTGCTGGGGGGAGGGGGTCTGTGCTCTCTTCCAGGGCAGGTTGCCCCAGGGTCTGCACTCACTCACCAGTCCAGATGGAAGTTCAGGGCTCAGGATCAGGGACTCCAGGCAGCCCACGGACGCTGCCCGGACCTTACTCTAGTGTTTTTAACTCAAAAGTATTCCACTGTATAACCAAATAGTAATTATTTATCCATTAATCTAGTGTCAAAACTTCAAGTTCTTTTCATTTAATGATTGCCAAACAATTCTGCACTAACATTATTACATATATTTTCCTAAGCTGGTGTACATTTCTGTATAATAAAAATTATTGCTTACTTAAGGGTGTAATATCCGACTCAATGGTTTGTGTTGTGGATGGAGAATTTAGTCTATCTAGGGTTCTCTGGAGAATGCTTAGATTATAAATGTTATCCTAAAATTAATTTACTTTTTATTTTTCTTTAAATAAGCTAATAATCTTTCAGTCAAATCTTAAACTTACATTTAGAAGAACATCAGTATTTTCTATTTTATTAACTTTTCTTAAAGTATAATAAGGTATCTATTTGTTTTTATGGGTGACTATCTCAGGACTTAGATTTATCACCATGTTTACTGTGTTTTTTGTTGCTGTGTCAAATGAATACCTTCCATATACTTTATTATGAAGATTTCAAAGGTATATTAAAGTAATTTTTTTATTTGTACAAATTCCACCTCACTATTTTACTGTCTTTTATCACAGAAGTTGTTTTATAGACCCATATATAGCCACCAACACAACATATTTTGTTTCTCAATACCAAAATGAATGGAAGCTTCAGTGTACACCATTATCTTAAAAACCATAAACATAAACACATTAGCTAGGTATTTATATCATTGACTCTTCTGATAAATGTTTGCAACTGGATTGCTATAAAATTTACAGGCAATAAAATGTAGGCATTTGGGACACATTTCATGTGCTTTGATCACTTCATGAAGTGTGTAATGTGATACTCAAAATTTCTTTGATCATCATTAATGAGAATCCTCTTTGTCATCCGCATATAAAGAAAATATGGTTCTGATTTTTCTGCACTACAAACTATTTTATGTTCAAGATGCTTCTATAAAACAGAACTCTTTTCAACGTTAGGTATGAATTCTGTAAATGCTTTATGGTATAGTACCCTCAAATTGCATATGGGTGTTGGGCACATGAAATATAGTTGTCAGTTTGGAAGAACCAAATTTCAAATTCTATATTATTTAAATCAATTTGAATAAACTGTCAGGAATATCTTATGTGTATTAAATATGTTTAATTTGTCTCCAAATGCAGAGAAATTTGAAAGACCCAATGGGCAAGAGTGCTTCAGGTTTATAGCATCTATGTGAAAGAACTTGGATAACATATGTCTTTTAAAAGAGTCTTCCATTGAGTATTATATTATTAAATTGATTCACAATATTCTGTGAATAAGTTTAATGATCCATCTTCCTGGTAAAGCTTAGTATCATTTCATCATATGAGTTTACTGTCCATTAAAAAAATACCTCTGAACAAATGTAGATACATCGATCGCTAAAAATTTTGACTTACTGGGTTAAATATCAAGCAGTTTTGTATGGGCTTTAAAAAACTTACACTTTTATTTATCTCTAATTCAAAATTATCTAGAATTGCTGGAACACAGAAATTTAAAATTTTCTCTCTTTTTTTGTCTTTTTGTTGTTGTTGTTGTTGTTGGCATTGTTTTTGGAGACAGGGTTTGTCTGTAACTTTGGAACCTGTCCTAGAACTCACTCTGTAGACCAGGTTGGCCTTGAACTCACAGAGATCCATCTGCCTCTGCTTCCCCAGTGCTAGGATTAAAGGTGTGTGCTACCACTTCCCAGCCTCTTCCATACTTTGGTCATTGTACTTATACTAACAATTTCACAAGACTTCTAGCTGCTCTGAACCTTAGCAAACTTTTGGCTTTGTCCTTTTTGCTTTTTGTAGTTCTTGTAATGAAATCACCTTCTAGTATAAATTATATTTCCAAGGTTTTAATAATACTAACATTTTTTTTTTTTTTTTTTTTTTTTTAGTTTTGTTTCTCTCACTCAAAGACACTACTTCTCACACGGTATCTTATGTTCTTAGTTTGAGTTGTAGGCAGTCTCTGTCCCAGATAGCACATATATCTTGCTATTCTTTTCTCCCAGCATGTGGCTTCTCTTTTCATTTTCTTAATGATGCCTGAAATGGAAAGTATTTAATTTTGATGAAGTCTTATTTATCAACTTGTCATTTATGGTTATTGCTTTAAATGACCTATTTTTTCCTACTTCCACATTGTGAAGATACTCTCTTATGTTTTCTTCCTGAAACTATGTGTTATTTACTTCACTCGTGAATTTTTAAACTATGTGAAATAATTTTTACATCACCTGACTTAAGAATGAGATTGGATTTTAAATAAATGTTCAGTTATTTTTATATCACATGATGTTCTAGATCTTTTGTTTAAAATAAATAGTTTTGTGGGTATAGGTGTATATCTGGAGTTTCTGTTCATTATACTGATTCAGAAACATTTTCTTCTCAAGTACTGTGTACTATGTTGATTTTACTAAATCAGTAGAACATCTTCAAATTATGTGACTATGCCTTCAATTTTTCAAATGTTTTTGAACATTGTCTTAGATACTTTTTGATCTTTTATACTAATGTATCTTTTAGATTCACATTGTAACTGTCCAGAAAGGAGACTGATCCAGTTCTCTAGATGTAATTGGGGAGAGTTAACATGTAACAATGTTAAAAATAAGTCTTATGACCTATCAATGTTGTGTATAGCGCCATTTGATTTGATCTTTTATTTTTCCTTAGCAAAAATTTTAGCTTTAAGCATAGAGATCTTAATATTTTTATAAATTTTAAGGTATATTTATTATTGTAAGATATAACAATATGTGAAATCAATTTTTATTTACTTTTTATTTATTATAGCTAATATAAAATAACTGTTTTATGTTTTGTACATTAGCCTTCTGTTATATAAGCTTGATAAACTAGCCTGCTAGTTCTGTTAATCTGTGCATAAAACTTTTGTTAACTGTAAAAATATGTTAATTCTCATTTTTATCTATATTCAATCATTGTTTTTTAATTTTGTTGTATTACAAAGGCAAGATTACCTTTTATGATATGGCATACATATTCTTAATACAGAAAAAATGGTTTTAAATTTTCACAATTGCCATTATACCACGTAGATTCTTCAGAGATGGACGTTATCAAAGAGATAGATATTCCCTTCAATGTGGAGAAAGGATTATTTGAGTAGTTTGATTTTATTTACTTATTCTTTTGCCACTTCTTACATATATAATACTACTTGATCAAAATCTCCCCTATTATTTTTTAGTCTCTTTCTTATCCCACAAAATCACTTATAACCAAGCGTCTCTTCTTACTTTTATGTGTGTGTGTCTGTGTGTGTGTGTGTGTGTATCTGTTTGTGACTCTGAATTTGATTAGGTTTGTTTGCATGAGTATGTTTGGAGGGTTATGTGCCTCTGTGTGGAAATACTAGCGGCTTCATCATTGAGAACTTTGAACTCCCCCATCACTGAAACTTTCAACTCTGTAGCTTCTTTGGGAGTGTGCCACCTTATGGGACATGATGACACAATGGAATGTTGAAGAGATCAATATTGTGCAGGTACCTATTGTTTCTGTGAGTTCATAGGCACATCATCCAGGCCATAGCCTGAAGACAGAATTTTACAACACCCATCCCCATCCTACAGTTTTCCTACAGTATGGTGTCAGGGTGCTATAGGTGTTCTACCAGAATAGAGAACATTTTATAGAGTTGAGCAATTTATCTAATAGTTATCTATTTATCCCAGTGTAGAAACTGGAAAAAGAGAAAAGCAAACAAGATGAAGTTCCCCAAAGAATAAATGTTATTTTCATTGCATACAGATAACATCTCTTGCATGTCAGATGTAAGTGGGGGTTATCAACTGGCACTGACATGCATCCTCACTTCAGAGAGTGTAGATTTCTACAGAATTAGAAAATATGTGGCTTTAGATGTCCTGATTGTTTACCATTCTGAATGAATGATGTCTAGTAAGTGCAGCCAAAGCAATTCACTATCTTCGACCCACATAATCACAGAGAATCACCAGGCAAATGGAGAAATATTAGTGCTTAAAGTGTGTAATGATTTGTTACACAATCACTTAAAAAGTAAAAGTATTGCGTTCTAACCAAGGCTGCCTGTAAAGTCTTTAGTTAATATGGCATTTAAATCTGGATTTCATATTGTAGCTTTTAAATTACTGCTTATTGCAGATGAATTTTACTAACTAAATGTAAAATGCAGTTGAATGTAGTTGATGTCTTAATGTGGTATATTGTCATTTTTATTAATGAAAATTAATTAAAACATGGAATGTATAATTTACTTGTATACACAAAGTTAAATTTATAATTGTTATAAACACCAACTCAGTTATCACAATTATAAAATTTTAAATGACTTTCATTTACGCATTCAGCAAAGAAACACATATGGTAAAACATATAAATATTCCTACTATTATGACCTGTCATATTTGAACATAATTCAGTTTTAACTTCAGCTATTGGTATTAGTTTCTTTAGAATTTGTTTTTTTCTACTACAAAAGTGTTTGAATCTTTTATGAGTTCTCCAACTGTGATATGTGTTTTCTCCCATAGAATATTTAATTGAAAATGCTGTCAATTTATATGTGATTGCAGATATAAAAGGTTATGTATATCTGCTTTATATTTCACGCAGTAAATTTCTTTGCCATCTACAGAAGACATTTCATAGATGTATTAATAAATTACTATTTTACTTAGGAATTAGGAATTCTGTCTTTGACTTTGGATTTTTCGAAATTGTGTGTCTTCAAAAACAAATCAGTTTTTGAAAATTCTTAAATCTTCTGATTAAGTATAATATATTTTAAAATCTCATGGGTCTAAATCTTTAGGATAAAAACTCAGTTAACTAAGAGCTGAATTAAAAGTGCAGCCTGGCCTCTCTTAACAAATTAGCTTTAATACTCAAATACAACTGCTGTGTATTTTTCCTGGTGCTGAAACACTTTCTTTGGGATCCAGAAGCAAAAATCTTATCCTGAAATAGTTTTTGATGATAAATTTTCTCTACTTTTGATCTTTCAGTTTTAATTTTCCTGAAGTATGACCTGATTCTATGTCCTTCATTGGTTGCACTTTTGGTTGACTTTTCTATGCTTCAAATGTAATAAGTACTTACAGTATCATTAATATGTAAGGTTCACCTGTCTATTTTTAATCTGCAAATTTTCAAGGCTCAAATGGTCCAGTTCAGGAATCATGGACCACGTTTTTGTCTGTTGTTTTGCCGTTTCTGTTCTCCCTTTCTGCTACACTGATTTGTGTGCCTTTTAGAACATAGTGGTTGACATCTGTTTTCAGGAGCTATTGTTATGACTCAGGAAGTCCTCATCTCTCTGAGACGATGTAACACATGGGCATCGTATTGTAGCCACTCCTTTATGGAAACAATTTATGGTCTAATGCTCATAAAAGTTTTACTATTTAGAGGGTATATTTGGATATTTTATTGTGCATCATATCACACTGTTCCTTAGAGTTGACATCTGGATTGAACTCCTATTCAATTTAATTTGTTGAGTCTTATAATGCCACCTTTTCAAATGTATTTATGCATATTTGCAAACCAACACATGCCAGAAGGCCATTGACCTAATTACTTGGAGGAGGAAAGGGTTTCTTTGGCTTATATTCTTCATCTTTTAGCGGTCTTTTGGGTGAAAACATCTTCCAAGGTTCCATAATATCTGCCGGTCACATTAGATACATCAAAACAATAAACCATGTCTGGTTCAACTGTAGTAGGAACATTGGTATGCATTGCTGGGCAAAGGGTGGCAATAGAGATGCCTGTTTATCAGATTCCTACTGTAAAATGTTAATTCTTGCAGTAACAGAAGTTCAGATGTCTCATCCATCATCAATTTGGCACAGAACATTTTTATTATCATTGATATGTATACTGGAGGGGTTTCTCTTCCTCCAGCCAGTTCCTCAGTTCCTCTGAGGCTTAATGTTAATTACAAACTCTTTGTCCAATGGCTCAGGCTTCTTACTGGCTAGTTCTACATATAAATTAATCCATTTCTAATAATATGTATATTGTCATGTGCCCTGCGACTTACTGGTAATGCTCTGGCATCTTACTGATTCAGTCGCTGCTCATATCTCCCTGACTCCACGTTCTTTTGTCCTGTATCTGTGCTGGCTCTATTCTGCCTGGCTATTGAACAAATCAGCCTCTTTATTTATTAATCAATGGTAATAGAACATATTCACAGCATACAGAAGGGCAACATACACCAGCTATGCTTTCATAAATACAGCCTATGTGTCAGCAAATGCACTGGAGAAATGAGGATAACGAGAGCAACGTTGATGACAAATATGATGATGGTTTGTAAACTGACTTTAAGGCATGCTACACGCACTTGCTCTTGGATCAATCATACTGCAAGTACAAGTAGGCTGAATATTTTCAATACTTTCATATGGTTACTGTAGTTTTCAAATGAAAAGTTCCAAAGTCATGTTTAGCAAAGGTAGAAATAAAACCCAGGCCCTCGTGTCCACATAACAAGCTGTTTACTGAATTTCATCCCCAGTCCTTGAGTTTTTTTTAGCAGAATTGGTAATGACATTTCATCATCAACCTTTAAGTATATTTTTAAAATCTGTTGTCAATTTGAAAAAAAAAAGTAGTCAAGAAAGGCGATGTCAGATATTCTGAAGTTCTGTAATGGAGCATGCCTCGTAGAGCTTTTTTTTCAACTCCAGAAGTGTCTGTCCTGCGTAGAACCACTCTCATTGTCATGACCTAAGGGTCCTGTTGTGGGTTTATCATTCTTTATTCCATTTCAGCAAACGATGCCAAAAATGCAAGAGAAGACTTGTGTACCACAATATTGCAGTTTCTCAGATACAATCCCAGCCCAAAGAGAAACATATCAAGGGAATTGGGGACTCAGTTAAAAGGAATTGAGGGCTCTCTGTATGCTTACAGATGCTTCTCTGTTATCTGTACATAGGACTAGAGAGCAGATCATCACATCAAGAGGCACCAATGCACTGTAAATTAAAGTTCAACACATGGGTGGATTCTGGGCTCTAGGTTTTTTTCATTACCCGAAGGCATTGGCTTAGGAGATTGCCATGGCTAAAAACGATGCTGGATAAAAATGAATATTTTTTTTTATCTCTGTAGTTGCTAGAAAGGTACATTTAGCTCAACAGCTTTCCAGCAAAAAATATCTCTGAAATCAGCTTCAGCATATGACTCTCTTTCTTTATGCAGTCTTTGCAAGTTTTGTTTTCTTTAATAAATGAACAATTTAGTTTGCTTGCTCATGTTCACTCTGAGTGTCTTCAGAAGATATCACACAAAGAGAAAGTGTACTTAAGAAAATGACTGTCTCTATTCTCTGTGTAAAGTTCTTTTTCTTTGCATTGAGTAAATAATCATTGCTTGCTATTTGTGCCAGGATCAATGCTCAGAACAGGGATTACAAAAGATGAACAAGACTTGATCTTTTGCTTAAGGGAACCTCTAACAGCAAGAAAATATTTTAATAAAATCTACAATAGAGCTTTTTATTCTCAGTAAGGGGACAGTAGTTATTTGATTTGTTACCTGACTAAGTGTCTAGTTTTTACATTAAAAATGCTCAAGAACATGCTCTCATAAAGTCCGTGAGTTGGGAATTTGGGCAAGGAGAAACACTACTGCCCATCACTAGTCTGTGGTTTCTCGGGCCTAAGCTAGCAGAGCTCCAAGCTAAGGGCCTAGTATCTTCTGGAAGATAAAAAGTTGATATGGTCTACTTGTAGTGTTCTTAACTAGAATATTTACTGGAGTATTCACATGTGACCTCCACATATAGATTAGATTTCTCCACATTACGGTGGCTGGATTCTAAAAGAAAGCAAATCAAGTAACAAGGAACTACTTTATGTGGGGAAATAAAGCAATTAATTAGTTACCAATATCACTATTAAGTACAGTGTTTAGGAGGGCCAGTCATTTTTAACAGCATTGTGAATAACAAACATGTATACTGTGCATACTAGCAATACTACTTTATGTAGTCCAGACTAATTTCATTAAAATGTATCACAAGAGAGTAGTTTTCAATAATCTCTTCAGACAATATTAAAGCTAGTTGATTATTTATTTGAAACCATTCTTTGCTCTAAGTCTCTGGGTTTGGTGAACAATTTTAACTGAAATTGAAGGAACTGAGAAACACAATCCAAAAGGGGTATGAGAAGTTTGAATTCCAGTGAGTGAAGGCTTTAGGGAGGGCAGTCATATCACTACCATAATCACAGAAATAGACAATAAGGGAGCCCTTAGACCTGCCTGGCCAGTCTCAGGGTAGTGTATATGGTGTGGCTGCCTCATGAGATATAAATTCATGTTTTCACTGATCAGCACGTTCTTTTCCAATTACAATTCTATTCTGTTTTTTGTTTTTTTGTTTTTTTTTTTTTTTTTTTTTTTTTTTTTGGTTTTTCGAGACAGGGTTTATAGCTTTGGAGCCTTCCCTGGAGCCTACTAGCTCTTGTAGACCAGGCTGGTCTCGAACTCATAGAGATCCGCCTGCCTCTGCCTCCCGAGTGCTGGGATTAAAGGCGTGCACCCTGCTTCTATTCTGTTTTGAACTAAATTTTATCCTGGTATATACATATCTACAGAAATATTATTTTCTATCTTTTGTAGTTTATATGTAAAAAGATAGGGAAGAAATATTGGTCAGTATTTTAATGTACAGCATAGAGTAGTTTTCATCTAATAATCTGTAGTCCCATATTCCAATTGAAGGTGAATGAATGATCCCTTCTCCAAGACCCATTACAATGATGATTTATATCTTCTCTATAGCTCATTGTATAAGACAGTGTAGTATGTAATGATGAGAGTAAACAATTCTCCTACAAAATCTTCTACAAAAATCTAAAGTAGTCACAATTGTCCTATACCATTGACTTCAATGATTGTCTTCTTCCAGAAAGTTTTTAGTCCAGATCCCCTTATAATGTCATCTGCTAACTCCTCCATCATTTCTCTTCACTCCCACTGGTCCCTCATATTGGTCCTGTATTTGACTGCTTTCAAGTGATGTATAAACCACTTAAGTTAGTACTGCTGCACACCATTCTTCTGTTTTTGTTTTTATTGTTTTCTGTTTTTATATCCCACCAATCTTTCTCCCCACTGCCTCTTCTTCCTCTACATTCCCCATCCACTTTCCCCTTTCTATTTATGTTAAGATTTGGGCAGGACTCCTATGGATGTCAGCATGTCATGGCATATCAGTTTCCAGTGAGTCGAGGCACTTTCTCCTATTAAGGCTGGATGAGGCAGTTAGGTGAGAGGAATAGGTCTGAAAAGCAGGCAGCTATGTCAGAGACAGCCTCTGCATTCACACTGTTCTTGTTAAGTAACTGTCATTGTGTTAGTAGTAATGCTTGTCCTTTTCAGACTGACTTTTACTAGCTCATGTTACTGGCCTTCTATCAATTATGCAAATATCTAGAAAGGAATTACTTGAATTTACAAAGTCCTATATGTCAGCCTACCTTTATATTGGGGTGATACATCACACTTCTGTGATTCAGTCTTTCCTCTAGACTGGAGTTTTGTCTCAGTTTCCTATTTATCTCCTATTGTCTAGCAGAATGCCTCCAACTTCAGGAAAGCCAAGCAACAGCAATCAAGTCTCTATTTGTCTCTCATGGTTCTGGTGATTTACTCAGCTCAGCCAGGTGGTTCTTAATCTATTTTATACAGCTAGTAACAGATGACAACTTGGGTAGAAATCATCAAGAACACTTACCTATTTAGCAATGTTTGCTAACTGTCAGCTGAGACCCCAGCTGGGGCTGTTGCCAGGACACCTACATACAATTATTTTTACATAAAATGTGCAGAGCTATGAAAAATTAGATAAAAGTTACCTCCTCATGCTTAAATTATGCTCATGTATGCCTATGGGGATATAATCATCTGCTCTTTCAAATGTAATATAATTCTCAATATGTCTGTCTTCCCAAAAGGAAATCTATCCAGTCTTTAATTTTAGTTTTTGTGGTCAGCCCAGTCATCGAGAAGCTTCATTGCCTCTTATCACTCATGACTCTCATCATCTACTTCTCTTATTTATGGAAAAATGTCTTGTTATACCCAGTACTTCAACCAAAAGCTCTCTGCAAACTAAAGACAAGAAATAAACCCTCTCAATTCAATAAAAGATATTGGTGGTAAAACAAAAGACACCACAATATTCATGATGAAAAACTGCAAACAACACTTACATTAGGAAAACAACAAATAAAATTCAACTTATAACTTCTGTTTAACAGAAGTTATAGGAAGGTCTAGGAAGAGAAATGAGTTAAAATTAGTGAATTGATAGTTTTAAAATAAATTACAATCATATTTAAAAGAAATTAATAAGATATCTTTCAATAAGGTTATCAGATTACAAAAATATGTGTAAGGAGTGTACATTGTATGTGGAATAGAAAGATATTGGTGTTTCAATAAAACATAAAATAACAATTGATAAGGATAGGGTGAAATTTGAAATCTGGTACAGGGTTGATGGAATATTAAACATTGCATCCACAACATTTAAATCTAGAATACATGTCTAAGTAAATCTATTGGACAAGTATACTCTCCAAAATTGAAAACAAATATTCAGACATATAACTCTACCTAAATGTTGGTAGGAGTACAATTTACAAAAGCATAAAAACCCAATGTTTATATTTATATTATACTTTATAATTATAATTTAGCTTTTATAAAGGCTCAAATTCATGTTATGAGAAATTAGTAAGCAAGTAGTATTACATACAAAAAATAATATTTTCACAAAAAGGAAAGAAATAGTATAAAAAAGCAAGAAAGCAATCATGAAATATCAAGTACAATATGAATCCATTTATTTGAAATACTCAAAGATAGGAAGGGTTTAATAGTGACAAGACACATAGTCAAAAAGCATACCTTTGTATTTGTTGGTTATCTTTGCTGGGTCACAAGATACCCAGATTCCTGTGTAAGCCTCATTCTGAGTATATCTGTGAGGATGCTAGTAGTACTATGAACATTTGAACTAGTAAGTAGAACAAAGTAGACTGTGCACCTCCAGACCTACTTTCAGGGAATAGCTTATTCAGACAGTTAAAGTCCCAACAGAACAGAAGGTAGTAGAAACATGTTTACCTTCTGTTGGACTGAATGCCATTGAGTCAGGACAAAAGCCTTCTCTGGCCTTCAAGATGAAAACTCTGATTAAAACTGCTCCCTCTTTGCTTCTGACTCTCATGGTTCTAACCTAGGTAGAAACTATGTATGCAGCTCTCTTGAACCTCCAGGTGACAGACTGCATATCATAGGGTCTTTCCACTCCAGCTGCCATGTGGATCATACTGTGCTGCTTCTCTGGCAAGCTCAGAATAAAGAGTGATTGACTAATGGAAACAGGCTCTCCTCTGTAGATATGGAAATGTGTTCTGACTACCTAAGCAATGTGGCTGGCAAGCATTGTAGAAGTACAAATGACTTCTGAGTCTTTGTTGTGAAATACTCTGTGTTGTACACTGTGAAGATGTGTTTATCCCAAGGCACCTTCTGATGTGTTTACTAAAAAGCTGAATGGCCAATAGCTAGTCAGGAAAGAAAAGGTAGAACTTCCAAACTGAGAGAGAAAAGGAAATGAATCTAGACGTGTGAGACAGATGCCAGAGGACATGGAGAGGAAACAGAAGGTACAAGATAGAAGATGGGTAAAGAACCATGGAGCAAAACATAGATTAATATAAGTTGGTTAATTTAATTTATAGGAGCTAGTGGGACACAGTTAAGATATACACCAAGCTTTCATAATTAATAATAAGTCTCTGTGTCTTTTTTTTGTGAGCTGGAGTCCCAAGAGAAAATCTAATTAGAAACGGCAGCCAACACAGGAATAGAATATCCAAACATAGGGCCTCAGAAAGAGCTAGGAAAAGTTATGGACAAAGAGTCATATGGGGATTCCTAGTACTGCAATATCTCAAACAGGTTTGTGTGTTTTCAGAACAAAAGGATCAGACCCCAACGAAAATGGTGGCCCCTGTGATCCAGTCTTTCAGAGTGCCTCTGTTATAGTTTATTCAGGGGTCTGCATCTAGAACAGCTTCAAAGCTACTGGCTGAGTGTTGGTGCCCACAAGTATTATACAGCAAATGTACACCTGACAGACAAATAGGCAGATCCATGGGAAAGTATATGTACACTTTCACATGGAGTAACTGGTGTGAGTGAGAAGGAAACGTGGAAGTGCGAGAGGGAGATGGAAAAGAGAAGGAACTCTGCCTGGAAGCTGAAGACCGGCCTGTTTCATCAGATGGGGAAGGAAGTAGGTGTGGCTTGTCTCTTAAAGAGACAGAACAGATCATTGCAACAATGGTCTCTTTGACATCAAAAGAAATCCCAAAGATTAGTTTGGGATGAGTTTTACAGTTTTACACTGTTATGCCCAGATCACGAAGTCCCCACAAAACCAACTAGAAGACCTATTTCTGTGTGTAAAAACAAACAGCCTTTTACAAAAAGCTTGCAAACTTAGACACTTCCTGTGTTTCCAACATATTTAAGTGATCAGAGAGCTCCAAGCTCAGTTGAAGTTGAGTTTTTACTGTAGCAAAGGTGGGCCTGAGGATGTCTAAGGTTAGGAATCCTTGACTGGCTCACATTTGTCTAGGAGTGTCCTGCTGAAAAGCAATGGGTGTATGCTGGCTGGTAATCCTATCTACAATGATTGGGATATTAGGAACTTCCTTTACCTGGTCTGTTCCTGGGTAGTGTCTGCATATGGCTTCTCCTAGATCCTGGTGCTGCCTGCTATGGCAGCTGTGCAACCTGGGTCTTGTGACCAGACAGCCCTCAATGCATGATTGCATAAAATGTGATGGCAACATTTTAGATGTTCTTCCTCTCTGTGAGGCTGAAATTCTGTAACCACATGGGGGAGAAGATAGATCAACACTAAAATGGCATTTTAAAAAAGAAGAGAAAGACTAAGCAGTCAAGATTTATTTCTTAATTTAAAGCTTACTTCAATAATTCAAAAAAGAACCGTAATAGCCTCATTTCTTCTACCCATTGGAAAAAAAGACTATTCTTATTAATTGCATGTACATATTAAAAGTATTCTATCTGTTATGGTTTAGATAAAATCCTGCAGGTCACAGCATTGAAGGTAATGGTAAAATTAAAATGGTGCCATTCCGTGAGTGGGCAGCAATCACAGCGGGCCACAAGGGGCAGCAGGTCCCCACGCAGCAGGCAAGGGACAGAGATGGATAGGCACTTCATGCAGAGTAAGGTTGGATATTTATTTTGTGGGTTATGGAAAGAAGGGGGGAAAGGGGAGAGAAAGAAAAAAGCGGGGGAAAAAGAGAGAGGCAGAGAGAGTTAGAGAGAGGGGGAGAGAGAGGGAGAGAGAAAAAAAGAAGGGGGAGAGGAGAAGAGCCATGGAAGCAGTTACCTCTTTGGGAGAGAGATGGAAAGTAAAGAGCTCATGCTGGAAGCAGAAGGAAAATCTGCTTGCCTTGGGGGATGGGGGAGTGGGCAGGGCTTGTCTCTTAAAAAGACCAGACAGACCATTACACTATCCATTTAGGAAAACAAAAAGTAAGATACATTAAAATCCCGTATTGTACCCTTGTCTTTGTTAACATGTGATGCTATCATAGAAGACTACATATTAGGTGAATTAAAAAGAACATGCTATTTAAGAGTTTATGGATTTGATAGGAACAGGGAGGGGCATATGGAAAGGTTTGGAGGTAGGATAAGGAAGGAAGAAATGTTATAATTAAAAGTCTCAAAAACAAGAAATCATCAATCCAAGAAGTGATATTTATTTTCTCATAGTTTTCTGGGCAATTAAGTGAAAGATTAAGGTACCAGCAAGTTTGCTTGTCTGGTAAAGCTGCAGTAGGCACCAATATGGCATTTTCGCCTGTATCTTACGGAGGAAAGAAATCTGTATTCTCACTTGGCAAAAAATAGAAAGACAGATGACAGCTGAATGCTACGTGAGCCCTTGTTCATATGGATGTTGATCATATTAATGGGAAAGGAAGCCTCATAGCTGAGTTATTTGGGTTGTTACATCAGAGTATGTGAATATTTTTAGAAAACCTTATTTTCCTGTTTTATTTTGTTTTCCCTTTTCTAGAAAGGTTGGCCATTTAAGATGTTTTATGGAACAGCAGTTCTGTCTGTTTGGCTTGCAGAAACTTCTCATATTGTTCCTTAGTTTTTCTACTGAAGATTCACATTGTTTTATGGGATCTGTAGCAAAAGGGTTTTATTGTAATAGTGACTTCCTAATAGATACTCAATAGAAGCAATCCTGTTTTGTATGTGGGGACTGGGTTTCAATGAGAGAAAATGGCTTAAAGACCTTGGTGAAAGTAATTAACAGAAAACTTAAAAAAACAGTCACACACTGTTAGTGCAGCTTTTTTTGTCTCAGAGGAGTGGGTTAGAAGGATTTGGTATTACTGTTAGTGCAGCTTTTTTTTGTCTCAGAGGAGTGGGTTAGAAGGATTTGGTATTCATTCATTCATAAAACTTGCCCATCCTCCCAAAACAGAGTATGAAAGAGCTGGAGACAGACACATGATTAATGAAAGGAGTTTGCTTTATGGTCAGGTGACAGAGCCCTGACAGCAAAGTCTGTGACTGCTGTTCTTTTTCAAATAGAACTGAGCTTCCGTGAGTCATTTGGTGATCTTAGGAGTGAGTAGGACTCTTCGGGCACAACCTTCTCTTTTGTGTGTCTGCAGCATTTACCTTCTAAAAAGCCAATCAAGCACTATTGGAAGAAAGAAGTAGTGTGATCAGGCTTCAGGCTTTTCTGACAATGGATAAAGAATAATGGTTTCAAGGAGAAGGCAGAATAAAGGGAAGGTGCAAAATTAAAAAAAAGTGCTATGTTGGTCAAGACTTTCCTGTCTCACAAAAACCCACCAAGCTTTTCTTCCTGAAAAAGGGTATGGGAGGCCATGCTTTGTTTTGGAAATGAGTTAAAGCAGGAGCTACCTCAGACAATACTCCTAGACAGACCTAAGACATAGAAAGGATTGAGAACAAGAGTCAGCCTGTGTGGACCAGATTTGAATGATTTAAGTTACTTTTTCTCAATGCCAATGTTCATCTAATATCAAAAGTGCAACTTTTACAAGCAACTTTGAGAACTCTTTTAAAGTAGAGAAGCATTTTTTTTTTCAGAACGAGAATCGTTATTTGTGTTGCTTGTTTCCCAACAATGATGGGAGTGGGCAGTCCTCTCCAACTATAAAGCATAGATAAACTGTTGAAGAGAAGGATAGGTAGATACTGGATAGACAGTTTAGAATAACAAGAGTCTATTGCCATGACCAGAGTCTGGAGACTCTAGGAAGAGTCTGGTTTCCTCTTAATTCTTTTCTCTAAGGAAATTCCCTTTCCTGGAAATCTTAGTGAGGACAGAACTCAGTATCAGAAACAAACTCTGGTCTGATCAGTTCATCCCTCTCTCTTCCTCCATTCACTAAAACCTCATTAACTCCAAGGCAATCAGGCTCAGTGGTACCCAAGTCTGGAAAGCCATTCTGTGCACAGAAGTCCCATCTTCTTTCTTTCCCTCAAGCTCCTATAGTAAAATCTTGTTTTCTGAATCTCTGGCTCTGTTGTCCATGAATTTCATTCTTGAAATTTATGAGACAAGAACTGGAAAGCCTCTGGATTGGAGTGGCTTTGCTGTCCTTTGAGTCTCTGGAACTGCCAACCTGAGCATGGCAGAATTGAGAAAGATTCTCATCCCAAACAAGCCATGGCATTCCTGAGTCACTACTATTGTAGATAAAGGTTTGGGGGCATTTAATGATTCCTAAGTTTCTCAAAAAGAAAGATGAGATTATAAATGTGCTTTGCCTATCATGGAATAATTTATGCTGAAGGTAGTTCCTATAATGATTATAGACTGAAGTAACCTCAAAAAAAGGTTGAACTCACAGAAACCTCAAATTTAATAATAAAATCTTATTATTTGCCCTATAGTTGGGATAGGAAAAGAACAGGTAAGGAAAGGAAATATAGGAAGGAACAGGGATAACTAAGGATGATTTAAGGGGTTATAGGGAAATCTACTTTAGTAGAAAATTCTAAAAAATATATATGAATTCTATATTAAATATTATTTATATTATTAATTATATGTAATTATTTAACATGAAATAACACACACACACATACACACAAACCTATATGTAACCTAAGTGGAATCACCAACACACAAGGGCAACAAAGCTCCAGCTAGTCTTCTCTCACCATCAAGTAAAGTATGCAGTTCCAGTCATGGGTTGTATCTAAAATATTTTTGGGCCAAAGGAGTCCATCCCATGGAAATTTCCAAATAACTCAAACTATTGCAAAGGTTAGTGGTTTCTTTCCATAAACAGATGATAAGGCCTTATTTCTAAAGTTAACACTACATATTTCATTGAACATGGAGAAGTCCAGCTGCTCCCTACATGGAGCCTTTTCCCTATTGACCCCAGGTATTCATGATTATTGAATTGATTATTGTGAAATAATCTGCATGCTACAAGAAGAGAAAGATAAACACTAACTAGCTTCAAGCCTTCTTATTTACACTAGTGACCCATCTACATAATAAGCTGGGGTAATAGTGGCAAAAAGTTGTGAGAGTAAGCAAGAACTACCTGACTGGATTCACGATTCACTCCTTGAGTTGGACTCATACCTGACACTGGGTGGCCAAGAACTTGAGACTAGACAAGTCATGAACTTGGGGGAAAACAAATACTAGTGTTCTGTTCTGTTAAAGTACCATGACAATAAATCAACTCCTAATGACATTCTGTTATACCCATAGATCAGGTCTCTCTCAGTCATCAAGAGAGAAACTTCCTCCTTCAGTAGATGGGACTTATTGCAGGGTCCCACAGTGGAAAACTTACACTGAGTGAGATAGTCACAAATGGGTGTCTTCATGAGACTTATCCTCAGAGTTCAGGGAACTATGTGGAGTGGAGGCTAGACTACTTTAAGAGAAAGTGGGGATGGTAGACAACCAGGACACAAGGAGTTCTAGACAACAGCACTGACAGTACACAGGGATTCACAGAGACTATGACTACATGCAGAAGGCCTGCACAGGCACGAGCCATTTTGTATCCTGTAGCATTAATTCTAACTTGTCCTAATAATAAAAACTTATAGTTAGCTATTAGGGCATGAAAGTTGAAGAATCAGAGCAGTGGAATAGCCAGTCACCAGAGTTCTTACCTCTACCAATGCTCAGATCAAATGGGGAGATCCTGATCCCATGAATCCTCAGACTGCATCCCAGACCTAATTTTTTTTTGTTTGCTTGTTTTTGAGCTAGGTTTCTCTGTAGCTTTGGAGCCTGTCCTGGAACTCCCTCATGTAGACCAGGGCCACTGTCTCCCGAGTGCTGGGATTAAAGGCGTGAATCACCAGCACCCGGTCTAGACCTAATTCTTAGACTACATCCATCTCTATAAATCCTTAAACTGAGCTGAGCCTTTGTTTTCTCCTGCCTTATACTTCTTTCTCTGCTAATCCACATCACTCCTGTCTCCATCTTCCTATTGCTGGGATTAAAAGTGTGTGCCACCACTGCCTGGCCTCTATGGATAACTAGTGGCTTACCTCTGCACTCTAAACTTTAGGTGAGGTTTATTTGTTACAACATAAACAGCAGTATCCCAGCAATGAGAGGGGAAATAGACACAAGCTCCCATCCCTAACCCAGAAGCTATCTTCAGTTGAAACCTGCTCACAAAGGGAAAGAGAAAAATCAGTTTTCTTCAGTGGAGTCTCACTGGTTGTACAATTCACACTTAAGGGTCGAACATATGCTCAGAAGTAGATGGCCACCTCGAAAAGAATTTAATAATATTTTTAGAGATGTTTTAACTCATAATGTTTTCTTTGGGTATTACTTTTTTATAACTTAGGGAACTTTTGTGTACCTATTATGATTTCTAATTTTGTGTAATCAGCTTTGTGTGTACCAGTACCCCTCCCGATGTGTGTCCATTTGTCTGTGTTTTTTCTCATGCTTCTTACTTGTTTCTCTTTCTATTTATTAGTTTTTTATTCATTCTATTTTTTAATTTTTTGTTTGCTTGTTTGTTTTCTAAAGAAAGAGTGAAAGAAGGAAAAGATGGGGAAGGTAAGAAGGATATGGAAGGAGATTATAGAAGAGAAACTATAATCAGAATATATTGTCTGAAATATTTTATTTTCAATACAGAAATAAAATTGAAAAAAAAACCTTAGTGACTTAATTGTGTATGGACTTTATATAGTTACCAAAGTCTTTGGTCAGTGGAGTGGAAGCTTATCTGAGGACAGGGATTTGGAATGGAAAGTTATGGTTCATTTATTCTTGGAAATGGGAATGTGCATGGAACCTGCTACCATTTCTCTTTCCTAATTTCCTTTATCAATTTAATGAGAATAAGACTAAGTATTGTTCTGAAATTTTAGATTAAACTTTAGAGGCCTGTGGTTCCTGAAATAAGTGATTCCCATTATCTTAGGTAAGTCTAGAGCTCATGCATGCAAAATAAAAACATCAACATTTGCTTAACAGAACATAAAGTTGCCTATAAAACCAAGATGTATTGATAAACTTGAGGGGAAACAGACAAAGTAGTGAGTTCTAATTATGAGCATGCCTGGGATTATATCAAGTGTGATAAAAAGGATTAGAACTTGTTGAAGTTTGGATATTAAATGATGAGTTTTTGACTACCATGACTTAATTTACCTCTCTCAAAAGCGGTCTGCACTCTTGTGACGTAGAGCTCAGAGAAGTGATAGTGAGCCTTACATGAAGCAAAAATGATGTTATAATTCTCATAGGGATCTAGCCTGAAATAGAAAAATGTCTTCTTTCTCCTAGATGGTGGTCAATTAATTTCTATTTAATAAACATTTGATTGCTCATTCTCTGCCAAGTAACTGACTATAGAGTTTGAGTCAGTCTGATATTACCAGCTTACCCCTCTCTCTCTTTCTATATCTCTATCATCTATCTATCTATCTATCTATCTATCTATCTATCTATCTATCTATCTATCTATCTATCTGTCTGTCTATCTATCTATCATCTATCTATGTCATAAGTTTTGGTTTTGCTTAAATATACTTTGAGAATTTCATGCATGAGTAATTTGTTTCTGCAATTTCCACCATTCTTTTGCTCCCATCAGTTACACCCCTACTACATATCCACTGTGAACTGTGAATTGACCTTTTCTCTCCTTAATTATTATTGTTGCATACACAATCCCATGATGATAAATATAAAGAGTCTGTTGAGTCCATTTAGTGCATCTTCTATATGCAAGCATTTAGGAATGAATGCTTGAGGCTGGATTATCTGTCAAAGTACTCATCTCTGGAGAAAACCAAATAGACTTTTTGGAGTATATTAATTGGCGTTTACTCTTCATCTAGATGTGGGGAACTTGTGAAATTGTCCCTTTCCACATTATCATGCCAACAGGTGTCTAATTGCATAGATCTTCTTTAAGCAATAATGTTGTTGTAATTTTGCAGGTACACTGTTCCTGATATATTAAAAAAAAAAAAACTATCTTGCCACAAAAGTCCTGAACATCTCACTTTAATCTTACTAACACCACCACCATCCATAATGTCTCCTGAGCGTGGGATGTAGAGGAAATGTTGTAGATATATGATCTAGATGTAGGCCCACATTTTCCGTTGTTGTTTGAAATTGTCTGTTGAGGAATCCTACACCAGGGAAATTTAAAATCATTAGGAGAATATAATAATGTTTGTCAACTAACAAACATTGTGAATGACTAACTTATATTATTTATATTTGAGTCAACTGACATTCCTTTCCAATTCATTTCCTTCCTGGTGCACAGATTCTAAATACTAGGAACACAAACACTTCTTATGTTGCTTTACTCTATTTACCTGACAAATGACTCTTTTAAGTGCTATGCAATAACTTTTCAAGTATGATTTCTGACCCACTTGGAGCAGAATCTTTTGGGAGATTGCTCATGAATACTTCAGCATGTTGGCTAGTTTTATGTCAACATCAATTGATAAAGTGCCCCCACTAGATGGTCCTGTGAGTAAGTCTGTGGTATGTTTTCTTGAGTAACATGGGAGTGCCCAGCTCAGGTGCTGCCAATGGGTTGCTGGTCCTAGGTTCTGTAAGAAAGAGGATGAGCAAGCTATGAAGGAACAAGCTGGTAAAATATGGTTCTCCCTGAATTCTGCACCAACTCCTACTTCCTATCATGAAAACTACAGTTATGGATTGTGATGTAGAAGTGTAATTGAAATAAACCCTTTCCTTTCTAAGTTGCTTATAGTCATGTCTTTTATCACATGATAGACATTAAACTATGTCATTACATGCTGAATTCACGTGATATTGTTGTACAAATGCTTTGGAGACAGAATTTATGGAATATAAATCTATTAATAAGTTCTCAGCTTCATTCAAATGTGTGAAAATTTAAAGATACCCATCTGAGCTCAGGTTATAATGTATTTACTTTTTTTTTAAATCAAAGACCATTTCCTTTGAAACATCTGCTTGCTTCTTCAGAATTCACTACCACCTACAGCTAAAGAAAAATCATTCGCCCCCTTTCACCTCTCTGTAGTTGTAGCCAAATAACCCATCATCCAAGGGCTGGAAGCCTCATTCTCCCTGTTACAATTGTTTATGGGAATAGCCAGGTAGTATTGATTTGTCACCTGGCAATGTTAATTACCAGTGAAGCATGCAAGTTGTTTCTTTTTTTTCCCCTTTAGCTCTCAGCTTGATATCTGAAGTTTCAGCATGGAATCAGGAACCATTTAATGGAAAGTTAATCAACCGAATCCTCCCAGTACAGAAGTGACTCCCTGGTCATGGCCCATGTATAGAACACCAGGGTATCCATGTGAAATAGGGAAGTAATTATTTACCAAATACTTCCCTGAAGCCCTGAAAGAGGTAATAAACCTCATACAGAACCTTCTGGAGCTCCTGGGAGCCACTTATACACCACAGAAAGAATGTCCTTACTCGTAATGTTTTAAAAGATTTGCTTATTCTTGTCAATGAAAAAAGCTAATAGGCAGAGGAGTGCTTGCTTCTGAGATGCCGACAAGGAGGCCTTTTCCCCATTTTAAAAGTAGCAGTCTTCTGTCTATATTCATAGGAAATTATGTTGCCACAGCAAACATCAGCAATCTAGATTTGATTTGCAAGTTAACTTTTCTGCTTTTGATCAATAACTGCTTAACAGCATCTCTGGCTAAGCATTCTAAAATTGATTTTAGAAGATAATTTGCATTTGATAATTTGAAATGTTTGGCACCACAGCAATTACAAGGAGGAGGAGATAGAAGGAGATATGATTGCTATATGGAAAAGATTCTAGTGACATCTAGGAGAATGGTGGTGTTCCTCAGAGGTCACAGTATTCTTGTTCTAGGTATCATTTGATGCAAAGAGTCAAGCTTTGAGTCCCCTTTGGCCTTGAGTTCTTACTCTGCTCTTAAAAAAATCAGTTTTGTCTGCTAACCCTGGAATTCATTATTGTGAAATTAGATAAGATGTTACATATAAAATATTATTTATTGAATATTCATTGGTGTGTCTCTATCCCCATTCCTGAAAGTCATGGTCCACCCATTACCCCTTACTATTGAGTGCTTTCTTGGTCCTCAGTTTATTCATCTTGTTTGGTTCTTCCTCGAGTTTTATACTATCAATGAATTTTGAATTTTGTGAAAATCAATATAAGAGATTTTTAATTCTCCATGACCAAAGAACTTGTGAGAGTTTATGGAGCAATTGCTGATCCACTTCCTGCATCGTCCCTCACAAGCTGCATTAGCTGTCTTCCGTTCAGGTATGCCAGAAAACGGCTAAAACATGTCTTTCATTAGCTGCCTCTAGAAAACTTATCTGACCATCACTGTTGCAGTTTTACTTCTTCAGCATCAAAATAAAATTAGTTCTTGAAGTTTTTCCCATCTGCAACTCTTGATATGACTTCTATTTTGGGATAAGTCTGTAGTCTTGTAGTTGCATGTCTTATACGCTGTGTTGTTCTATACCAGCTTAGTGCTATGTTTAATACAGATGAACTCCGTCAACAAGCACTGCTATATGTCATTATATATGTTAAATATTTGCAGAATTCTTTAAGATTTTGCCTTATAAAATCAATAATTCCAATCAAAAATTGTTCTGAGAAGATGTGCTCTGTCTGAAGTCTAGCCTGAATCACCTTTCTGATCTCTGCAGCTCATAAATCCCTGTAGGCTTTTTAATGCTGCTAACAGGGTCTCAACTGAATGTCTTTGGGTCTTCTCCCTGTTCTGTCAGATGGCATTACAACTTTGAAAATTGTAACTCCCAGTGTGATTATATGTGAAGGTTAGGCTTTCAGAGATGATTTGACTACGAAGATGTAACTCTCACTAACAGGATAAAAGCCTTATTAGAAGAGACAAGACAGCTGTCTCCCTGCCTCTTTCATAAATGACACAAACATTGGACAAGAGTCTGTCAACCAAGACACAAGACAGTCCCCAGACACTGGATCTACTTCTGTATTTGTCTTAGAGTTTAAGACCCCACAGCTAAATGTACCAGACAATAACAACATGTTATAATAACTGACTCTAAAATACATACATACATTAGGAATACAGGGAAATGGAAAAAGACAATGAGGAACTGCTGTAGGAAATCCTACAGCCATTAGCCTTTAGGTTACCTGCCCACATGGATGTGGCCTCTTATACTATAAATTTCGATGTAAAGTGTGCCTTCCCTCTCTCTTCTTGCTGCTGTTCTCTACTGATGAAGAGGAGTGTGATCTTTGAGTCTACCCCTAAATAAATAACACTTTCTTATACTCAATTCTGAGTTAGTGTGGGATTTCTTTATAGTGTCTATCTTCATCTGGTACCCCTCGTGGATCCAAGCTCTGCACTTGCCAGGTGGACTGGACTAAAAGGACCAAATGATCCACAGCCCAGAAGGCAACCCCTGCCCCCTTGACTTGCTTTCATCTACTAAATGGTTTTTTGTAAAACCCCCACCACAGCAAAGCTAAGTACATGTGGCTATTTGGAAATTTCCCAAACTGGCACACATGCCCCTCCCCCCAACTGCCACGTTCCCTGCCACACAGTGACATTGACAGCTTCCGGTTTGTGCTCCCTGGTCCTGAGTTCTGGGCTCCTTGCTCCATGTACAGATTTGATTTAATTGCTTTTAATTTGTCAAGCAAAGTATATTTGTCAGTATTCAACCAGCACCAAGACAGAAAACCAAAGAGGCTCAGGACTGTTCACTGCTCCACTGGTTATGCTGCTGCTGGTCACAACTCTGCAATCATGACACCAGCTGGACAATAAAGATTATTACACCTAAAATTATTTACCAGACCTCATAACACAGGTAAATATTTTATTAATTAATAAATCAATAAACTTAAAAGTTATATAATGGCAGACATGAAAAACTATGAAAAAGTTTAGTAACCCTTGGCTGATACTATAAATTGTATTTTGCCAGGCTTTTTAATATAGTTACTGATTTATAATATGCAGAAAGAATTCTCTTGCAATTTGAAACTTCTACATTTATACCAGATGATACAGAATTGACTTTATTATTCATACTGGTTCATGATACAATCAGGAATAGGCTCTGTCCCATATACCTAACACACTTCTGATCCCATTCACGTCTGCCAGGTCCTCTAGCACAAGGTAATGCAGAAAATGATTGATTATTGACTGGAAGTGTGTTGAAAGCCTTAGAATTTCATACAAAACATCATGTCAATAGCAAAGGTTTAAAGAAAGAGTTTTCTATTACATGGCAACAAGCTAAGGAGATTATAAAGAAATGTCCTACTTGCTTTTTCTATAATCAAACACCACTACCTGCAGGGAGTGACCCAAAGAGTACTCAAAGGCATGAAATCTGGCAGATTGATGTATTCAACTTTGCAGAATTTGGAAAATTAAAATATGTACATCATACCATAGACACGTATTCAGGTTTTCAATGGGCAACTGCTTTGAGTTCAGAAAAGGCTAATTCAGTAATCACACATTTATTAGAGAATATGGCCATCATGGGTATACCTGCGCAAATAAACACAGATAATGGTTCAGCATATGTCCCTAAGAAAATGAAAAAGGTTTTTTTGCTTATTGTAATATAAAGCATATTACAGGAATACTAAACAATCCTATAGGTCAGGGAGTTATAGGATGGTCAAATCAAACTATAAAGGATATGTCAAACAAATGGAAAGGGATGGAAAGTACCCCCAGAAATAGATTACATAATGCTTTATTAACCTTGAATTTTCTTAACGCTAATAAGGAAGGAAAAACAGCACAATAAAGACTTTGGATAATAAAAAAAATTCTCAATTAAATCTTCTGGTGTATTTCAAGGATTTGTTGACCTTACAATAGAAACCAGGAAATGTGCTACATTGAGAAAGGGTTTTTCTCTCATTTCAACAGGAGAAGAAAAGTTATGGATACCATCAAAATTAATAACAAATTTTTTGAAAAAGAGAAAGCTCTTGAGAAAGAAATGAAGGCTCATCCACATAGGTGATGACCAATCAGGTGGTAAGGAAACCTCATAAGGGTAGGGGCAAGGTTTTTTCTTTTCTTTACAGGCAAATACTAATATTCAAAAAGTCAAGAGTCCCTGAACATCTAGCTGTCTAAAGAGGAAATGATAAATATCCAGATAGAATAACCAAGCAAAAAATTTAGGACATATGAGGACAGGTCATCAGAGGGTAATAATCTTTAATCATAAACTAGTTTAATAGTTATGACTCAGTTATAAATCAAAGCTGGCTTTGGAGTTGGACAATAGCTCTCTCCTTCTCTAAATCCAAGCATGCTAAAAGAAAAATTCAGAATTTCTGTCTCATGTCAAGAGCCATCTGGTATGAGACAGAAAGAAAAAAGAATTTAGAAAAAAATTACTTTTCTTCATGCCTATTTTTGTCTTCTATCATACCTTTCATTGAATATATGTCTCTATAAATAATGTTTAAGTTTTACACACTGAAAAATGAATTTTCCTGCAGTAATCTTTGAAGTCTCCAGGAAGAAGAGGGGGCCCCTCAACAATGACTCCACCTGGTTGATATGAGGTCATGATGCTGATAGTGCTACTCTAAGACCTGTTTTGTGTACAAGCTGCTAAAGATGGTTCCAAGTTGGTCAGGTGATACGGTGCACTTTTTTTTTTTTTACAATATTCTGGCCAGAACTCCAAATAGGAACCTCAGAAAAACCCTACCTTATACTCAGAGACTATTTTCAATTATACCAGACAGTAATCTTGAAACTTAACCATCATTTTACTTTCACAGGATCCCATAGAAAGAACATCAACCCCATGACAGCTGGAAGTAATTCTAGAAGATGACATCCCCTCTCCCAACAAAGGTTGTCCTCAGGGTTAGGGACATACATTAAGGGTTGATTATACTTGGTATAGGGTTAAGGATTGGCAGAAAATTATGTAGAATTAGGGATCTCTTTAAAAAAATAAAAGGAAATCAGGTGGGATAATAGATTCATGTCAGTTTATTCACACTAACAATAATAATGAGTAACAGAGTAAATATCTGTAAGCTATTATTTATAGGCAATTTAAAGTGGTATAGATTCTTGTATATTGATACAAACTTAAATTTTATTGAATACATTCCTATTTTCATCTATAATATTTGTATGCTTAGACAAAGTTATTTTGTCATATTGTATTGATGCATGCTTCTATCTCTGGTTAATATATTTTGTATATTGATACAGTTTTAGGATATATTTATCACATTGCAATATACATTTCTACTTCTGATCGAGATACTTATACATTGTTTATAAATTGAGATCATTGTCCTCACTTGTTGTTTAAAGATTGTTTAAACATATGAAGTTTTAGTCTTTAAGTTATACAGGTATTAAGAATTATAGGTCAATAGTCATCCATGTTTGCCATACTTATTGTTAGACTAATCAGGTTCTTTAGGTACATAGAGATCATATTCTGCATAGATAGGTAATCTTCAACCACTTCAAAGAGCTGTAGAATATGGTATTTGAATAACTTAGGTTTCTGTTGACATGAGATACTATTGCTCCTGGCAGCATCAATCTATTCTGGCAAGAATGTTGAACAACAAAGACACTCCACTTGGAACTGTTTTCTTCTTTGTAAAACTGGTCTTTGAGCAAGAAACTGCCCATGCATTTACCACTGACAAAATGCACAATGTCCAGACAGGAGAATCAGGATACAAGAAAAAAGACTGTCAAATCTTGCCAAGACAGGGTAAGACAGTTTTGAAAAAGTTCTTGCTTCTGAAAATGGTCTTTCAGTTACTCTAGGCCTTAACCAAAATAGGTTGCTCCAACTTTGTAAATGAGACTTTTGGTGATTGCCCAGGTAGCCAGTTGTCTTTGTCATTTGTTCCACATTTTAGAAGCTGCTTTATTGCACTTCCTGCTTACTCAAGTAATATTATTTCTTTTCTTCAGTCTTTGATGGGGTTGAAGACTAAATAGTTGTAATTACTTTCATCTCATGACTTGGTCAAGTTATTTATAAGACTTAAACTCCTTAGGATAGAATTAATTATTGAAACATTTATTACATGTTTCTTGCTTGGTATTGTTTATGGTGGTTGCAATTCTAATTTTTATACCTGAGAGGTACTGTAGGAAATCTAACAACCAGTAGCCTTTAAGTTTCCTTCCTACTTGGAAATGGCCTCTTATAATAACTATATATATATATATATATATATATATATATATATATATATAACAATAAATGCCCATGTAAAGCGAACACTCCCTCTCTCTTCTGGCTTCTGGTTAGGTTCCTGTTCCCTGTTTGTGCAGAGGACTGTAGTCTGTGAATATACCAAAATAAATAACCCTTTATTATACTCAATTCTGAGCTAGTGTGGGATTTCTTTTTAGCCTCCATCTTCAAAGAACCAGTTGTCTTTGTGGGAGGTTATAACCATTTATCTATAGCCAGATTGTGGTTCTTGCTTTCTTCACAGATGTGGTTCTACCTAGGTATATGATACTCACTCATTTCATCCTCATAAATTATAAACCAGTGATGGGGCTATCATTGAATCCACCAGATTAATTGGGTATCTTAGGAGTACTGGTTATTGCAGCAAGAAGTTAGAGGTTATTGCTGAATTAGTTTTTTTACTTGTCATTTATTTGTGTCTCAGTTCATTACAAGAAGTACTTAAAAAGACAATTCACAAACATGGAGGGTCAAAAACTAGAGCATATATATGTATGCACAGGAAATTTATTCTCTCTCTCTCAACACACACACACACACACACACACACACACACATAAGAGGAAAAGAGAAAGGGGTGTGGGATCTCACCAGTTATGTGATTAAGGTAAGAAAATGTGTTTCTTTAAGGAATCCCATTTAAAGGTGAAAACTAAATGATAAATGGCATTCCTAGGTAACAGAAGTGTTGGGGACTGGATATTAGACAGAAAATCATAACAAATGATTTTCTAATGTCAGGGAGTTATTTGGGAGGATTTAGAAAAAAAAATAAAAACTGGGTGTCATAAGATAAAGATTGAGAGGGAGCATAAAATGAGCCAGGCAACTCAGTGCTGAGTGAGGTGTTGTTCATTTTTATTAGTACTAGTGTGATAGATGTGCTGGAAACATTATCCTAGCTAATTGTTATAGTACTATGTACACACCAATACCATTCGGTTGCAACTGAAGAAACTCAAATTGGAGCACCTAACTAATTTCCATGAAACATTTCTATGAGGGACATGACTGAAATTCAAATAAAGTCTTGTTAATTGCAATATCTATTGTTTTGTGACAGTCATACTTAATTATTAAACTACATATATATCTAAAGTTAATTTTTTTGGCTAGGTCACAGATGCCTACCCCAAAGACTCTATTTTCTCTTTTTTGACCTTTTGAGGCTTATGGAAGTGGGGCTTCAACAGATAAAGGGATGCCTGAACAAACATGATGTGTTGTCAGCCCTGCAGAAATTGTAGGCTCCACCCAATCTCCCCAAAACTCTGCATTTATCTTATGTTTGTGACTGTCTGCTATACCTTTCTGAACTGTGATGACTGTGTTTTAAGGCCTCACTTATAATGTTCTATGCACATTTCTTTTCTGTATTCAGTTTCATTCCTCAGAGCCCAAGACTTCAACAGCAAAATAAAAAAAAATCATCCCATTAAAGAAAATGTGTGCTTTATTCTCTGTACTCTAAGGGATAACCATCTCCTTGCTCTCGGCTCTTTCCCCCTCTCCTCTCTAAGTATAAGATCCAAAATTTACACAAATGAAAAACAAAATATCTGTGTGTAGAATAGTAATTTCTGTAGACTTTAGTGGGTTTGTGTTTGAAGTTGCAATCAAACTGAGTGAACTCTCCCTACCATGGCTTAGCCACTGCAGATAATGAATTATGGCTAAACACCAAAGTGTTATTTAATATAGCCAGGAAGAAATGGCGTGAATGATAGCCCATTACCACTTTATAATCAGAGATCTGTCTCCAAGTTCAAGGCTATTCTCTTAGCAGTGCCAGAAAAATTACACAGGCCACTACTAGTTTTTATAACCCCCTTAGGCAATGCTGGAGCAATAAACATGATGAGAATGAAATCTTTCCATGTGTATCTAACAGCACCAAGGAGAGTGGCTAGCTCAGTGCTGACACAGCATTCTGCCGATTTTAAAGATTTAACACATCACCTAGTTATTTCTTCAGGTACTTCTCTCTGTGCAGAACTGTGTGCATAACTGGTAACTCTCAGGATATTATGTTATATAACTGCTTCTGTTTCTGGCCTAAGATGGAAAAAAGCTTTATATTAAGATCAAGTTGCAATGATATGGTACTAAGCAAGTTTGTGTTCTACCAGGTTGTGGTTTTAAATATCTTCCAAGCCCAAATCTACTGCCTGAAGGTTCTAGCTCAAACTCTGTACTAATTTTCTTTAACCATGTATGGTGGTTCTTGGTTAGTTATCTGTGAAGCTATCACTCAGTAGGGCTAATAGAAACAGGTCTCAGAATAAGTTAGTGATGTGGGAGAGTCTTCTGTTTGTGTTGATTTCATTCATTAATAAAGAAACTGCCATGGCCAGCCCTTAGGTGGGTGGAGTAGACAGAACAGGAAGAAGGAAGTGAGGTAGATGGCTCAGTCAGATGTCACGCCTCTCCTAAGTTAGCCAGACTGCCATGCTTCTCCTCAGGGAGATGCGATGGAGCCAGCCACCAGGTCAGACATGCTGAATCTTTGCCGGTAAGACACCATTTGTGGTGTTACAAAGATTATTAGATATGGGTTAGTCAAGATGTGAGTAAGAGGCTGGAAATAATGGGCCAGGCAGTGTTTAAAAGAATACAGTTTCCGTGTAATTATTTTGGGGCATAAGCTAGCCGCTGGCTGGGAGCAGGGCGGCGGGAAGCAGGCCCACAGCCCCTCACTACAAGTTAGCTTGCAGGTCTGGGGTTGAGCCTTCCGAACAGGTCCAATAGACAGATACTCTTTGAGAAGAAGTTGTGAGATACATAGTTATAGGTTTGGTATTAGATATCCTAACATATGCAAGAGATTTCTTAATTAAAGTAAAAATAGTGCAGGGATTAGCACTTCAGTGAAGGTGTCTAACAATAGCTGAGATCAAGAGATAATGTATATTAAATATAGACTCATTGTTAAGTGATTAGTCAAGGATGGTATACATGTAAATTATGACTGCCTACTTTTTCCTTATTTCATATTTCATATTGTGTATATATTTAGGTATGTATATATAATGTTAATTGTAGTTAAGAAGTCATTTTTACCTGGCAATCTTGTCTACTTCCAATATCCAGGAGGATAACTACATGTTTTTCTTTGGGTTTATCTTCTTATCTAGCTTTTCTAGGATCGTAAAATATAGGCTCAATTCTATGGCTAGAATCCACTAATGAGTGAGAACATACCATATTCATCCTTTGGGTCTGAGTTACCTCACTCAGAATGGTGTTTTCTAAGGTAGGCAAGAGATTGGATTCTAGAGGGGTTCCCAGGTGTCCAAGGAGATGTCCCCAGCTTGCTCCTTGAGCAGCTGAGGAGAGGGGGCCTGAACTGGCCCTTTACTATAGCCAAAATGATGATTATCTTGCATATCACCATAGAACCTTCATCTGGCGCTGGATGGAGATAGAGACAGAGACCCACATTGGAGCACTGGACTGAGCTCCCAAGGTCCAAATGAGGAGCAGAAGGGAAAACATGAGCAAGAAAGTCAGGACCTTGAGGGGTGCGTCCATTCACTGAGACAATGGGACTGATCTAATGGGAGCTCACCAAGGCCAACTGGACTGGGACTGATGGAGCATGTGATCAAACCAGACTCTCTGAACGTGGCTGACAAGGAGGCCTGACTGAATAGCCAAGGACAATGGCACTGGGTTTTAATTCTACTTTATGTACTGGCTTTGTGGGAACCTAGTCTGTTTGGATGCTCACCCTCCTAGACCTGGATGGATGGGGGAGGAACTTGGACTTCCCACAGGGCAGGGAATCCTGACTGCTCCTTGGACTGGAAAGGGAAGGGGAGGAGGGATGGAGGGAGGGGAAGGAAAATGGGAGGAGGGGAGGAGGTGAAAATTTGTAAAATTATATAATTTAATAAAAGAGAGGTCATTTTTAGCTTTTATGAAGTTTTGAAGCATAGATAAGAATCCAACACTAATGATTTTGCTGAGGTCTGCAGCTAGTTTGTTAAAAAGTATTTGTTATCATTTAGTAAACAACTGATTTTTGAGCAACCATAGCAGCTTCTTCATTTATAACCAACCAACTTAATTAAGCCAAGAAACAATTTATGGAGGATGATGTAGGCAAGTACAACCTACAGTGATGTGTTCAGATGATGTTTTATACATGAGCAGAGAAGGCAAATGAAGTTATTGACAAATCATGTCTGTATTTCTGGGCATTTCCGATTAGCCAATGTACTCAAGCTTGGTATTGAAGGCAAAATCACATCTGAAAGACAGTCATTATGCATGACAAAAATTTACAGTGGTTTCCCCTCAGTTCTACATACTGCAAGAACCCTACAAGGTATCTGAAACTACAAATAAGGACTAAATCTTGTCTCTACAGTGCTGGTTTCTATTAACACTTACAATGAATTTGGTTTTTTACAGTAAGATACTCATAACAATACTACCATGAATGACTTTTGAAAATCCACACAAAAGCCTACCACACTAGAAAATTTCTAAATAAGTATATATAACCATATATATGTAAAAGTGATTTAAATAGTGGTGCCTTATAATAGGGAATAATGCCTTCCCCAGTCATGACTGACTACTAGAAAATCCTAGGGACAAATATGGGTGGTCTCCTTTTGAATTGCTACCTCATGGGTCTCATAGCTCTCTCTTCATAAACATTATAGAGTATTGCCATTTATCTGGTCACTCTCTGGAACCTAATGGTAAAACACTATTGCTGGAGATATCTGAATCGAAGGACATGGAGAAAGCAAGGCACTGCTAGTCTGGAAGCTCTGTTCTTAGAGACTAGCTTTTATAGTATTGGAAGGTGGAATGTAAGTCTTAGGCCCTAATGGAGAGCCCAGTGCTAATATTCTGCTCAATGGACATAGTAACAAACTGTCTCTTAATACCTTTTCTTACAAATTTATTGATTTTTTTCCCTTTAGGTGGGTGAGTGCTTTTTCCTTGAAAATATGTTTTTGCATCAAGTGCACCTCTTGTGCACATGGGGAGCAGAAGAGGGCATCAGATCCCTAAAATAGAGTTACAGGCAGTTGTGATCTGCCTTGTACTGGGAACTGAACCTGGGTCCTCTTGAACGACAGCAAATTATCTTAACCATTGAATTATTTTTCCTCAAACACTTCCAAAAGTTTTTAGCTTTACACTTATAGAGTTGAAGATCCTTCAGCCTTAATCAAATAAACTTCTTTTACTAGTATATAACAAAACAGAGATAACCAACAAACAACATGCAGAAAATAAGAGACTGTGAAGTGTCCAACTATAATAGCGACATCTATGCCGTCTACTTGTCAGACTGAAGGATCATCATGAAATGAAAGAGGAGACAAAATATTGTAAGAGCCAGAGTAAATGCACTTCTGGCCAACCAAGCATATTTATTGTGTATCATAGCACAGTGGATCACATGAACTCACAATGACTTAGACTTCATGAACATGGTTTGCACCCAATTATGTTATCCAAAAAGCATGGAGAGAGGAGGGAACTCATGATGTTTTATTTCTAAATGAGGAGCTTTACTTCAAGGGTGCACATCCAGACAGGTTACTGGGTTCAAGTGGGTATTCCCATTTCACAGATATATAGGCAGAAATAAATAAGTAGCTATTAAATTTCAAAAGTGTGTATGTAGATAAAAGTCTGACAGACAAATGGACAGATGGATGGACAGATGGATGGATGGGTAGACAGATGAAAAATAGTGCTCATGAATTAGAAAGGAGGACATAGAGAGATAGGGGAGGAATTGGTGGAAAGGGAATGGGGAGATGCACTTGATCAAAACACATTATAAACACATATGAATACAAATTAAAATAGTTAATAAAATAAAATGTACTTTCAGAATTATGAATTGTTCATTTCTGGAAGTTTCTATTTAATGTTTTCATGACATAGTTGACATTGAGTCAGTAAAATAACAGGTAACAGAAATTATGTATAAGTGGAGATGACTATTGTACAACATGAGATGTGCTACTCTAAGCCTTGCTAAGAGCTCAGGCCATGGGAGATTGAAAGCCTAGGAAGATAACTTACTACTGATGTTTAACTGAATTGATGAAGTAGCAAAACGTCTTAAAAAATCTATGTTTATACTCAGAGACAAAAGTTATTTCAACCTTAATGAGAAGCTTCTCACTACAAAGACAACTATGAATGTAAGGACCCATGTCTGCCAGAAGTGCAGAGGATAAGCAATGGGTGAGATTGGACAATACCTTACACAGACATTTATATACCCCCTATTAGTCTCATGGAAATCTATGGAAAATTGGATTGGGAATACATAAAACCCAAAGATTGTGTAAAGGGCTGCAAAGTGCCACTCTCTAGACTCAATCTAAACCATTGCTATCATTAAGTCATCACAGCCATAATTACCTATGGGAGTTATATAAAACTGGCTCTATCAACAATAAGTCAAAAGGCAGCAAGGGACTTGTGGGGCCCTACATTTCATATCTGAGGGGGAGCCAAAGCCTTTATTTGTATAACTACTGCTGAGTCTAAAGGCTCCAAATGTTAACTTCAAACTCATGCCACACAGATAAGCCTGGTTAGTCTCAGTGGGTCACCAAACAAATGAACATTTATAAATAAATATGTGAGAGAGATTTGCATGTGGGTGTGATCAGAGTGGCAGGAAAGCTGGGGTCACAAAAGTTGGAATGTACTGTAGACATGTACAAAATTAACCAAATAATGGGGAGTATGTCTGTTTATGCTTCCAGAATCACAGCCCTTACTTCTAGATCAGGCTGGGGAAAGTGGAGTTAGGATTCCATAAACCTGGAGAGGATGTAGATAGGTGTACTCAGTTTTAGAAAGTCTGTCTTCTTCAATCAAAGTCTCCATGAAGCTGGGGCTCACTGCTTTTGCTAGACTGCCTGGGTATTGAATTCTAAGGATCTTTCTGTCTCTGTCAAACCAGTGCTGGGATTGCAGCCACACGCCATCACATTTGGTTTGTAATTGGATGCTGGGCATCTAAACTCACAGTCCCATGCTTGCCTACAGAGAAGTACCCTAACACCAATAAATCATTTTCTAATGCTCCTCATTTATACCTGTTCTACTGCCCGTCTACTTGGGTCCTTTTCTGTATGACACAGTGATTTTAATTTATAATATTCTCACTGTTTCTAATTAACTAAAATCTATATTTGTTTCAGTACTCTTGTATTTGACTAAATGTGAAGTTCCCCAACGTTAACTCAACTGCTTGAGTGTCCACTGTTTTTTCCTGTTGTGTTTTTCACTAGTGTTAGTCTTCCGAGGACAGTGAGTAGAGCTTTGATATCCATTCATTTTTATGTTGAAATGAATGAAAACCTTTGTTTGCCTGCTGAAAGTATGTGATTTTAGTAGTTAGAAGCTTTTAATAAATTAAGGACTGCGAGGCATGAGGGAAATATCTGCTTCAAATACCATCACCTAATTTACCTTCCAGGGTTCGCTGGGCAATAGCTGTACTTGCAACTTTAGCCAGAAGCCAAAAGCCTGCATCAGCTTCCCTTTGGCTTTTGCCTCCTGTGCTACCCTGTGGTGTTTGATGATTCAGATACCTTCAGCATCCCAGCAGTCATGCTGCGAGTCCTCCCCAGGCAGATACTTTACTGTTTTCCAGACCATTTGTAAAAACCCACAGTGAAAAAGGAAATATACCAGGGGAAGAGAGGGTGAAAAATCATTTACTAGACTCTATAGTTTAGCCTAAAACATTATTATGAATTTCATTTAAGCATCTTTCTGATAATTGTTATTTAACCCATTTTGAAGACTAAAGAGTATCAAACCCCTTTATGTTTATAAAAACATAAGCTTGGTAGTATATGAAAACCAGATGTTTCTCTTGTTTGTCAAGTTATCTGCAAGCTGAAAGTTTTACCAATACACCATGTAATGGCAGCTCACTTCCTGGTTGATGAGACTATGTCATCAAAGAGTTGTTACATGCTAGGACAACCAAATAAGCACCTTCAAGTCTTTTTCATACAGTTGTGATCCCACTCATAAAAAAGACTTCCCAAATTTCATCACATAAATTTTGTGCAGAGGGCATAAACATTCAAGCCATTGTAGACATATGGGTTAAAGAGACTGATAAATTCAAAAGGAGAAAGTAATGACAATTTTTTTGAGGTGGGTTTAAAACAGAGTTTCTCCATGTAGCCCTGGCTATCCTGGAGCTGAATCTGTAGACCAGGTTGCCCTTGAGTTGAACTCAGAGATCCTCCTGTCTCTCCCTCTCGAGTGCTAGGATTAAAGCTGTGACCACAACCGTCAAGCAAAAAAAATGACAATTTTAATGTATTCTCTTACCGTTTTCTAGGAAGCAGCAATAGGACTTACTTCAGCTGTGTTCAGGCAAAAAGACTGTAGAGAGCTACAAAGGAAGACATCCATCATTAACCTCTGGAATCTGAACTTAGCCATGTGCATGTTAAAATTAAAGAAAATCATAAATTCCCAATAATACCTCTAGAAGAATGCTTACCACACCTCTAGAAGAATGCTTACAACATAGAAAGCAGAAGAAATCAAGACAATAGAGAAAGCAGTATAGAACAGCTGCATTTTATACAACATGGCGGACTATCCCCTGGGTACTTTTTGAAGTTTGGAGGCAGTTAACCTCAAGTTTAAAAAAGAAACACTGGCTTCATAACCAGGTCACGCCTAGAAATATTTGGACTACAGCTAAGAAGGGTGGAGCATAGGGTACAGTTCTGGATGCTAAAATTCAAACCAGTAAATGATGAAAAACGAGAAGAAAATTCTTACTCCAGCTTGCTTTTGCCTGCCTTCCTTCCTTCCTTCCTTCCTTCCTTCCTTCCTTCCTTCCTTCCTTCCTTCCTTCCTTTTATTGAGGGAGGGTTTCTCTGCAGCTTTGGAGTCTGTCTTGGAACTCACTCTATCGTTCATGCTGGACTCAAACTCACAGACCTGGTTCTGACTCCCAAGTTCTGAAATTAAAGGCATGTGTCACCTCCATCTGAGAAGCTTGCTTTTCTTAAATGTTTATAAGTTGAGATATCTAGCCAACTTCTGGTTACATTTAGGTAGAAAAATTTTAAGTACTAAATCAATATATTAGTTCATTTTCGGGAATTTTTTTTACTTAAAATGAATGCCAACAGACCTTATATAGAAATAAATACAAATGGAATGCAAATGTAACGATTCCTTATTTTCTCATTCCAAATTTATGAAAAATTTTCAAAATAATTACCAATTTGGTAAATAGTTGCTACATTCATTGCTGAGCAAAGCATAAAGGAGTAAGACATTTAGTTTTATGAATTTACCAGTCATATACAATGTCACAGATTATAATGGTTTCTAAGAAAATGGTCCCATAGGCTCAAAAGGAGTGGCACTATTAGAAGGTGTGGCCATGTAAGAGTAGGTGTGGTTTTATTGGAGAATTTATGTCACTGGGGGTAGGTTTTTTTTATATATTTATTTATTATGTATACAATATTCTGTCTGTGTCTATGCCTGCAGGCCAGAAGAGGGCACCAGACCTCATTACAGATGGTTGTGAGCCATCATGTGGTTGCTGGGAATTGAACTCAGGACCTCTGGAAGAGCAGGCAGTGCTCTTAACCTCTGAGCCATTTCTCCAGCCCTGGGGGTAGGTTTTGAGGTCTCAAATGCTTAAGTAAGGTCAGTGGCTTGTGGTCTTTTCCTGTTGCCTGCAGATCAAGATGAAGAACTCTAAACTCCATGCTTGAAGTCATGATGATAATGGACAAATGTCTGAACTTGATGTAGATATGAATAATTTGCATTGGTATGGATTTTAAGGTCAATTTTGTTCTATGTATATGTATTTCTGATATTGATTAAGGTATTGTGATTATGTAGTTCATTTAAAAATGTAATGTATAATCAGGAAATATAGGTTGTTAATGGATAATCATCAATAATAGTCAAGCTTGTAGTCATGTTATTTAGATTTTCTAGATATGTTCAGTTAGATAGGCATTCTTCATATTTTTCAAAGACTACAGAATATGGCATTTAATGTTTTAATAACTTAGGGCTTTTCATGACAACGAGACACGTCTGCTCCTGGCAGCATGAATCTACTTCAAGAGGAAGATGGGCATCGAAGAGGCTCCTTATGGAGTTGGTTAGCCATTTGGGTAAGAAACTGCTCTTGCCTTGACTGTTGCATAAACTGGACACAAAGAACCCGCAGAAAGAGGACTGCTGAACTTGCCTAAAGGTGAGATGATCTTTCAGGGTTCCTGACTCATGGAAGAGTCTGCAAGACATTCTGCAGGACACAGAAAAAGTAACTGAACTGTCTTTGAATTTTCCTGCTTCATGGAAATGTCTGCTGGATACTATGGGCTTATAGGCCGAAGATGGATGCCCCAACAGTACAAAAGAACTTTGGGTGACTGTACAGGCAGTGAGATGTCTCTGTCATTTCTAGAATTTGGAAGTTGATATTTCTTGTTTGCTTAGATAATATTATATCCTTATGGACTCTTTGGTGGAGTTGAAGAATGGTTTGTTATAGTTTTCCTTAGTTGTGATAAAAGATAAAATATAAATATTGTAACTGTAGTTCTTGCTTGATAACTGTTTTGTTATATGTAATTTTACTATGCTAAAGGGAAAGCCTTTCTTTTTTGTTTAAATGGAAAAAGGGGAAATGATGGAGGAGGATATCTGTCTATGTGTTACTTTCATTGGTTAATAAAGAAACTGCCTTTGATAAGACAGAAAATTAGGTAGGCAAAGTAAACAGAACAGAATGCTGCAGAGAAGGCAATGAGGCAGATGCCTCAGGCAGATGCCTTGATTCTCCAACCCGAGACAGTTGCAGGTTAGGATCTTTGCCAGTAAGCCACCACCTCGTGGTGCTACAGAGATTACTAAATATGGGTTAAAGCAAGATGTGAGGATTAGCCAATAAGAGGCTGAAACTAATGTGCCAGGCAGTGTTTAAATGAATACAATCTGTGTGTTGTTATTTTGGGTATAAAGCTAGCCATGCAGGAGCCAGGCAGGAACACAGCCCGCAACTCCCTCTACATGAATTATAAGTCAACCACTATTAAATGTTTTCCTTTGTGAGAGTTATCTGTCTCTTCACAGCAAGAGAAACTCCAATTAAGATACAGATACATCGAAAATGCATGATTTATGGATTTTGAAAGTTATTTCAATGCAGTATATTGACCATCAATAAAGAATTAAGTTGGATCTGGTTAAGGACACATATATCACAGGAGTAGTGTTTCCATTCTTTTCTGGATTGTGGAGACATATCTGTGTAGTTAGTTCAGATCCATTAATCAGGGAACAATATTTTCTATTATCTCCTTCTCCCCACATCAAAGTGTAAAGGTTACCATCTTTCCATTTGGAGGGGTTTACAGTGTCAAGTTTCTGGAGTACCTCTCAAGAACAAAGTTGTATGCCATTCACAATTTAAACATTTATGTCTGGTTCCTGGTCTCTGGACTCCTGGATGCTTTACTCAGCTAATGGAACAGAAGAAAACAATGGCTCCCAAGTTACCATGGGCACATCAAAAAGGAGAAAATATACTGCAGATATACACATCAAAATTTCAAAGTACAGCTTAGCCATGATACAACCTAAAGCTACATCATGAAAGTTGTTATTGTCCATTTAGTCTTCCCAAGAATGTGTGCCAGCATGTACAATTGCCACTGAAATTTTGACATGCACTTTATGTCTAGATATTTCAATGAATTTTTGTCAGTTGGAAGTATCTGAGATGTGAGTGCTAAAAACATTTAGATGTCCAGTACAACTTCAATCATGTCTTTCTTTCCAATATCTCTTAAACTGGTTTATTATTCACCAGTATATGTTAAAATCTGAACAGGTCTACGCTCCAACATATTATTTTTCTTTTCTTGTGGTATTTTCTTGTTTTCCAAGGCATACACATACTTCCTACACACTCACCTTGTTCTCAGATTGAATTCCCTTCTTGTTTTTATTATTATTAAAAATTTCCGCACCATCCCCACCTCCCATTCCCCTTTCCCTCCTTCCACTACCCTCCCCCTCCCTCTCCATTCCAAGGAGCAGTCATGGTTCCCTGCCCTGTGGGAAGTCCAAGGTCCTCCCCCCTCCATCCAGGTCCAGGAAGGTGCACATTTAAACAGACTAGGCTCCCCAAAAGCCAGTACATGCAGTAGGATCAAAACCCAGTGCCATTGTCCTTGGCTTCTCAGTCAGCCCTCATTGTCCGACACGTTCAGAGAGTCTGGTTTGATCCCATGCTTTTTCAGTCCCAGTCGAGCTGGCCTTGGTGAGCTCCCATTAGATCAGCCCTACAGTCTCAGTGGGGGTGCGCACTCCTCACGGTCCTGACTTCCTTGCTCATGTTCTCCCTCCTTTAGCTCTTCATTTGGGCTTTGGGAGCTCAGTCCTACGCTCCAGTGTGGGTCTCTGTCTCTATCTCCATCCATCGCCAGATGAAGCTTCTATGGTGATATGCAAGATATTCATCAGTATGGCTATAGTATAGTGCCATTTCAGGCTAGCTCTCCTCAGCTGCACAAGAAACTAGCTGGGGACATCTCCATGGATACCTGGGAACCCCTCTAGAGTGAAGTCTCTTGCTAACCCTAAAATGGCTCCCTTAATTAAGGTATCTTCTTCCCTGCTCCCCTACCCACCCTTCCTCCATCCCAACCATCCCATTTACCCAGAGTCTCCCCATGCTCCCCTCCTCACTTTTCTATTCACATCTCCCCATCTCCCCCTACTCCAACCCCACCCCCACCCCCACCCCCGAGATCTCAATATTTGCCAGGCAATCTAGTCTACTTCCAATATCCAGGAGGATAACTACACGTTGTTCTTTAGGTTCACCTTCCTATTTAGCTTCTCTAGGATCTCGAATTATAGGCTCACTGGCCTTTATTTATGTCTAGAATCCACTTATGAGTGAGTACATACCAAATTCATCTTTTTGGGTCTGGGTTACCTCACTCAGGATAGTATTTTCAATTTCCATCTATTTGCATGCAAATTTCAAGATGTCATTGTTTTTTACCGCTGAGTAGTACTCTAATGCGTATATATTCCATACTTTCTTTATCCATTCTTCCATTGAAGGGCATCTAGGTTGTTTCCAGGTTCTGGCTATTACAAATAATGCTGCTATAAACATAGTTGAACAAATGCTTTTGTAGTATGATAGGGCATCTCTTGGGTATATTTCCAGGAGTGGTATTGCTGGATCCTGGGGTAGGTTGATCCCGAATTTCCTGAGAAACCACCACACTGCTTTCCAAAGTGGTTGCACAAGTGTGCATTCCCACCAGCAATGGATGAATGTACCCCTTATGTACCCCTTACTCCACATCCTTTCTAGCAAAGGCTATCATAGTGTTTTTGATTTTAGCCATTCTAACAGGTGTGTATCTCAATGTTGTTTTGATTTGTGTTTCCCTGATCTCTAAGGAGGTTGAGCATGACCTTAAGTGTCTTTTGGCCATTTGAACTTCTTCAGTTGAGAATTCTCTGTTCAGATTAGTACCCCATTTTTTAATTGGGTTAATTAACATTTTGAAGTCTTTTGGCCATTTGAACAATCTTATACAATAAAGGAACTTCTGGAGGCATTACCATCCCTGACTTCAAACTCTATTACAGAGCTACAGTATTGAAAACAGCTTAGTATTGGCATAAAAACAGAGAAGTCGACCTATGGAATCGAATGGAAGACCCGGATATTAACCCACAAACCTACGGACACCTGACTTTTGACAAGGGAGCTAAGAGTATACAATGGAAGAAAGAAAGCATCTTCAACAAATGGTGCTGGCATAACTGGATGTCAACCTGTAGAAGAATGAAAGTAGATCCATATCTATCACCATGCACAAAACTCAAGTCCAAATGGATTAAAGACCTCAATATCAATCTGAACACACTGAATCTGATAGAAGAGAAAGTGGGAAGTACTCTACAACACATGGGCACAGGAGACCACTTGCTATGTATAACCCCAGCAGCACAGACATTAAAGGCAACATTGAATAAATGGGACCTTCTGAAACTGAGAAGCTTCTGTAAAGCAAAGGTCACTGTCATTAAGAAAAAAAGCTACCTACCTACTGACTGGAAGAAGATCTTTACCAACCCCCCAACAGACAAATGTCTGATCCCCAAAATATATAAAGAACTCAAGAAACTAGACTTTAAACTGCTAATTAACCCAATTTAAAAAATGGGCACTAAACTGAACATAGAATTCTCAACAGAAGAAGTTGAATTTTCTTCTTACTTCTTAGAGAAAACAGAGACCACTTATCATTATTATTCATTTAATTTCAAACAAATTTACAAGTGTTCCAACCTCTATGCCCATATATTCTTACCAAAGCAATAAAGCCCTGCTTCTGCCACATGCATATATAACAGTATATACCAGATTCAGTAGACTTTAAATGTCTGAAATGAAAGTTTTTGGAAGGATTGTTTGCTCTGAGTAAATTGGGTATCTGCTCCATTGAAATAGTTTTCTCTTTTGAAGCCTTCTTATCATTCTTACTTTTCTGTTTATTCTGTTATACAATCATACCTCAACCAGCATACTGGAATTCTTTTTGTTATGGTCACCAGTTACCTTGATGTAATTAAAACCAATTTTGCTCTTATGGAACTCATTCCACTCACAAATTCTCTGCAGTTGACCTTTGGTAAACAATTCATATTTTTATTTGTGTTATCTTTTATTTCCAACTCCTTGGTTTGCTCCATGTAACATATATGTATGATCTCACTCCATATAATAATGCCACACAATAGTATAAATTTGTAATAGTCATTGAATTAATAAATATAAAAAGTTCAATTTAACTTATTTTGAAAATGTCACACTTCCCATTCTTTTGTGCACGTGGCTTTTTCAAACAGAATGTTTGAACATTGCCAAATGCTTTTATAGAAAGAACTTAGGAGCTAAGTTCTTTTGTTCTTATTTATCTGCTGAGTAAATTTTCTCTCACAGATTCATTACTTTTGACTAGCCTTTTCCCATCAATATGTGCATTACTTGTTTTGATTATGCTAATATCCAGATGTTTGGTAAATTCTATTTGTTGATAACTTTATTTAAGATTTTTATATTTACAGAGAGTAGTTTAAGTTTGCTTTTCAGTTTATTAAAGCAGTTATTTAAATTTTGCTGACTAGACAGTTTCTTCACTACCCATATTAATTATTCTTTATTGGATGTGATTTGCTTTCCAGGAAACATTTCTGTTATTTCTCAAATCCAGGACAAAATACTCAGTAAGTTGCTAGCTGCCTTTCTCTGAGCACCTCCACTCTCTCGGTACTGCCAGTACCAGGCACACCCTGTCCCTTACCTAGAACTCTCCAATCCAGGGACTGTGTTGGGCTGCTCTTGCCCCAGCTGCTCTTCCCTACAGAATCCAGCTTCCCTTTCATCTTTTGGCCTCTTGGTCTCCTGGTCTTCTGACTCTCCTTTTTCTCCCCCTCTTTACTCCCATCTTTCCTCACATAGTCCCGTCCAGTCTCCCTTATATCTATAATAAACATTTTCTTTATACTTTAGGAGTAGTAATGTCTTCCTCCTTTTATTTATTTTTTTTCCATTCCATGTCAACATTTGTAAAAACTTTTTGTTGTTTCAACTAGGGAGGGATAAGCTACTATTGCCTTCTGGGAAGATGCAAGATATGCTAATTGTCTCATAGTGTGAAAGACTAGAAACCCATAGAAAATAATTACCCGATTCTGAATTTCATTAGTGTAATGCTACTTTGGGGTTAATCATAATTTCAAGCTTCTTTTCCTGAATATACAGGGTACAAAGACCCATAGACCTGGTGAACACCCTGGATCAGAACACAAAGTAGCTGCTTATAGAGTTCATAGAGTTCTTGACAGAAATATGACTGGGACAGAAAACAGTGAAATAAACCATATGACAGGACTTCAAGCCCAGTCTTCCCTTGTGCTTCATGAATGTAGTTGGTGTGTTTATATCCTGAAGAGACATTTCATTTTACTACTTGGCATATGCATTTAAAGTATCCTAGGTTGGATATCCCTGTAGGTTATGGTCTCTGGTGGCTTTTCATCCTGTCTTCCTACCTTTATGACATAAAATATTAATTTTACTTATAAAATAGTACAGGGCAGATAGTCCTAAAACAATTCAGCATGTTAAGTCTGTATATCATGCAATTGGTTTAGCTATTTGTGACAAATATCTGATATAAAATATTTTAGAATGCTGACCAAACTAGTTCTAGTCAAATTACTAAGAAGATAAAAGGCCACAATTTTCACTTTTCATGTGAAAAACATTGAGTTAAAGAAAGGTTAGGTAATGAATCTAAGTTATTATAGGACTTCACATTAGCTTGACCCAGCAGTCTACACTTAATGCAATTCTACTAATTCACCTTTGCTAGAAATTTATAATTCAATAGAATGAGATCTAAATCCATTAAACTAGTGCTCAGGCAAAGTTATTTAGCTAATAATTGCTTTGTCTGTAGTTTTTTATTTTCAAATATGTCTATGAAGAACAATGGTAGCAAGTACTCAGTATTCCAGGAAAAATGAGCAAAATAATCAGGAACAAACCACACAAAAACTTAGAATGTTTGTGCATTAGAATTAATTTCTTATTTTTCTAGTGGAATTTTGAGCTTACCAAAAGGCATTTTAAACAAATTTCAAGCACAGTGGTCAACAGAAGGAGGCATTGGGGGAAAAAGTGAGACTCATTGGAGAGCTTAGGTGTGTGCTTAGAGGAGAGCCACAGTCACACCGCAGTAGACCTATAGGATTATAGCCTTTTCTGGGGTATCTGCCAATGTTGCTAAGGAATTAATATAAGATCTCAGGTTGTCCCTGAAGTGTACTTGACAGCATGGCAGTTGATAAGGTAACAGTCTAGACCCATGAAATATAAAAAGTTAGAATATCTCCACTTTCAACAAAGGCTAGGAGTTTCAGAAAATATACATAAATAAATTCAGTTCTCCTTCCAGTTGTCACTGCTCTAGAGGCCATGGCACCTGGGAGAAGGGAGCCAGTAAATGCGGTAGACTAAAGGCTCATGCAATAGCCAACTTTATTTAGAGCCTCAGACAGTTTATACTCTGAGGGTTACAAAGGTAAAGTTCTCATGAATTCAAGCTGTATACAATCACAAGGACAAGTTTCATGTGGCAACAGCATGTATTCCACAGAGGAATCTAATTAAATAACAACAGCAAGCAATGATGAATAATCTGAAGTAAACTCACTCCTATCTGCTATAGCTGGTAGAAGCACAAAAACACATTCTAAGAACAATTCTGTACATTGAAGAAACTGAGACCTCAACAATCTTGTCTTCTTTTCTTGGAATGGTCTCACAAGCTCTTGAAATTCTCCTCACATTGCTCATGGATGGACTATGCTCCACCAAGTCACAAGGCCCCTCCCTTGCAGAGTCCCTGATGTCGGTCATAAGGATGGCAATAGTACTGCTTTATCACGTCACAGGCCTTAACTCTCAATCAGCTTTTGTCCCACACTAAATACGTTCAATCGGTTCAGTGGTGGTGCACATCTTTAATCCCAGCACTTGGGATCCAGAAGCAGGTGGATGTCTGAGATTTTGAGGACAGCTGATCTACAGAGTTAGTTCCAGGACAGCTAAGGCTACACAGAGAAACCCTGTCTCAAAAAAAGTTCAATAGTGTGCTACATTTGTTCCTAAAACTTTCGTAAACGATTTTCCCTTTCATTTTGGAGATGTGGAATCTGAGATTATAAAATGTACATTGATTTATCTAATGTTCTAAAGAAGAATTTAATCTAGGTGTGGACTTCATAGTAGAAGTCTTAACTAAACCTTTGCATTCTGAACATGTTTGGTGGTAGCTAAACTTAGCTCAACTAAGGTAAGAATATTTTCCCCTTAAACTCTAAACTAATGAAAGGAAATACTTGAGTGAAAGTAAGTCTTAGTGAAAGTATTCACAAACAGTAATTTAAAGAAACTTGATTCAGTCATGGGTTTTATTGAGGGACATTCTGTGCTGAAGGCTTCTATTCCTGGAGTAATTACAGTGTCATTATTTATTTCATTATCTGTTTCTGAGATGGAATGGAACCTGTGTGAAATCTCAATTTTATGTCATTGCTTTAAGGAAAGGAAAGGCAAGTCATTACCAAATACTCACAAGACTACCAATAAGGACGACAGATATTGGCTCTTATCTGATGCTAATCATACATGCCACTTTAGAGATTCTTGCTTTAATACCTGATTAATTTTTGTTTTTTATCTTTTTTATTTTATATTGTTTTGCAGACAAAGTCTTACTCTGCAGCCAGAGAGGCTGGCCTTTAACTGTACAGTTCAGACTAACTTTCAATTCCTAATTCTCCCATTTCACCTCTTGCAGAGTACCAGTAGCTGATTTTCTTAAAACCCCAGGAGCTATTATTGCGCATGTGTAAATCCTCACCCTTGAAAATTCTTGGGCTTGCTCTAATGCAGGTGAGTTGAAAAGAAATCTGCTTTCGTTACTTTTCCTGACAAAATAATTCCTAACCACATTCTAAATCTCATCCTTATACCTAAACATAGTTTTATCTATCACCTCGCATCAACAGAAGCCTCTCTTCACAGCAAATGGGGACCATCATAGAAAACCACAACTGGACACAATGTGGAGATCAATGAGACACATGGAGCCCAGCCTTAACAGATAAAGTGATGTTACAGCTTCTGCATATGCTAAGGGAATATTGAGGAAGAGGGCTTGGAGTGATTGAAAGAGCCTGTATACCACCAAGTATACAAAGAAATGACTGCACAAACAAGATCTAAACAGTTCCAGCATCTGTAAACATGCAAACTCTGATAGGAGGAAATCTCCTGGGGTCACACTCCAGAACAAGGAACTACATAAGACTGGTACTTGTTAAGAGAGTGGGAGGAAACATCTTTCAGGTACTAGTCTAAGACAAAGTGACAAACCATGAAACTACACACACAAAGATTCAGCAAGTTGTATTTAAACATTTGTGAATATGTGTGCATGTGTGTGTGTGTGCGTGCGTGCACGCACGCACGCACGCACACACACACACACACTATATTGGGGAAGCAAAATGTATCAAATTTAGAAGGAGAAGATTTGTGGTGGAGGCCTAGAGGAAGTAAGGATACTTGAGAGCACCTCGAAAGAGAAGGGGAGAGGGAAAGTAATGTAATAATAGTTTAATTAAAATATTTAAAACTATCTGGGTGGTAGTAGCGCACACCTTTTATTCCAGCACTCGGGAGGCAGAGGCAGGCAGATCTCTGTGAGTTTGAGCCCAGTTTTGTCTACAAGAGGTAGATCTAGGAAAGGCTCCAAAGCTACAGAGAAACTCTGTCTTGAGAAACTGAAAAAAAAATGGAAAAGAAAAAAATGTCTAAAATTTTCTGATAACAGAGTGGATTATTGAACTGGATGTGCACTGCTTTACTGGCTGCTCTGTTCTCATGAGCTGAAGTATCATGGGATTCCCAAGGAGAGTCTCGTAAGTAAGATGCATGCCCAAAGAGAGGTTTTCGGAATTCATTATAGATTTAACTAACAGACTAATTTCAAATGATAAGCTAAGCTGAGAAAGAAAAACAAGAGGTGGTAAGGAAGAAAGGTGGTTGTAGCATCTGAAAAGACAACATAACAGAAGTTGGGGGTGACCTGACCTCATCACTACAAAGGTACAAAGCTGAAGCAGGCACTTGCTTAAAGTGTATGTGTGGTGGGAAGTCTTCCTGAAGAACACAGTTTGCAAACCCCTCCTGACGAAACATAATGGTCCTTAAAACCCCTCCAGCTCACCTTTCCCAAAGACAAAAGAAAACGTCTTTCCTGCAGAAACATTGGCTGGAGGGAGGAGGAGGGAGAGGAGCTAAGCTTGCCAATGAAAGCAATGAAGTTTTTCACTGTGAGCAGACAATAAGCTTCTTACATTATTACATGATGCATATCTGGTGTAGGATGTTACTTTCTCATTGTTCAGTATGTATTTTGTGCTCCTCCAAGAAGCTGAGCTTTGGATTTTCCTAATTTTAATGCTTTATATTTGAAAATTTAACTGGCAATTAAAAGAAAATTTTCATTTAATTAAGAAATGCATTCTGGATCTTGACTACTAATTAAAATCTCCTATTTGGTTAATGTGTATTGGCTAACAGTCACAGGGAGCTCTTATCATTTTTTACTTCATAATTTTGTGGCCATTTGATTTTGTAGTCTAATATTGTAATAATTAAATGTGTCTGGTTATGATTGTCTATTCAATTTTCAAAAAAATAAGAAGATGACACTTTTCTGCTTCTAAGGAAGTTTTATCGACTACTTATCCTTTAACACTGACAACGGAGCAGGGTTTCAATTAACCAGTGTTTGCTAAAGCATTCATCATCCTATTGCTAAGTTGTTTCATGCCGCTGCTTTTTGCCAATATTAGATTTATTTGTTTGACCTAACATAATGTTTGTGTGTGCCTGTGCACATGCATGCACATACATGTATGAGTGTATGTGCATACTTGTGTGTGTGTGAATAATAATGCATGTACTACATTATGGCACATATGTGGTCAGGTTGAAAGTAATCCTGAAATATTACATAGGAAAACTCATGTGAATGGCTTTCAAAGGGCTCTATTGGGAGACTGGAGGACAAAATGACTCTGGAAACATCAAATAAAGTGTGGCAATGTAGGAATGATCCCAAACCTGAAGGGAAGAGGATCACAGGATTAGAACAGGTCTGAAAGGCTGGACAATGACTAAGTTTTCAGAATTTGCATTCTATTCCTCCATATGCATCACAGGCCTACTGCTTTGCATTTATAATATAATTTCTATGACACTTATCGCTTGGGCTTCCTGTGACAATATTATTAAAGTAATCCATTTGGCATGTAATTTATATTTAAGCATGGATACCTTGTGCCTTGCTTTGGTTATGCTGTTGAGATAATGTTTGGCTAATTAACAAATGATTACAGCAGATGATGCTGCCTAGGAAGCCCTGTGTTGAGTGAGTGCTCAGATCATGGGGTGGGATGATTCCCACAATGAAGGGTGGTTTAAAAATCTAGGTCTAAGAAATGAGAACTTTCATAGATGTTCACTAGCGGAGTTAACTCCCCAATTTTATCCTGTTCTTAGCAAATTAGTGCTGCAGCACTCATATAAATGCACTGACTATAGCAATGCCTGCCCCAGCCTTGTCTTCCACCCAGTCACCTGATTTTTGCCAAGGAATTTAGCAGGGCCTATATGAAAGAGAAGTTGTTTAAATTTCAACCTCATGGCATTATCCAGAGCATATAAATGACTTTTGAGTATTTTATGTAATATAATGTATATTCTAGAAATGTATAAATAATTGAATAAACATTCAATCAACATAATACATACACACACATACTTATACCATTGTCCCCCTTCTTGAATGAAAATCATCTAGGTGCATACATTTTTATTTCAAACTTTTCCCACAAAATTATCCAAAAGATATATGTGTATGTATACATATATACATGTATGTGTATATGTCAGAGGGATATGTTCATGATATTATGTTGTAAATACAAACTGTAATATTTATTGTTTTGAATAGAGCTATTCTTAATATTGTCAGCTGTAATAGACAACAAAAATAATCTTCACGTACTAAGCCTATAGGGCATCATAATCTATTTAAACTGATTATTTGTGATAATACAACCCTGTATTGTTTTCTTTTAATAAAAGTGAACTTGGTTAAGTCCAACTCCCCCTAAGTCCAGGAAGGTGAGCAACCAAACTGACAAGGCTCACAGTGAGCCCATCCAGGGAGTGGGGGTATGGACGGAAGGGAGGGGAGGGAAGGGGGAGGAGGAGGGGAGGAGATGGAAATTTTTAATAAAAAAATGAGAAAAAAAAAGAAAAAAGTGAACTTGGAAGAAAGCATGGGTGTCTACATCAAACAAGAGCTCTGGTTAAAAACATGAACAAAGAAACAAACTGATATTAAACCAAGAATGGTTAAACAGAAAATATACCTAAGCATTAAGTCATTTACTGATAATTCATCATTTCTTCTCATTACTGCCTAATAACATATAATATTTAACAGGCCTACAGAATTCGATACTGGGGATTGAAAAAGTATATAATATTGGAAAACCCCCCTTTTTATTGTTGCCAACAGGGGAGTTAAATACTCTTGCCTCTAAACTAGCTACTCTGTAAAGTGTACAGATTGATTTTAGAATGGAAATCATTAAAGTTCTAACAATAACAATAGTATTAGCACACTTTCATCTTTGTTCTTAGATCTTGATTTTGGACACAGCTAAATGAAACCTTGTAGATGAATCCTGTCAGTGTTGAAAGTGGCAATACATTTGACTGTTCACGGTCTATTAAAAATTAAAAGAAACTCCTGGACAACATCTGCTATCCTAATCTGAACTGAGCATAAAATCTCTGCAAAACTATTGCTTATCACTTATATATAAAATATAAGAAATTTTATAAATCCAATGTGGCCATGAGTGTTTTTTCACACAAACTATGTTGATTATTAGATTGTACTTTGTTTCAATGCTACCAAACACTTTATATTAGTCATAAACTGCATCATCAAAATAAAGCTTCATAAATATATGCTGTGATCTTACATCATTTTATATCATTTGGTGGATAGTAGTTTGTAAACAGATGCTGTTCTTTTTTCTTTTTTTTTTTTCTTTTCTTTTTTTTTTTTTTTTTTTTTTTTTTTTTTTTGGCTGCCCCGACCCAAATAACCACAGAGAAACTATATTAATCACAACACTGTTTGGCCGATGGTTCAAGCGTATTCCTAGCTAGCTCTTGTGTATTAGATTAGCCTATTTATTAATCTATGTATTGCCACAGGTTGTGGCTTACCAGTTAGGTCCTGGAGTCTTTCTCCTTCAATAGCTGCATGTGATCTCTGACTCTACCTTGTTTCCTCCTTTATCTCTGCTTAGATTTTCAATCTTGCTATATTCTTCCCTGGCATTAGACAAGCAGTGTCTTTATTAACCAATGGCAATAAAGCATATTCAAAATATTCATAGGGGAATCCCACATCAGTAGTTCCTTTTATGCATCTTAATAGTCTCTAATTGATGGCTTTCTTGTTGTTATGACCAAAGCAACTTAGGGAAGACAGAATCTATTTCTTATTTTTTAAGAGGATCCAGTTTGTGATCACTTAGCCCATGTACACAGAGAAACACCCTGCTGTTAGAACATGCGGTAGAATTTATTCACCTCTCAGCAGATCTATCACTTATGTTTTCACAGTTTCATGACAATATCATAATATTTTGATATACCATTAAAGAACTCATCAGTTCATTAAATTAGGGGCATTGTTATTTTATCTCCTCTGAATATAACCGGAAGTGTTTCTTACTCCTTGAGTTTTCTTTGTACACCAAGTACACAGTCAAGATTATCAAATCCTGTATCTCAGTCTCCATTTTAGTCATTTATAAGCATTGCCCAAGCCACTAGTTCACTTCCTGGACTCTTACACACTAACATGAGAACTTCCTTTCTAGGAACAACACATCCCCCAGGGACTAGTCATAGATCCACTTGACACAATGGTCTGCAAATACTTTGCCTTATTGGACAAATAATATATTAGGATATCATTTTATTTATTTATTTATTATTAAAAATTTCCACCTCCTCCCCACCTCCCATTTCCTTCCCCCTCCCTTAGCTCCCCTCCCCCTCCCTCGCCAGTCCCAGGAACAGTCAGGGTTCCCTGCCCTGTGGGAAGTCCAAGGTCCAACCCACTCCATCTGGGTCCAGGAAGGTGCACATCTAAACAGACTAGGCTCCCCAAAAGCCAGTACATGCAGTAGGATCAAAACCCAGTGCCATTGTCCTTGGCTTCTCAGTCAGCCCTCATTGTCCGACACGTTCAGAGAGTCTGGTTTGATCCCATGCTTTTTCAGTCCCAGTCGAGCTGGCCTTGGTGAGCTCCCATTAGATCAGCCCTACAGTCTCAGTGGGGGTGCGCACTCCTCACGGTCCTGACTTCCTTGCTCATGTTCTCCCTCCTTTAGCTCTTCATTTGGGCTTTGGGAGCTCGGTCCTACGCTCCAGTGTGGGTCTCTGTCTCTATCTCCATCCATCGCCAGATGAAGCTTCTATGGTGATATGCAAGATATTCATCAGTATGGCTAAAGGAAAGGGCCATTTCAGGCTAGCTCTCCTCAGCTGCCCAAGGAACTAGCTGGGGACATCTCCATGGATACCTGGGACCCCCTCTAGAGTGAAGTCTCTTGCTAACCCTAAAATGGCTCCCTTAATTAAGATATCTTCTTCCCTGCACCCCTATCCACCCTTCCTCTATCCCAACCATCCCATTCCCCCAGGGTCTCCCCATCCTCCCCTCCTCACTTTTCTATTCACATCTCCCCGTCACCCCTTACCGCCACCCCACCTCCACCCCCAAGATCCCAATTTTTGCCTGGCAATCTAGTCTACTTCCAATATCTTCAATAACTGCCTGTCAGTCTCCCTTCTATGTGTTCAGAAATCAGACTTTCTTTCCTTCATGCTTCCATGTTTCTCATTTAGACTCTTTCCTGGATTCTGCAGTTCACAGACTTTGATTTTAGGTCTCAAATCCTAATACCCACCTCATAAAAAATTATGCTATTGGAAGCTTCTGGGTATTGGTTTTTCATATTCTCCTAGTACTTTTCACACATCATTCCTCTTTTCATGGGCAGTTTTGCCTGCTTGATTTTTTGCTTTGGTGAATACCTTTCTTCAATTTAAATAACAAAAAATGGCAAGAAAGTATTCCTAGTATTTTATTTTTTTCTCAGTGCAGTATAACACAACTAGTTCAATGATCCTTCCCACTCAGTCTACCCTCTTCTGACAATGATAGGGGTGGGGAAAGTACCAGGCTTATCATTTGTGACTTCATAGTAATTTTTATATCTGAAGGTAAGGGTTACTAAACTGTATAATTTTCTGAAATTTTCTTTGGTTACTTGTATTTTTTATCTCAATCACAAATCTATGATCTGAGTGTCACTTCAGAAAATGTCCTCTGATGACAATTATTGCAATATTAATTTAAGGGGCATTTACATTTAACAATATTAAGTCACCTAAGACATGAAAATGAAATCTTATTCATTTATGTAATAGTTTCTTTAACTTTTCTTTTTTCTAATAATAACTATTTATTTTGTGTATACAGGTGTTTTATCTTAAGGTAAATATGTGCACCTACATGTATGCCTGGTGCCTGTGGAAGCTGGGAAAGACTACTAGATCTCCTGGGACTGGAGTTACAGATGGTTCTGAGTTGCCATGTAGGTGTTAGAAATAAAATCTGGATACTCTGCAAAAATATCCATTGTTAGTAAATGTTCAGCCATTTTTTCACCCCCAGTTAAAAAACTACACACACACACACACACACACGTATATGCTATAAGTCTTGCCTTTCTTATATCAGATAGATTTCTAAGTATTTTATTCTCTTTAATAATATTGGATTTTTGTTAATTTCCACTTTTAACTGCTTACTCTTAGTGTATGAAATTGGACTTACTTTTATATAATTTGTGTACAGTAATTGGATGTACTTGTTTTGGGATATGTAAGAACATTTGTATGTTTCTATCTTTTTTAGAATTTTTTTGGTGTTTATATATCAGCATTTTTTTGGTCCATATATCAGCAAAAGTCGTTTTAATTTTTTCCTTGCAAAGGCTAATATTTTCCATTTATTTTGATTTCTCAGGTGCACTGGACAATGATGATAGTTTTTGGTGAGTGGAGAGGAGTCAACTTCCTTCTTTCTTCTTAAGAAGTCTTCAATATCATCAAGTATGGGCATTTTTGCTGATTTTTTCAACATATTTTCTGACAGAGGGTGTATTTTTCTACTCTACATTAGCTAAAAAAAAGCTTATTTTAGAGACATGTTGGATTTTTTGAAGTGGCTTTTTCTGCATATGAAGTAAACTTGTGGTTTTAATCCATCAACTTTTATAGTGTAGGATATCGGTAGATCTTTGGGTATAGTATTAAATGGATTTTGTCCTTAAAAATGAATTAGTCTTTCCCCATCTACTATGTGAATCAGATTATTAAGATATTTCAGATTTTATTTTGTCTATATCCATGTTCATAGCATCTTATGTTTTCTCTATGCACTATAACACAGCTGCTAGTTCAATGATTCCCTCCTTCCCAGTCTAGCCTCCTCTTTGTGTGGAAGTCGGTAGTTGACAATGCTGGCTTGGGAAAAGTACCAGGTTTTTCATCTGTAACTTCATAGTAATTTTGGTATCTGAAGGTAAGTATTACCTTCAAGACCATTTATCAAGGTTTATTTGGGGTTATACCCATTAAACCTCTCAGGGTCCAGAATGATTCACTAGGACAATTGAAAATTGGCTAATTAGATCTGAGGGTAAGCAGAATAAATCAACTCACATATGTTACTGCTACGTGTTCTTTATTCCTTTGCACAAAGAGGTAGCAAGAACAAGAAGGAGGAGAAAGGGTGATCTCCATGAGGTTTTTCATTTTTACAGACATAGTTGGAAAATTCCATAGGCAAAGACAATGATAATGATAATATGCATACAAATATTGAAAAATGGCAGGTAGAACCTGGCAAAGCTGTACTCTGGGACAGGTGACACCACCAAGAAAAGAGCCAGCATCCAAGTGGAAGTACCTGACATTCCAAACCATTAATTAGATAAAATTACTAAACATCCCTGAAATTGGACTTTACCCACACCTAGACTTATCTGTCTGGTAAGGGCGGCACATACTACCTTCCTGCTCAGTGCCTGTTGTCTTTAGAAATTTCTATGTGCTCTGTTAGTAAGTAATTTTCCGGGATTGACTCTATGTAAATTTGAGTGTTACAACAAAGAGAGAATGTTATTGATCTAAGGCCACATGGTGTGGGGAAATGACAAGGTCATTCCCTTGCTCTTGCAGGGGAAGTTACACTGCTCAGTGTTTTGGGAATGAATCCCGTTTTGAAGGGCACTGCCTCACAAGGTTTTCACAGATATGACAACTTTTCTAAAAGACAAGTATTCCCGCAGCTCTGCAAAACAGGTTATTCCATGTGGATGTGCAAGTAAAACTTCCCATGGATCAGTCTATTGGTCTGCCAACTGTACGTTCACTGTGCAGTATTATGGGCTCCAACAACCTTTAGACTACAGTATGATATCTTTGTATAGTTTGGAACCTCATAGAATGAGTTTGATGATATTTCATTTTTCTACAATATTAAAAATATTATTTTAAAAAACACTCAATAAATCACAATCCTAGAGAACAATGAGGACCCCAAGAGAGACGTAAATGGATCTAATCTACATGGGAAGTAGAAAAAGACAAGATCTCCTGAGTAAACTGGGAACATGGGGACTTTGGGGGAGGGTTGAAGGGGAAGGGAGAGAGGGGAGGGGAGCAGAAAAAAATGTAGAGCTCAATAAAAGTCAATAAAAAGATGCAAAAAGAAATTACTATAGATTTTATTTTAAATGTTTATCTTATAAGCTTCTTTATAGAAATTTTCTAGAGAGGGAGGAGTGATAAAATGAGCAAAGGGGTCAAGAGCTTGAAGACGATACCCACAGAAACAGCTGGCCTGAGCTAGTGAGAGCTCATTGACTCTGGACTGATAGCAGGGGAACCTTCATAGAAACAAACTAGGCCCACTGAATGTGAGGGATAATTGTGAGGCTTGGACAGTCTGTGGAGCCACTGACAGTGGGTCCAGAATTTATCCCTAGTGCTTGAACTGGCATCTAGGACAGCATTCTAATTGAGGGATAACTTGCTTAGCCTAGATATAGGAGGGAGGGTTTTGGTCTTGCCTCAAAGTGAAATGTCAGATTTTGTTGACTCCCCGTGGAAAGTCTTACCCTTACTGAGGAGTGAAAAATTGGGTCAGGGGAAGGGTAGGGCAGTAGGAGGGATGGGAGTAGAAATAGAAATAACTATGTAAAATGAGAAAAGATTGTATTGAAAAAATCATTAATTAAAAAAAGGAAAAGAAAAAAGAAAAAGCTTCTGTATGGCAAAGAAACACCCAAGTAAAAAGATAGTCCAAAGAATAAAGGAAGTCTGCTAATTATACATCTAACGGAATTAATGTCTCTGATAGACAAAGGATTTATAAAAGTAAGTAGTAAAATGCTTAAACCACCCAATGAATAATTGGGGTGATGAAATGGACAGACAGTTACCAAAAGTTGAAGTACAAATGACCTGTAAACTTGGACAAGTAATTACATCATTAGCCACCAGGAAAACACATAATAAAACTCTCTTGGGATTTAACTCACACTGATCAAATGGTAATATTAATAAAAAATTCCAACAACAAATGCTGGTGAGGATGATGAGATACAAATTCTTTATATACTGCTATTGGGAAAGTAAGCCAGTCCAACCAATGTGAAAGTCAATATGAAGGTTTCTCAGAAAACTAAAAGGAGATCTTTGGTGGGACCCAGATATAGCACTCATGAGTATTTACCCTAAAGAGTCTTAGTCAAACTCTCACAAAGATTGTATTGTATTATTGTTTATTGGATTACTATTCAAAATAGCTAATTTATGGGATCACCTTTAATGTCTGTTAGTAGAGGATTGGATAAGATTGGATAAGATATCATTGTTATGATAGTCAAAAACAGTGGAATTTTATTCAGTCAAATAGAAGGATCAAATCATATTCAGGGTAAGTAGCTGTGACCGGAGGTTATCATGTAAAGTAAGTTAGATCATATCAAGACAAATTTTGCATTTTTTTCATAAGTAGATTCTAGATTTTATATAAATTCACAAATTATCTATGCTTATGTGGCATGAAATTAGAAACCAAATTATCTAGAGAAATGGATGGGAGTAATGGGAGGTGATGTGTGAAGAAAGAGAGGAGGGTTGGAGGACCTAAGAAGCATGACTATAGTTTATTATATGCTTTTATATTCGTCCCTATGAAACCTGTACTGTGGACAATGAAAATTTATTACTAAAATATTTTTGTTTATTCCTGAATTAGAATATTGGTACATTATAAATTTATGAATTTGCTCATTTTAAGTTGTTAAATAAATTAAATAATGTTATTTATATGACTTTTTAATAATATTTAAACATTTTTGTAAGCTTTTATTTTACACTCCAACCACAGTTGTCTTTCCCATACCTCCACCCCAGCTCCCCCCCCCCAGCTCCTCCCCTTGTATCTCCTCAAGCCCGCTCTCTATCCATTATTTCCAAAGGGTAAGGACTCCCATGGAGAGTCAACAAAGTCTGACCCATTAAGTTGAGGGAGGACCAGGACCCTCTCCGCTGTATTAAGGCTGAACAAGGAATCCCACCATAAGAAATGGGCTCCAACAAGCTAGCTCATGTACCAGGGATAGATCTTGTACTACTTCAAGAGTCCCTCAAATAGACTAAGCTACACAACTGTCTCCCACATTCAGAGGGCCTAGTTCTGTCCCTTGGAGGCTCCACAGTTGTCAGTCCAGTGTTCATGAGTTCTCATGAGCTTGGTTCAGCTGTCTCTAGATTTCTCCATCATGATCTTGATCTCCCTTGTTCTTATATTCCCTTCTTTTTCTCTTTAACTAGATTCCTAGAGCATGCCTGAAGTTTCATCATAAAAAGATAGAAAGAAATAAAAAGATAGACCAACCAGCAGATATACAGATATTAAAAAAAATAAGAAAGAATGATTTCTTATTTTTTCTAACTGTCTATATGTCTGTTTGGTCTGTGTTTTTTTTATCTCTCTTTCTATGATGCTGTCTCAATTTCTGTCCTGTCCTTTTCTCTTTCATTCTGTCTCTTGTATTTACTCACTCTTTGTAACTGTTTTGAAGAATTTAATTTTGGTTTTGCTGGATTTGTATCATTTTCTCTTTCACATATTTGGCTTTTTTATAAATATAAAGGAAAAAAAGATCCTTAGTTAATACTTGGATCAAGGTGGTTAAGTATGCCTTTACTATAAAGGCTGTAACTCTGAGAGGCAAGAAGGGTCTGTAGATCTTGGAAGAACAGAAAGTACGGTCTAGAGAAGTGGAAGCACGGCTATCTGGAAACTGGCAATGAGTGGGCAGTCCTTATGCTGGGACTTAAATGCTAAAAAGAGATGACACATGGCAAGCGCTAAACTCATGACTGTCCCACCTTGTCAAATTTAAAAGATTTCATATAATTTAGATAGTTGAGAAATACTTCCTGACACCAAGCCTAGAAAGATCTGAAAACAGAAGGTCTTTGGCATATGTCACACTTTTAGCTAGATGTGTTTCTGCTTCCAAACTTCAGATATTGAAATCCTACATCTCATGTAGTGATACTTTGGGAATTAATATGCCTTATGGTGGACTCCTAATGAAAGACACTCACAAAAGGGACCCTAGACAATTCTCTAGCCCTTTTCCTTCTGTGAGGGCACAAAGGGAAGTCAAAAATGAAATCTGTATGTGAAACTTCACTAGTAGTCTACCACACGGGACTTGTTTTTTTTTTTTCCCCTAGAACTCTAGAAGTGAAATATCTGTTGTTTCTTTGAAAGAGCAAATCTGTGTTATTTTGTAATATTATACCAACATACAAATGATTAGATTATTTGCCTCTGTTCATATATGAAATCCTGGTTGGTGGCTGGGCTTCATGCCATATTGAGCTTTGTTACAGAATGAAAATTAATATGTGATAAATTTTCAATATGGTTTCACTAAATCATCCCAATCTTTTCATACTGAATATTGTGAGATGGCTGCCTGATCCAAACATTGCAATGCTGAGCATGAATGCTGTTTCCCCATGGTGCTGTGCCAGTTCCACACTATACACCACTGTAGCACTAAGCCATCTTGCCTGGACTCTAATTAAATAACCTTCAAGGATGAAGTACCACAGGGGCAAGGTCGTAGGAACAGCTACAATTATTTCCTGCAGCTATTGATTTTACACTAATGATCTTAAATGATGCATGGCTCTGAATTCAGCAATCACACTAAGAATGGCAGGTGGGGACTTGAGTGTTGCTTCCCACAAGGGACTAGAGCTATTTGGATAGATTTAAACTTGTTGATGCTGTTTTCAAAGTGTGAAGGAGGGTGAAAGTCTGAACTCTGGTGGGTACATGAATCTAGTAGAAGATATAATATCTAGATAAAAGGCTTTGTATCCAGGAAAAATGCAGTTTAAATAATTAGATTATGTGCAATGACCTTTATTTCTTTACCTGTAAAACATATATAATATCATCTATTTTGTTTCTTTTTAAAGTGGAGATTATTTTAAATCATAATGCCTGAGAAAATGCTGCTTCTGTTTTGGTTTTGATTCAATTTTTTGGATATACCTCATTTTTTCACTGATTTTCAGAGTTACAAAACCTGTAAATAACAAATAAGCACATTTATAACACTTAATACTGAGAGTAACATGGCTAGACTCCTATTTCTCATTTTTTGTTTGTTTTATTTTTTATTTTTTTTTTCAGAGTTTTGCTGTGTAACAGCTCTAGCTGTCCTGGAGCTAGCTCTTGTAGGCCAGGCTGGCCGAAAAGTCAAAGAGATCTGCCTCCCTTTGCCTCCTAAGTGCTGGGACTAAAGGTGTGAGCCACCACTACTGAGCCCAACGAAATTTTTCTAAGACATCTCATAACCTTATACCAAAACTCAAACATAATCTCCACCTATTGTTACATCTTACATCTTACTTTCAAAGGCTTTGGTCCAGAGTGCACATTGTAAAATTATACCATCTCAAATTATAACAGGCTACAAATAGTCTACCACATAATATTTAACTTACATAGCCTAGCAATCATTATCGCTAGATAGTTGGATTCATAGTCATTTGAATATAAAATATCTTTCATAGGCTCATACATTTGGTTACTCAGTCTACAGTTAGTGGTGCTGTTTGGGGAAGTTATGGAACTTTTAAAATTTAAAGCATTGCTTCAATGACATGTGTTTTAAGAAGCTACAGGCTTGACCCACATTCAGGTTTCTTTTTGTTTGCTTCTTCTTTGAGGTTAAGATATGATCTTTCAGCTTCTTAGGCCTATAGCTTGATACCATATCTCTCTACCATGATAAACCTTTATCTCTCTAGAATTATAAACCAGAATAAAATCTCCTTTCTATAAATTGTTATTGATCGTAGTAGTTAATCACAGCAACAAATAATAAACTAATATAGAAGTTGATAGTTGGAGCTGATGTGTTGCTATGAGGAACCCAACCATTTAATCTTTGAAAACATGGTAGACTGTGGAGCTTGGACTAGAAAAGTAGTTACACTCAATAAGTAGAGCTTAATTGATGTCCTAGTAGGAGCCTGTCTAGAAAAGAGTGGTGCTGACAGTAATGTGAACTGTGGAGATGTAGCTCATGAGGTTTAAGATTGATGTAAGGTCTCTGTTACCAACTATATTAAATACCATTTGTTTGCTATTTTGTCAAAGATCAGGGTGGGTTTCGTCCATGTCCTGAGAAGTTATATAGGCTTAATTTAAAATTCAAGACAACAGGGCAATGACGCTGTGACCTGATTATTACAGACTAGTTCTATGCCTACCTATAATGAAAAAGAACAAATGAGGCAAAAAGAAACAAAAAAAAATGTAGTTTGGAGAAGGAAAAGAGTACAGTAAGCTTAATGTTGCAGCCAAGGGCTGTGGAGGAGAGGTGCTATTGTTAAAGAGACTAGCACCATAGAGAAGAGACTTCCAGCTTCTCACTAAGACAATGGAAAGAGCATCCTGAGGGCCTGGTACAACAACCCAGCTAACCTTTAAGTTCATGTAAGAGAATCTGGAAGGACTTTGTTCCTAGGAAACAACTACACTAAAAGCTGCTATTATTTTGACTCTTGTAGATGAGAGTCCTTCCCAAGTTGACAACGAAACTGGATAGTGTCGTCCAGCTAGCCCTGGATTTGGAAACATGAAAGACTCAAAAGCAAAGTGTTATACAGTTTTTCTCCATGTTTTCAGAGAGTTATCAAGGCAGGGCAATATGTAGCAGTACAAGAAGTCTCTGAGAAGTCATTGTGTGAAGCTGCGAAAGTGAGAATGGGTTTATGGTAGAGACCCCAAGATGTTGGAAGTTCAAGAGATGTGAGATATCGGCCAGAGAGAGCTTACAGAAAGAAAAAACAATCCAAGAGAGAGATGAAGGCTGTAGGCAGAAATGCTGGAGGGCTTAAGTGATCTAAACCCTTTGATACTGGACATGGATTTACTGCTTGCCCTCCTGGGTTCTGTTTTTTCTGTGCTTCAGAATTTCAAAACTATGGCTCAATCTTCCCTTTTGAAATGGTAATATATATTTTATACCATTACATGTTAGAATTATATAATAGGCTTTGATTTGATTTTGATTTTATAATTACAAATTATAATTTGATTTTTGATCATAACTAAGACATTCAGTCTTTGATATGACTTTTGACTTTTGGAGTTCTGAACAGTATTGAGATGGTTAAAAATTATGGAAACTTTTGAAGTTGGGTTGAAGGAATATTGCATTATAAATGGCCATGATCCTTTGAGGCAAGGCTCTGGGCTGTAGGACTTTGAATGAGAGATGTCCCACATAGGTCCATGCATTTGAACATGTGATCCTTAGTGCTGTTTTTGGAGATTACAGAATGTTTGGGACACAAAGACTTCCTAGATGAAGCATGCCACTAGAGGTGGACTTTGAGAAGTTTTAGTCCTTTTCTATTTTCAGTTTGTTCTCTCTGCTTTTTTGTTATTGTGTGAAATGTGATCTGTCAGCTTCATATCCCTGCCATTTTGCTGCCAGGCCTGTCTGCCATGACAGAATCGTATCCCTATGGAACCAGAAGTCCAAGAACACTCACTTCTCTAAGTTGTCTTTGGTAACAGTGTTTAAGAACAGCAACACAAAGAAATTAGCTCAAGAACAAAGAACATCAAAGTCATTTTTCAAACAGTCCCCATTATTCATTCTGCATGCAAGTTCAAAAATCCAAGTATCTTGATGCCCACTTTAGTATGCTACAGGGTACAAACATGGCTGTTTGTCTTCAGACTCTGTGGGTATCAGGAGAAAACTTCATGAACTGACCACTTACAACCTGGCCTCTGCCATCTCTCATCATCTTAATTCCTGTCCTATGTATTTAGCCACATTTACCCATATTCTGCAAATAAACACTTTTCAGAAGTTGAAGTGTGGCTGATGGGCAAGTTTAGATTTTATTGACTCTGTGTCACTCACCACTTCCAGATTACATTCTTTTGCCCTTTGCCTACCTGAGAGTTTGTCCCCTCAGGGAATGTTCTCACTTTCCCTCTTGTGCAGAATTAGGAGTTGTTAGCGTCATTGTATCTTCCATTTTAAATTTAGGGCTTCTACAGCCTTGAAATTTCCTTTCACATTTCTATGTGAACAACTTAGAAAAATGAGAAGGAAAATGATACACTTATCAAAGTTTCAGAGTACATAACCCATTAAAACAAAAATTACTTTTTTTAAAAAAAATAGTAGCAATTATACTAATAATACCTATATGGAAAGATAAAATATTAAACAAATTGATGAATGCTTGTATGGTTAAAGAATTTTATCTGGAACTTAAAGCAAATGGACTATAAGGTGACTCCATATATTTTCAAAGATATATTGCAGCTACAGCTGCCAGGTCTGCCTAAAAGTTATGTGGTTCCCTATGTAAATCTATTTTTGATTGGCATACTATTTACTATTTATTAGAAACATGACTCTGTAAGATTATATGTTCTGAGATGGATTTTTCCAGTAGACATGAAAATTATTTAGCCAGTGGAAATGATAACAGTAAAAAAAAATGCAGTAACCTCAATCCTGCAGTTTTTTCTTTGATTGCCTGAATTTATGCAGTTTCTTTATCCCTTGAAAGAGCTTAACCATTGGTTATTTTCTTTGTTAATGAAATAAACAAATCATCAGTGTCTCACTATGGATGTTTATATGAGATGCATGACTTCATTAAAATATTTGATGTGCAATAGCCAAAATCAATGCATCTTACCTAGTGTTACAAATGAGGAATGAATGCCTGAGGGGTTTATCTAGTTTGGTGAAAGTTCATTCTCGGTATATCAGGGTGGCAGGTTGATTCATGTTAATTAACCTTATCTGTCACTGGAGATTTTCTAAATATGACAAGTCCCTATCATATAGGTATGTGTGAGTGTGTTGAGAGTTAAAATTGTTGAGTTCACTTTGTTTTTTTAACATGATATTGTTACAAATGTAAAAATTTTATTGTGACAGTTTTTTATTTATTTTATTTTTAATTATGGGAAGATGGTATATGCATGTGTGTGGAAGAAGACATCAGATCCTTGGAGCTGGAGTTCCAGGTGTTTGTCTGCTATCTTATATGGGTGGTGGAAATTAAGCTTGGGTCTTCTGTAAGAGCAGTACACCTCACATTGTGAGTTTTTCCAACATTTAATGAGATCCACCTGTACTCCCTCTTATCTCTGCTTCTGTCACCAGCAGTCCTTCTTTTACTTTCATATCATTCTTTCTTCTAAGTCCCACATATGAGAGGACACATGCTCTACTTCTGTTGGAGTCCAGTTCATCTTACTTACCAAGACGATCTGTAGATCAAATAGATGTAGATCATCTATTTTCTTGCAAACAACAGAACTGAGTGCTTCTTTACAATTGAGTAAAACTCCACTGTGTAAGTGTGTCTCATTTCCTTGGTGTGTTCATAAATTTATGAGGTAGCTCTGTAACTTAATATTATATATGATGCTGTGATAAATATATGGGTGTCTATTGACAACTTTTATGCTTTGGGGTATAGGTTTTTTCCAGTTGTTCACCCTGATAAACAGCATTAGAGATGTTTTGGTTTTCCTTTATAACTGATATATCACCAATTATTCTCACTAGTAGTTTTTGCATGAATGTGTGCTAATAAGAAAGCATGAAGACTTTCCAGGCCTGAGCCAGTGGAGCACAGAGATGGCTTCCCCCAGGATGGTTACAATCAACCAAGAGTGCCCCCTAGCACAGGACAGTTTGGTACTATCATACTAAGAGCCACCTGTGGTTTCTAGGCCCAGCATGTGAGAGAAGAAAAGAAACAGCTCTGCACCAAGCCTTGCAACTTGACCAGTCATAGACTCAACCAAGCACCAGCTGTGACCCAACCAGGAGCCTGCCTGGTACCAGGAACCATTATTTTGAGCAAGTACAGGATGAGGAAATGGGAGAGAGAGAGAGAGAGAGAGAGAGAAAGAGAGAGAGAGAGAGAGAGAGAGAGAGAGAGAGAGAGAGAGAGAGAGAGAGAGAGAGAGAGAGAGAGAGGCAGAATGGTTCAAGAGCTGGGAAGGAGGGCAGATCTGAAGTGGTAAAGGTGTTAAGGAGAGGCTGATATGATTGGCTTGTTAGCCACCAGAGTTCAAGGTGATATCCTGGCCTAGGCTAATATCAAGAGCCAAGTCTTTGGCTGAGGCCCTGAAATAGCTGCTAGAGGGTCTGGTTTGAAGTCTGTGGCTCCTATTGCCACTGAGAGTCCTGTAGAGGCCTGTAGTGTGGGTGGCACCTGGGGCAATATTGGTATCTGAGGGCACTGCACTGCAGGGACTATACTAATTTGAGTGACCCACACTTCCACCTGGGGCCTTGGTAACATACTGCCTGGGCTGCTGCTCAGGACCGTGTCTGGGTCTGTTGTCATAACACAGGTGGGGTCTGTGTTGAAGGCTGTGGCCTACATTACTACCAAGGGCTACACAGATGCCCAGGGTCTAGACTGGTGTCTGAGGACTGTCCAACTGCCTACACAGAACCTAGGCTATGAGTTGGCTCATCCCAACATTCACTGAATCTGTGAACTATTGGCGTATGTAGGGTAAGAACGTATGGATCTAAAGTAGCAGGATCTCCATTCTACAGAACAACAGCAGGATATCCAAGAGAACCCCAGTGAGAGTCCATTATTGGTGGTTTAGCAGAGGCCAGAGGCCTCAGCCAAACCAATGACTCATGGCAATGAACACTTACAAGTAAATATGAATGGACTAAAGGGTAAACTATATGACTTAACGAGTCACACTATAGCTTCTATAATGAGATTCTTCTTCTGAGATTCTTCTCCTTTTTAATTAGGTTTTGTTTTTGTTGTTGGTTTTGGTTTTTCTATTAAATTTTGTTTTGTTTTGTGGAGGAGGTTTCAAGGGCAAAGGGTGGATGTGAGAGATGGGGAGATAAGTGGGATTGGGATGCATGATGTGAAACCCACAAATCAATAGAAGTTAAAAGAATTTTTAAAAAAGTTACAAAAAGAAAGTGAGGTTAGAGGAAAAAGGAGAAATCTATGTTCTGTGGCTCTTACTAATGGTAAGCAGCCTCTGTGTCCCTAATACTAATGGTAAGCCTCTGTGTCTCTTATACTAATGGTAAGCATCAGATGCTTTGTCCCTCATAGGATATTTCTGTGACTGTACGGAAGGCAAACAAGCATCCTACAATAAAGCTGATTTAAAGGGTGGGCTAACGGCAAGTCCACATCGTTAGTATTTTATCTCTTTGAGAAATGATATTGTAATGAGATTTCTCCTACCATTCGAGAATGAAGAAAACAAACAATTGTGACTTTTGTTCCCAAAGACTTATGCTCTCTAAACCTCCCAAAGGATGAAGGTTAAAGAAGGAAAGGAGACTAAGTTGCTAGTATAATTAATATTTGATAAATGTTGTATGCTTTTAGAAATGTAGAAATAGCTTTTCCGTATAAATAGCCAAAGATAATTCCATCATATTCACATATATTTAAGTAGTAGCCAGGACTTAGAAGGTACTACAGAAACTATCAACTCAACTCCATGCCTGTGGCTTTCAAGACTTTCTAGGCACAATGGGGAATGTAACCTATTTATTTGTAGAGCAAATTATGAGGGAAAAGCTACATTTGGATGATGATGATATGCATCTCAGATGATCTCATTGATTAGTATGTGTCTACTACCAAGCTCTGGAAATTTGGTAAGATTCTCTGCTAAGAACTTTAATTTGAAGAGAAGCAAATAGGAGATAAAGGAGTGCAGTCATCAATCTAACAAACTGTCCTGGAAGAAGTCACCAGAGATTCAACATGAATAAAGCTACAGTAGTTTCACATTTGAACGGCCTCCAACCCAAATCAGGTTCCTTCCTATGCAAAATAGACACATAAACAATGACATTATTCATGTTTACATCACAAACAGATTAAATCCCAATATGTGTCAAACAATATTAAATTGCAAATTTTATATTTGCAATTAACTTCTAAGAAAAAATTAATAGAATAATTTGTAGACTATACTGAAAAACAATGTAATCCAAGTATATTATAAGTAAAAGTTGGAAGGAAATACTCCAGAAAAATTGTAACCAAAAGAACTATGCCATTGTAATATTAAAATGTACATAATTAAATACAGGTTTATTCTATACAAGGGAGGATATTTTCCACTTATTCATAGAATTTACTGCCAACCATCAAAACAATCATGCATGTAAACACAAGTAATATATCAAATAAATATAAAAAGAAATACTAGCCATATTAAATTAAATTAACAGATTTAATGAAACATTCAGCATATACTCTGCATGAGCTTGCTTAAATAGATGGCATTTCTTTTAAATCTGTTCATAATTTAAATTTTATATATAACATAATACAATACAGTAGAACAAACTCTTAAATCCTCCTTCATTAAAATCAGATGTATACAAATTAATGAAACACAGTATTGGTGCAATAATAATCTATTTTTGGTAAAAATTGAGATTTTTTTTATATATGTTTAAATTTTTCTGCACATTAAACATGGCACACTGAGGCTGTAAGGATGGCTTAGTCCGTAAAAGGTTCTCTTTGCAAACATGAGCACATAAGTTTAAACCTATATAAAAATGCCAGACATTGTGGTATGGCATTTCATCTCAGTACTGGACAGGGGGATATTGATGGATACTACCTGAGACTCTCTGGCCCATGTAGTAAACACCAGGCCAATAAAAGATGGTGAATAGCTCCCAAAGAATAACACTTAAGGTTGTGTTCTGGCTACCACAACCACAAATGTAAACAAAAGTGTGCACCCCACCACACATATACACATGTAGAGCACAGTGGCTATATAGCCAGTTAGTGTGAACAGGTACATTTATATTTTTGTACAGAAATATTTTTATTTTAAAAAATAAATAAATAAGAAGTTACTTTCTAAACAAGATAAATATATATTCTAGATAGATTCAGAATCAAATCATGAAAAGTAGAATGAATAAAAAAAAGCCAAGCATCAAAAACTTTCAGAAAGTTTCTGAACATCTGTTTGACCTCAGATATGGAAACATTCGCAAAGTACCAAACTGAAAGCATGAAGCATGAAGAAAGGATTTGTGAAGTCGATAACCTGATTTTTAAAAATTCATTTGCAATGCTTTAATAAACAGAAATTAGCATTTAGTACCTGGAAGGAAAATAAATGATGGCAACCAGGAGAAGAATGACAGGTATTTAAACAAGAAATGATCGATGGATAAAACAGTTTAATGAGTATATATAAACGGGTCAACTTTGCTAGCAGAGAAAAATATGGGATATGAATTTTCTTTTTTTAAATTTGTTTATTTTTATTATTAAAAATTTCCACGACCTCCCCACCTCCCATTTCCCTCTCCCTCCCTTAAATCCCCTCCCCCTTTCTTGCCAGTCCCAGGAGCAGTCAGGGTTCCCTGCCCTGTGGGAAGTTAAAGGTCCAACCCATTCCATCTGGGACTAGGAAGGTGCGCATCTAAACAGACTAGGCTCCCCAAAAGCCAGTACATGCGGTAGGATCAAAACCCAGTGCCATTGTTCTTGGCTTCTCAGTCAGCCTTCATTGTCCGACACGTTCAGAGAGTCCGGTTTGATCCCATGTTTTTTCAGTTCAGGTCGTGCTGGCCTTGGTGAGCTCCCATTAGACCAGCCCTGCAGTCTCAGTGGGTGGATGGGGAGGATGGGGAGACCCTGAGGGAATGGGATTGTTGGGATGGAGGAAGGGTGGATAGGGGTACAGTGAGGAAGATATCTTAATTAAAGAAGCCATTTTAGGGTTAGCAAGAGACTTCACTCTAGAGGGGGTCCCAGGTATCCATGGAGATGTCCACAGCTAGTTCCTTGGGCACCTGAGGAGAGGGAGCTTGAAATGGCCCTTTCCTATAGCCATACTGATGTATATCTTGCATATCACCATAGAAGCTTCATCTGGCGATGGATGGAGATAGAGACAGAGACCCACACTGGAGTGCAGGACTGAGCTCCCAAGGCCCAAATGAGGAGCTGAAGGAGGGAGAACATGAACAAAGAAGTCAGGACTGCGAGGAGTATGCCCACCCACTGGGATATGAATTTTCAATCTTCAGTTTTACAGAAATGTAGACGATTATTTGACTGTTGATGGAAATGTTGAAAACGGTGATTTTTTTTTTTTTCCTGGAGAAGGGTCAGAACAGGGAGAAAGTAAGTTATATGTAACTGTCTACCAAGGGGGCACATTTCTCATCTCTCAGAACCTGCCTTTATCATGTGTGACACAAGGGGCATTGGGCATGATTAATTAGTGGATTTGAGTTGAAAACATTGTCCTACAACAGCCAGGTAAGCCCATAATAATAATATGATTCCTTTTCATTTTCTTTCTCTCATTCAGAAAATTCTATAGTTATCAACTTTATTAAAATAATTGTTTGATATTCTGTAGGTGAGCAGTTGAAAAATTTTGTTTCACTGAAGTAAGAAAGACAAGGAGGATTCAGAGAGCAGAGAGCTACCATACAGGGAAGGATGTCTAGGGCAGAATGGGTTCTGTGTCCACTTACTCTTCCTTCACTTCTCTGACTTTCTTCCACTGCTACATCTCCAAATTTATCCTTTTTCTATTTTCACTTTCTTGTGAAAGTAGTGTGTGTGTGTGTGTGTGTGTGTCTGTGTGTGTGTGTGTGAGAGAGAGAGAGAGAGAGAGAGAGAGACAGACAGACAGACAGACAGACAGAGACAGATAGTAACCCAAGAAGATTATTGTCATGTGTTGACTTACTTTAATTCATTATCTTAAGTTTGATATTTCAACAATAAAAACTTATTGTTCATAATTCTAGAAGCCAGAATTTCTAGAACAGGACACCATATTTGTTGTCTGAAGAGATCATAATCCTCACACAAGCATATCCTGCTTTGTGATATTGCAATACAGTATTGTCATCTACAAAGTTCATGCTCTATATCTGTAAAACTGAATTTAAAAAATAATACACAAAATAATAATGGTTTAAGTACTTTGTGCAGTTTGTGTTGTGTTGCATGTATAAAAGTCCTCAGCCACATGCAACTATATGTGACCAGCAGGCCACAGGTAGGACACAACTATTATGACTTCTAAGTGTCATCATTGGTGGGAGATGAGGCAATCTCCATCAGGCCTTTTTTAAAAGGAGAAAAATCTCATTCAAGAAACTTGTGTTTTCACCACCTCTTAAACTCCTAAGAGCTCCAAGTCCTAATATCAGTAAACTGAAACATCAGTTTGAACACATGCATTTTCTTGAGAGATGTAAATACATCACAGAAGGGGTGTATATACAGCTGCATTCTGTCATGACTGGAACACAGGAAAATGATAAATGTATCTATTGGTATTGCTATACTTAACAGATTTTCAGTGTGACAAAGGAACAAGTAGAAACATCTATTTCTTTCTACATCAAAAATTATAGAAATGAAAGATTAAAGTGTTGTATATAGTAGTCAAATAAATATTTAGGTATACATTAGAATAAGTAAAACAGATAGAGACTCTTGAACGTGCCTCACATCCCTTTAAGTTAGTTTGAAAAATAAAAGATGATTCAGGCACATGTTAGGAGATATTTATTGAACATAAGATGACTGCCTATCTTATCATCTCCTATATATTTCTTCCTTTTTGATTCAATGTAAGGAGATGGTCAATGAGTAAATTCTCTATATACTTTATCATCTAAAAACAAGACACCTTTTCATATATGTTTCTATGACTCGAAAATTTCATACATCTGTAAACTGTATTTTAGTCATTTTCATCTTTTTATCCTCAATTTATCTTTCTCATCCCCTCCCTCTCCCATTGAAACCTTGCTTTCCAATGTGTCTCCTTACTGCTGTCATATCTTATTTTTATGTGGAGTGTAACAGATTTAATTAGAGTCTCTTCTATGAGCATGGATAGAAACTACTGATGAAGTGTCCAAAACACCATTTTAAAAGTCAAAGAAACCCTCTTAAATAAGTAGTGTGACATAGTTTTAACCAGTATTTCTCAGATTTGTATCCACAGGTGGAGGAATGTGTTTTCCAATATAGACCCAAATTATCCTCCACATTATCATCTTTCACAAACATTGCTGAAGTGCTAAAAGGAAATGTGCCAGCCATTCTCACACAATTGCTGTTTTTGCAATGATCACCCTTGGAAACTAGCCTGACCCACTTTTTCTTCTGATTTCCATTCATCATGAGTTAGAGAAGAAATTGAGACTTGGGTATACACACAGGGAAAGATGGTGTTCTGATGTGGGATTTGCCTCTGTATGCTATGAATATTATTGGTAAATAAAGAAACTGGCTTGGCTTGTTGATAGGGCAGAGTAGAAATAGGTGGGGGAAACTAAACTGAATGCTGGGAGAAAAAAGGTGTAGTCATAGAAAAGCCATGTAGCCCTGTAGGAGACAGACACCCGAACTTTACCTGGTAAACTATAGCCTCATGGTGATACACAGATTAATGGAGATGTGTTAATTTAGGATATAAATTAGCCATAAATACACTTAAGCTATTGGTAAAATATTATTGCAAATAATACAGTTTCTGTGTGATTATTTTAGGGATGAGCATACAGAAACAAACTAGTGTCCTCATACAACAAATTGGTGCTCCAACATGTGCTAGCTAAATCTACATAAAAACTGAAAGGTCTTGGAAAGGTATTCTAGACACTAAAAAACAAAGTTTACTCATTTTTTTTTTCTGAATGGGCTTTTCCTGCTGGCAGCATGCTGCAGCTCCTTTAAGAGAAGTCTTATTGATTCAGCAGTAACAAGAAAAAAAGTTGCATGGTTTTCAAACAGCGGCTTCCTGGGCCATGGTTCCAACATGAACTCTGACTCTTTATGGAGGTCTGGCTATAGAGCATTTAAATGGGGTTTGTGAGCAGAGTGATACAACTTGCTTAATGGCAACACAGACCTGTTGTGATCTGACCCCAGATCTGGGGTGGAGAGAATGGCTTTTAGAGGCAATGAATGGACCTCCTCCTACATATTGGATTGGGCAGAGCCAAAAGGCAAAGCAGTCTTAGTCATAGTAATGTTGCTCAGCTTTTTAAAAATCAGTTCTGATCAGAAAAGAATTACATATTGCAATAAAGACAATTATGATGAAAAAGACCTCTAAATGGGTCACATTGTTGGATAAATGTACATAGGCTTGGAAGACAGAAGAAAAAGAATATAGAGTTATAAAAAATTTTAAAAAATAAACAAAGTCTTTAAAAAGAAAGTACAGACAGTCATAGATTAAAAGGAGTACAGAAAACTAAGCCATGTAAAGATGGAATATGCAAAAAGAGTCTGGATTATGTATATTATTGTATTTTCTTTGAATTTTTGACTGTGAAGGAGCTAAGTATAGAAAGACATTCCATTGTACAGGCTGCTAAGCTCAACCAAGATATATGCTTTAAAGGTATCTTGATTTCAAAATATGGGTCTAAAAATATGGTGCTTTGAAAAAGGGGTTCTTCTTTTGTTTCTACAGAAGATGAGAACCTGTGGATTAATTACAGGCTAATGTGGTTTGATAGACCAAGACCCCCAAAAAGGTCGCTCTGAACACCCCAAAAATTACTCTTCCCAATAAACAGCAAGAAGCAGTTTGGAGAGAAGTATGCCCAAATTCCCAAATATTATTTATAAATGTTTGTTTACATTTAAAGAGGATATGCTATAGAGATGGATACTTTGCATTGGTTTGGATCTTGGTCTATTGATAAAAATTTTAGATCAATCCTATTATATGTATTTCTGCTCTTGATAAGGTATTGTGTTTGTGTAGTTCATCTAAAAATATAATGTATAATTAAGATATATAGATTAATACATAGTCATCTATAATAGTCAAGCTTGTAGTCCTGTTAGGTTTTCTAGACATATAGAGATATATTTTAGTTAGATGGGTTTTCTTCAAATCTTTCAGAGACCTTCAGAATATGGCATTTGAAATATTTTAATAGTTTAAGACTTTTCTAGACAGTGAGATACATCTGCTCCTGGCAGCACTAATTATTTTCAAAAGGCTATTAAAAAGGCTCCTTATGGAGTTTGTTAGCCATTCAGTCAAGAAACTGCTCTTGGCTGGGCAGCTTGATGGTATGCTATATGAACTGGACATTCAGGACCCACAGAAAATGACTTCTGAAGTTGCCTAAAGAAGCTGAGACAGTCCTTCATGGATCCTGTTTCATGAATGAGTGTACCAGACATTCTGCAGGACACAGAAAAAAGTGACTGAGAAACTGCCAATATAGACAGAACTGTCTTTGAAATTTCCTGCTTCATGAATTTGCAGGACATTCTGCAGGACACGGAAGAAAACAACTAATGGACTTTGTCATTACAAGGCAGAACAGATCTTCAAATTTCCTGCTTCATGGAAAAGTCTGCTGGATACTATGAGCCTGTAGACTAAAGATGGGTGCCCCAATGATACAGAAGAACTTTGGGTGACTGTCCAGTCAGTGAGCTGTCTCTGTCAATTCTAGATTTTTGAAAGTTGCTTATAATGCACTTCCTGATTACTTAAGTAATATTATATTTTTCTGAGTCTTTGATGAAGTTAAAGAATATATAGTTATAGTTTTCTTTAGTTATTTTGAAATATAAACTAGATATAAATATAGTAACTCTAATTTTTGCTGGATAACTATTTTGTCTTATGTAATTTTACTATATTAAAGTTAAATCCTTACTTTTATTTAAACAAAAAAGGGGAGGTGATGTGGGATTCTCCTCTGTATGCTGTGAATATCATTGGTTAATATGAAACTGTCTTGGCCTGTTGATAGGGCAGTGTTGAACTAGGTTGGGAAAACTAAGCTGAATGCTGGAGAACAAAGACAGAGTCAGAGAGAAGCTATGCAGCCCTGCAGTAGACAGACACCAGGTATGCCACAACCTCATGGGGATACACAGATTAATGGAGATGGGCTAATTTAAGTTATGATAGCCAGAAATACACTTAAGCTATTGACCAAATAATATGGTTTCTATGTGATTATTTCAGGGCTAAGGAGCCAGGAATAAACTAGCATCCTCATTCAACAGTGTTCTTATAGCTAGATTTCTGCATAGGCTAGTCTACTTAATGACAAATTCTCTTTTTTTTTCTTTCTGAATATTCTTATGTAGAGTATCCCATAGACACAGAAAGAGTTGTTTCTATTCTATGTAGCATATGTAGAAAATTCAGTCACTTAGCTGTCCATGAATATCACCTTCATCTCCAGCAGTCAGCATATGTTTGAGCTTCCCTAGAGTATACATATTTGTGCATGCACATGCACACACATACAAACACATATGTACATATATGCATATATGTATATATGTAATCACTTTATACACCATCATATATATTATGAATATATTATATCACTATTTATTGTGCTTCTTTTCCATTTTTATTGCTAGCACAAGTTTTACTGGTTTCTTTATCCATCTACCCACCCATCTACTTTAGATTATACATCTTTCCTTTCCCTCTCTAAAATGTTAGGAAGTATATTTGAAAATACCTTTATGTTTACTTTTTAAAAAAAATTCTACTGGAGTGTAGCCACTAGCCTGTGGACTTTCTCACTTACAAGGATGTAGTTATGAGTCACTTTAGGGAGATATGCTGACAGAGACAAGGAAGCTGAGATGGTGCCTGTGTTATCTGTCTTACTGAGATCACAAGGACTTACAATCAGCTTTGTGATCTCTGTTTCTTTATCTAAGACAATGACTAATTCTCCTTGATGTATTCATAGTTTCTGCAGTTTGTGTCATAGGGAAAGAGCTTCCAACAGTTTTCTTCTGTTCTGAGTAGTAACTGTCAAATCTCATTTTCAAGCTATTAAAGATTTCATCATGTGAGCTTCTTTTCAGCAGATTTTGATCAGGTTTTAGTTTTTCTGAATGACTTCTGAAGGTCTCATTCATATTGGCCAAGTCTTTGCCACTCTGGTGTGAACAATTGAGTAGAATCTACTTGTATATCAGTGACATGATAAGCTATTAAAAGCCCATCAGTTTGACAGACTAGTAAAGGATTGATGACCTAGTTAAGCTTGGGAAGGTGAGTGATCAAAACAGATCTCTCAAGAATTTGCCAGATGTTCTTAAATGAAAAGAACCTAGAATATATTCCCTCAGCCTTGTGTTTGATAGCCTGTATCAGAATGTGATGAAAGCAGCTCACCCATAAGTTCTTTGTACAGTAAGTACCACCTTGTTAGGATGAAATTCTACTTATGAAAAAATGTGCAAATTACTATTCCCAGATAGATATCTGTAATCTCTGCCATGGTTCCTGTTGACTGTGAACCTGACAGGATCAAGCATCATCTGGAAAAGAAACCTCTGGTTATGCATGTGAGACAGTAAACTAGCCATAGGGGGACTGGGTTAATTGGTATGGGAAGATCCATGCCAACTATGGTCAGTACCAGCTATGGCTATATCATTGATTTAACTAAAGCAAGAGACCCAAGCACCATGACTTTTTCCTGACTTAAGGTGTAATGTGAACAATCGCCTCAAACTCCAACAGCCACATATCTTTCCTATGTTCAATGGTACACTTAAACCATGAGCCAAAATAAACAAAACTAAAACAGAACAAAACTTGTCATCTTTTAAGTTAATTTTGTCATAAAAATGAGGACCATGGCTAATGCGCTACCCAAATACACACAACCTGTAGGATGCCCTCTGAGAATCAGAGCATACTGAAGAGTCACAGAAGGTAGCAATACCTTTGACCCACTTTTAGGTGTTGAACTCTAAGGACAAATGCAGCTCATTTTTTCTACTACAGCTGTAACCTCCTGCCCTGAGCTTCACAGCAGTCTTGTAGGACAAGGTTTCCATATAAATTATTAAAGCTTTTTCTGAGCTCTAGACACAAAACGCATGGAAAACCATGTTTCTCAATAAGCCAAGGCATTCAAAATAGGTTTTGGCTTTCTGATACCATTAATAGAGTCAGATAAAACACAAAGCAGTACAGTATTTTGCCTTCTAATTCATGATGGACATAAACATTCACCTTAGCATTTTTGTATCATAGTTATAGCAACTTTTGAACATATATTTTCTTTTTCTTACAAATGAGAAACTGAAACTCACAATGGAAAGAGCAAGCTCTAGTCCACCAAACAACTTTGTGTTCAATATCCTGAACCTAGAGCTTAGGTCCATTTAACACTCATTCCTCTTCTACCACTTCATTTTAAAAATTATTTTATTAATTTGGGGGGATTTTTTTATTCTTTCTCAAATATTATATCTAACTACAGTCTCATCTCCCTAGTCTCTTTCCAGTCCCTCTTCCCTCTCCACCAAATTTGCTCCTCCTCCATTTATCTTCAGAAATGGACAGGTCTCCTATGAATATCAACCAAACATGGCATATCAAGTTGCAGTAAAATGAAGCACATCACCTCACATTAAGAGTGGATGAGGCAACCCTGTGGGAAAAAAGGGTCCCAAAAGCAGACAAACAAGTCAGAGACAGCTCCCTGCTCCCACTGTGAGGTATCCCACAAAAAGACCAAGCTACACAATTGTAACATACATGCAGAGGTCCCAGGTCAGACCCAGACACAAGCAGGCTCCCTGAATGTCAGTTCAGTCTCTGAGTTCCTTTTAGCCATGGTTAGTTGATTCTATGGGTTATATTGTGTTGTCCTTGACCCTTCTGGTATCTACTATTCTTCCTCCTCTTCTGCAGCATTCTCCCATCTCTGCCTGAGGTTTGTCTGTGAATCTCTGCATCTGTTCCCATGAGTTGCTGGTTGAAGCCTCTGTGATGATTGATGGTTATGCTAGGTTCTGGTTAAGTATAGCCAAGTTATTAAGAATCATTTCATTAACTTTTTTTTTTTTTTTGATTTTTTGAGACAGGGTTTCTCTGCAGCTTTTTTATTTATTTATTTATTTATTTATTTATTTATTTATTTATTTATTTATTTATTTATTTTTTATTGTGAATGCCAGGCCTCTGTATCAGTATCGCGAAAGCTAACACAGGTGGATAAGGGCTTTCCCTAGACCCGTTGATAGGAACCCAAAGGGGCCTTGTCTACCTTTATGTTCTTAGATGTAGGACAGTCTCAAGGTGTGGCCATGACTGGCAGGGTATTGCAGAGCGGATGTGTATGAGTTCTCTCTGCAGCTTTTTTAGAGCCTGTCCTGGAACTAGCTCTTGTAGACCAGGCTGGCCTCGAACTCACAGAGATCACTCTGCCTCTGCCTCCCGAGTGCTGGGATTAAAAGGCGTGCGCCACCACCGCCCGGCTTCATTAACTTTTTTTAACCCCAGTCATGTTTGGCACTATCTTAGGTCTCTGGGCTACCTTACATTTGGCCCTCCATAGAGTATCACAGTTTTGCTCACTCTCATGGTATGGGTCTCAAGCTGGACCAGTCATTGAGGGGCCATTCTCACAAGTTTATCACTACCTTTACCCCAGGATAACTTACAGGATGGACAAATTGTAGGCAGGAGATTTTATGTCTAGTTTGGTGTCCCAGTCCCTACTGGAGGCCTTGCCTGGTTACAAAAGAATCAGTTCAGGCTTCATACTCCCACACCCTGATTACAAGGTATCTTAGTTAGGGTTACCCTCATCGATACCTGGGAGTTTCCATTGCACTAGATTTCAACCTTGCCAACAAAATGAGCCTCAATATGGAAAGTATTTTACTCATTGTCATCCTTGACTCTTTCTTCTAGATCCTTCAAGATCAACTACTCAGTTAACACCACTCTCAGCTTCCTGTCTATTTTCTTTTTTTGTTGTTGTTTTAATAACCCATTTAGTCCAATTTGTGTTGAGTCTATGCTCCTAGACTTCTCATCATTCACTGGAACATGCCAAACTTCCAAGACCATAGCCTTAAAGAAAATCACCAGATCTTTTCCTAGAACCCAACAACTGTCTACATTTAGGGGGATGTGCTCCTGAGATATTCCCTTTCCATGCTAGAATGATGGGCTTGAATTGTGCAGGTCTTGTGCCACAGCCACTATGAGTTTATGACTACAGCCATCCTGTCATGTTTTGAAGACACTTTTTTTTGTTCAGGTTTCTTTCAGGTTTCCTGTATTCTATAGGTGCTCTAAATAAAACACATACATTTAAATATTTGGTGCCAAGATCCACACCTGAGTGAAAACACAACCTGTTCCTCTTGGTCTGTATTACCTCATTCATAATGATCATTTCCAACTCCATCCGTTTATCTGAAAATTTCATATCTGCATTTTCTTTACAGAATCAAGAACATGCATTCCTTTAGAATAATATATAAGATGCCACATAATAATGCTGGCATTGTTAGATAATTTTAATTGCCTTTGAAAAATGTTCAAATATGTTGCAGATTTATAATTCTGTTTCATTCCCAAGCCTTCCACTGTGTAAACATCCTTACTGATAGCACATCTTCTTCAGTATTTCCATGTGGCTCTTTGAAAAGTGTGAGCTGTTTTCCTTTATTATTTCAGCGAATCTTGTCCCAATACCACAGCTCCAGTACAGTTTGTATATATACACACAGACAGTGATGTTATTGTCTGTGTGGCGGTAAGAGAGGCAATGGGAGAGGAAATTAAAAAGCAACAGGTGATGAAAACAGAATGATTACATCTTCTCTCAGCATAAACACACCTGAGAATCCCAAAAGACATTTATTTGTATGCAATAGATATTTGTTTCTATACAATAGAATCATTTCTCGTTGTTGTCAAAGAAGACTTAACCAGATTTTATGAGCACATGAGTTTGATATCTGTTAAGGAATGAATTAGCAAGCTCAAAAAATTTGCCCAAAGTTCTTTTAATTGTCCCTGGGTAGATTTTTCTGAAACCTAAAGGCAGACTTTAGCAGACTCCATCAGAAAATGTGGCCTCTGTGTTGTTGACCCTGCTCTTCTGTTGCTCTGAAGAGATGCCAGAGGCTTAGCTCTGAGAATATGACTGGGCACATGTATCTGACCATTGGAGAGATCATTGTTATGGGATGCTAAAAGTCTCAGGCTCTGCTTTCTAGTTCTCAAAAGTGGATATTCCAGGTTTTTCTGTGTCCTGTTCTTACATAAACATTCAGGGAGTCTGGTGGCTGCACTAATGGTCTTATGTATGCATGGAATTCTACCTCAACTTACAGGCATGACCCTTTGGTTCACATTAATAAAGCAGAATCTCAAGAGAGTGACATTTTCACATATAAGCAGACACTCAATGGTCACTTTTCTTGCTGTGGAAAATTAAAAACAAAACACTATCTTTAAAACTCCTTCTTGACTAGTTCTAATCAGCAGTCACAGCAAGCTTAAGGTAGGCTTTGGTGTTTCTGTTTTGGAGCTCAGGACAGTTAGGCTAAGAGAGGTTGTGGTGAGAGAATAATATCATTGGGTTGGAGTTTGAACTATCTAATTCTTACACACATGGTTCTTCCCCATACAGAAAGCAATTGTAGTAAAACTGATGCTTAGATTAGGTAAAGTTCAGTGACTTATTATGGAAATTATGCACTTAAATTCAGCCAGGAAGAGTAGGACAGAAAACCCTTCCTTGATTTAGTGAGACCTTGAAACACAATGCTTGAATGCTTAAAAAGAATGTATTTCTTCATGTATAAAGCCAGAGAAGTCAGAATAAATAAATTTTTATTTAATAATAAATAATAAAATAGAATAATATAAAAATAATTAATATAATAAAACAATAAATAAAACAATAAATAAATAAAACAATAAATAAATAAATGAATAAATAAATAAATGGGGAAAGCTTGAGTTCCTTGTGTGTGTCATCAGAGTATCAAAGGCACAAACATACTTCTCTATTTTTCTGAAGAGCAAATAGTCAGGTACTGGGCAAAGTGAAAGAGAACATCAAGAAAGAGCAAGAAGAGGAGCCCAGTAGTTTATTTTCCACTTTAAATACTCATCACCATCCTCTCTCATGAACTGGAGTTTTTACTTCTTTGATCCATATATTCATTTTCAAAAATATATGGTCTGTGGTAAGGATTTTGAATTGTATTTCAAATTCTGTAAGCAAGCAGTAGTTATTTTAAGCAGAAAATGCATGTTAACGCTGGCAGTTACTCAGAGAGTAAAATTCCACCAAGGTAGAAGAGCCACCTCTTCCTAAACTACAAACAGGGAACTCATTAGTGTTCAGGTGAGTGACGATGACCTCATGGCTTTGTACAGACAGATGAAATGGATGAGAAGTAGTTGGATTTGGAATAGGTTGAAACAAACAGAGATTTTGAAATGACTCAAACACTTTAATGGGAGCAATTGTATAAAATATATTTTATGAGAAGAATATAATTGGGGATAATTAAGTTTGTTGAAGCTCTTGTTAGATATTTGTGTACCATTACTCAAATGCAACCTTTATTTAATAGGGAATTGAGTACTATGGGTGTTTATAGAGGCTTTCAGAGAATACTGAAACATTCTATTTGAGTTTTCTCATTCTGTATTATTATGATTTTTCCTCATTTCTTGTTTTTAATTTTGAGGTTTTAGTTTAATGTTGCCCTCGTAGAGTCTTTCCTACCTCTATAATCCCCCAGAGGGTCTTCTAGCTCCTCTGTCTCATATACCTTTCTTGTGTTTTTTAAACCTCCTTCTCAACTATATATCATTTTTATCTCTTCACACTTATGATTGTGGATGTCCCTTCATAGCATTGCTTTGCATATTACCATGAGTGTGACATGCTTTAGTTGTTGGGCTCCTACTTTACCATTTAAATTCCAATAAAAGCTAGGCTCTGTCACAAATCATACCCACTCTACTAATCATTGCATTCCCAGTAATTAAAGGACTAATTGTTTAATATGTTAAATTTTTACATCCTGCAATTGTTTTTCTTTGAGTCCTGATTCCTACTTATGATCAAATCCTGAGCAGATTCAGAAAGACAGCCCTTAGCTGTGCAAAATTCACTTGCTGGAAATTGGAAATGGTCCAGTTACTCTGAGCTTGGATTCCTTGTAGTTAGTTTGGCACAGCCACCTCTGTGAAAGCCTCTACTCCTCGTTAAGCTAATAATCATCTTCTTTGCCTTGGCTCACTCATAGCCTCTTGCATTCTGATTATCAGACAGTGGCATAAAATACACTTATAACACAATGTGAGAATGGTTTAAATAATGTCTCCTCTTCAGTATTCTCAAAAAGGATTTGTTAGTTCCTTGGTAATTTCAAACATGTTTTGACCATATTTATTACAACTCTTACCCCTCCAGATTTATTCCTTTTCTCTATCCATTTGTCTTTGTGTCTCCTTTTCTTCTTGCTTTGTTTTTCATCTCAGTCCAGTTATTGTTACTCATGTTGTGGGGCCTCCCACCAGAGTGTGGTTCACTTACTAGAAACATTCTCTGAAAGCTGATTCTCCATCTTTCAATAACAATCAGTTGTCAACAGTTCCTTAGTTAGAGGTGGGACATCAGGTCCACCTCCCTTCTTCTTATAGGATTTAGTCTGCTTTATTTTTTTATTGATTTTTATTGAGTTCAATATTTTTCTCTGTTCCCCTCCGTGTCCCTTCCTTTCCCCCTTCAACCCTTCCCCAAGGTCCCCATGCTCCCAATTAACTCAGGAGATCTTGTCTTTTTCTACTTTCTACTTCCCATGTAGATTAGATCTATGTAAGTCTCTCTTAGTGTCCTCATTGTTGTCTTACTTCTCTGGGATTGTGGGTTTGTAGGCTGGTTTTCTTTCCTTTATGTTTAAGATCCACCTATGATTTTTTCTTTGGGTTCACCTTCTTATTATCTTCTCAAGGATCCCAAATTATAGGCTCAATGTCCTTTAATTATGGCTAGAAACCGATTATGAGTGAGTACATCCCATGTTCATCTTTTTGGGTCTGGGTGACCTCACTTAGAATAATGTTTTCTATTTCCATCCATTTGCATGCAAAATTAAAGATGTCATTGTTTTTTACTGCTGAGTAGTATTCTAACATGTATATATTCCACAGTTTTCTTCATCCATTCTTCCACTGAAGGGCATCTAGGTTGTTTCTAGGTTCTGGCTATTACAAATAATGCTGCTATGAACATAGTTGAACAAATGCTTTTGTAGTATGATTGGGCATCTCTTGGGTAAATTCCCAAGAGTGGAATTGCTGGGTCCTGGGGTAGGTTGATCCCGAATTTCCTGAGAAACCACCACACTGCTTTCCAAAGTGGTTGCACAAGTGTGCATTCCCACCAGCAATGGATGAGTATACCCCTTACCCCACAACCTCTCCAGCAAAGGTTATCATTGGTGTTTTTGAGTTTAGCCAATCTGACAGGTGTAAGATGGTATCTCAAAGTTGTTTTGATTTGCATTTCCCTGATAGCTAAGGAAGTTGAGCATATTCCTGGTAAATAATAATAATAATAATAATAATAATAATAATGCCAGTAATATGTCAACTAATTTCAATGCATTGTTTCATTTAGTATTGTCAATCTACGTCCTTGTCTATGTAGTGTGATGTATACAATAATTGAAATAGAGACATTTAGTGTTTACCCAACTTTTCTCTATTTATTTCTCAGGAATTGCATCACATCTCCCCTTGAACTTGGAAATAGAAAAGGAAATGATCTTAAGTTTATTGCTAACTTCAAATTATGTATATATTTTATATGTTTCATCTATGGGCAAAGTGTATCAAAAGACCAGTAGTTGTCTTCAAATTCTCTTATATCACATAGTGACAGCCACTAAGGTTAATTTGAGGATGGGTTGTCAATAGGACAATGGACCCCCATCACCTTTGATTATGAGTACAATATAACCACATTCATCCTGTGACAGTTATTCATGAGTAAAAATGCATTCCTAATATGTTAAAGAATCATTGTAGATGGATGGAACAGGAATTCAAAACTATCATCAGATAAATAGTAAGTTTGAGACGAGCCTGAATGTAAGACCTTATTAAAAAAAATAAGAAATTTTGACGTATTTATCATATAGTTAATTAATAATAATAATTTTCAAAAAGCAAATGTTTGTATTCATTTATGTTTTTAGAAAGCTTTTGTGGACAATTATTTCCTAGTTTCTAACAGGAAAGTAGTCAATTCACTTTAGTAGCAATTATAAGATTTTTTTGCTGTATGAACTCAGAAGTAAGTGAGAGGCAATGCAGTTTTAATAACTGATAAAGAGTTCAGGTGTTAAGAACTGTTTTAACAGGGAAAATTGAGTTCTGATCATTTTTCTTTTATTGAAAATGCTATATACTTCAAATAAAAAAAAAGAAATTACCATTATATTTTAATTGAAGCATGGTTATTAGTGCAGAAACCTAATAAACCAAAAGCTAGTAATCCTTTATAGAGGTTAGATTGAGATCAGCTTTTCTTTTTTAAAGTGGCATTTAAACACAGAACAGGGAGGCTGAGATGAGGTGCTTACTTCTACGTATGATACCGGTATGTGTAGATCTTTTCTATTCTGCTGACTGTCCATACATAAACACATCATTCATATGCAATACAATACCTTAATGACTAAAAGACATATGAATTAGTGACTTACAGCCTGAACCATGGGGTAGATAAAATAACTCAATTTTAATAACTTCTGTGTATTATCTATGTGACCTCAGTCACTGTTACTAAGGATTTTAAAAACTTGTCATTATATTTGTTTGTTTAATCGTTATTTGCTTATTTGTGTGTGTGTGTGTGTGTCTGTGTGTGTTTATGTGCATGCCAGTGCATGTGTGTGGATTTCAAAGGACAACATTTGAGATCTGATTCTCTCATTTCATTTTTTAGCATAAACTGTTATTGTTTTGGTCATACTGTGTATTCTAGGCTACCTGGCCAACAAGCTTCTAAATGATTCTCATGTCTCTGCCTCCTATCTATCCATAAGAGAACTGTGATTATAGGTATGTACTATCACATCTGGTTTCTTTTGTGGGTTCCTAGAGTAGAATTAAGATCTCTAGACTTCTGTGATAAGCGCCATTATACACTTAGCCATCTCATGGACACCTCATTAAATATTCTTATTAGGATAATTTATGAAATAAACTGTGGCATTGATAGAAAATATTACATCAATTTTCCTTGCTTACACTACCTGTAATTATATAGAAGGGCACTTGTCCTTCATATGGTCATACTCATCAATCAGCAATGACTTTTAAAAATTATAAATAAAGATGGTGCTTATTTTTTCTTAGCATAATGCATATTTGAAACAGCAGAATTCCAGTGCATATTGGTCGATGAATGAATGAATGACTAATAAATAGTAACTAGTCACCTGGCATTTGCTGAAGGCAATAACAATGTGCTATGTTTCAGAAGTTATTTCTTCTCAAGATATTTCATATAATTGAGATTGGATTTGATTCTGTATCAAGAGTCTTATATGTCTCTCTGTAGGCCCATATTTCAGTATGGCACAAGAGCCATAGGCCCAGTCTGAGGTGGTCATGTAGCTTTGCAGACAAGTGTCTCAGCCTAACAACAGCCTAGATGTGCTGCTCCTACATTCTTTTGTTACTAATGTATATCACCTGAGGAGAGGTGTTGGCTGAAGCTGATCAGGATGTTTGGTGCTCCTTCCTTTTGTAATTTGGAGGATGTCTTATAGAGATGCTAATTCATGGCCTGCGTGACAGGTGACAGCTAGCATACTCGCAAACAGGTAGATGCTTACGTGACAGAAGGCCATTCACCTGGTTACCTAGAATACAGCCTAATGTGTTTTCCCGCTCAATTGTTGTGATGATATATAAACTGTTTGGAGAATAAATGAAGGATCAGATCTTGCCCTTCAAGGATGATCGTGTAAGCTGTCGTGATTATTCCTCGCGACTCCGTTCCAGTCTACTTAGGGAAATTAGTTATCTATGTTGGGGCCCACACGGCCCTCGACTTCTCTCCTCTTGTTTGTCACTAATACATGTAAGGTGTGTAAATACATTTAATTTTATGCTGAGTGTATTTATCTATCTTTTAAAAGTAGGCCAAAATTTCAATCAAAATGTTAACTCCTTTGAATATTAATATCAACATTTTCTTCTACTATTATCAACTTTGCATAAAATGTCAGAGAAAGTAAGGAGGATGAGAGGAAGTCTAGAGAATACAATTTGTTTTTCTCTGACTATAACTATCAGGGCGGTTGCTCATGTCTCAGATTTTAGAGTCAAGAATAGAGCTGTAGCACTATATATAGGTGATGTTGACATGTAGCATCATTGCATACTTTTAAATTTTAATTTCATTTAATTAATTAATCAGAGAACACTATATAGGCCTGGCCAGTCTCAAATTTATAGAGATCCATCTACATGTGACTTTCCAGTTGTGGGATTAAAGACATGCTTCACATAATTCTTGTTTCTTGTATTCTATTGCTGAATGAATTTTAGTTAAAGGGAAAAATATTCCCTTGTCTGAGTTGACATGGGCATTTAATCTAGTGTTCAGTGTATGATCATCTTGCAACACTCTCATACCTTGTGAGAATCAATGTGCTTTGATTTTTATAGGGTTACAATGCCTTAGTATCTTTGATGACAGATGGTTAAGGCTGAGTAAATAATTTTGGATGACCTCCAAAAGGTACTTACAGATCCAGAGATCACTTTTTACATCAGCAAAATGTAAAACTTTTTTAACATATTAGTGAGTGGTATCCCTGATCTTGGTAGCTATGTCTGTTAGAATTCTTGCTGGTGTTACAAAATACTCAACATGGAAAAATTAAGGAGGGAGGAGAATATTTCAGTCCACCATGTTGGGAAAAGTACAGTGATGGAACTGGCTCAGTTCCCAGGAGTAATCTGTTGAGGTCATTTCACATGCAAATTGGAATAAAACGTACCTTCTACATTCATTTCCTAACATTTCAGATCGACAGAATGACCACTGAGAATAGTCCAATATGATAATGCTATTGCCAGCCTATAATAAATTAAATGGATCATTGTTTAGATTAAAGACTGGAGATTCAGTCCAGTTATGGTGGCCAATGTGTTTGTTTCTATTGACATTTTCTTGTAAACCACTGAACCATTTGGTCAGACTGCCAGACTGCAGTATTAGAGGACAATAATTATGAATGGTCCATTGAAAAGAATTCTCTCACCCATTCTTCCAACAAGCCTGTTGAAATCTCTGAAAGTGGTGCAATTGGAATTCTCCAGCCGAGTGCTTCTGAAAATTGTTCTTGGTGTGTGAAACAATTTAGCTTTACAGCTATCAGAAATGGCACATTAATGTGGAACCATTCTCCTGGCACTCCTGTAACAAAATGACAAACTGATTTTAGGAAGAGATTTACGGGCACACAGATGGGTAGTAAGAGAGGTCCTACATCATCTCATCCCTAACCAATAATCGGAGTAATTAATCGAACTGTAACTCTGAGTTTCATTGTAAAATAGATTTTCAAAATCTTACCTGCTATCCAATCTATCAAGAGACAGTAGAACTTCTATTTCCCAAGACAGCATTTTTGAACAAATAAACATTTGGTTTATGTGTAAAACTAGGAAATGAAACTGAGAGCTTGTCCTAATGGTTTAAGTCACATTTCCATGGGATTCTGAGCGCTTTGCTTTATGTCATGTGTTTGGTGACAGTAAGAATGATATTTTTCTGAGATGGATGCTATGCCTTTAAATACATACAGTTAAAGGTATCTCCAGAACAAGCAGACTTCCTTTGACTTTTCTGAACTTTACAAAAACAGGAGTATACTACTTAATTTCTGAAAGTGTGTATTTTTCTTACACCAATCTTTCTTCAGTGGATTTTAAGGCAGAGTATAGTGTCCAGGCATAAATTAAAATAAAATAAGAGTAAATCAAGATTCAGAAACATCATAGGGTGTAGAAGGACTGGAAATTTTAATACTGATTTGAATATTTCTGAAAGATATTAGAACTTTCTCTTTTAATTTGTCTGAAACTTGCTACGAGTTGGCTACAAAACATAAAGTTAAAAGGTTCCATGGTCAGAGCTCAAATGAAAAAAAGAATGATAAAATAAAACGGTGACATTTTTTGATAGTCATTAGAGTGATATACATTTAGGAAAATACTATCAGAGGAGGCTAAATCCAGCAGTTGAGACAGTTTTGGGGAGTAGACAAGTCACACAGTACCAAAGTATCTACCAGAAATCACCCAACAATTCTAAAGAACAATGTATTTGTATATGAAATAGTTTGAACTGTGTATTAGGAAAGGTATTAAAGGTAATATCAATAGTGGTAATATCTTACTGTATATGGTGTCTCGTATGATGGAAAATTAATTTACATCTTTGTATAATATGCCTATTACAGCTGTCACAACTTCAATCTGATGATGAAGAAACAATTTCAAATTGTGCTAGACTTCATTTCCTAATGGTTAAACACCTTGCTGTTGAGAAGAACAATTTCTGTTAATGTGTTCATCCCATGCATACGTGGTCTTCGTAATTCATTGGTTTGAAGTATTCATATTATTTTGACATTAGCTTTTTTCTTAACTGACTTTTCCTTCCTTAGGCTAAAAAAACTACTCATCAATCTGTCTCCTCAGTCAGACCAACATAGACTGCTATAATAACAACAAATAGTGTTGAGTTAGATTTATACTTAGTAATTAATTTGTCTTCAACATGACTTTTATTTATTCATAAATCATTTACATTGAGCTATATATTTTTCACTGTTCCCATCCTTTGTCTCCTCTCCTCTCCTACCTTCTGTCATGATCCCCATGCTCCCAAATTACTTAGAAGATCTTATCTTTTTTTACTTCCCATGTACATTAGATCCACGTATGTCTCTCTTAGGTTCTGTTTTTTTTCTTTGCTTTATGTCTAAAAGCCATGTATGACCCCCAGAGAGCCTACAAACTCTTGGAAGCTGTACAATCAACTACTGAACCACCCCCGGGTCAGGGAAGAAATAAAGAAAGAAATTAAAGTCTCCCTTGAATTCAACGAAAATAAAGACACAACATAGCCAAACCTATGGGACACTATGAAAGCAGGGCTCAGAGGAAAGTTCATAGCTCTAAGTGCCCACATTAAGAAAACAGAGAAAGCTCACATTGGAGACTTAACAGCAAACCTGAAAGTTCTAGAAAAAGGAAGCAGACACACCCAGGAGGAGTAGAAAATTGGAAATAATCAAACTGAGGGTTGAAATCAACAAAATAGAAACACAAAAAACAATCCAAAGAATCAGAGAAACAAAGAGCTGGTTCTTTGAGAAAGTCAACAAGATTGACAAACCTTTATCCAAATTAATCAAAAGTCAGAGAGAGAACATGCAAATTAACAAGATCAGAAATGAAAAGGGGGGCATAACAACGAACACTGAGGAAATCTAGAGAATCATTAGGTCTTATTACAAAAGCTTATATGCCTCAAATGGAAAATGTAAAAAGAAATGAACTTGTTTTTAGATAAGTACCACTTACCAAAATTAAATCAAGATCAGGTGAACAATTTAAATAGGCCTATAAGTCGTGAAAAAATAGAAGATCTCATAAAAAAACCTCCTAGCCAAAAAAAAAAGCCCAGGACCTGATGGTTATAATGCAGAACTTTATCAGAACTTCCAGAAAGAGCTGATATCTATTCTTCTTAATGTGTTTCACATAATAGAAACAGAAGAGTCATTGCCAAACTCTTTTTACAAAGCTACAGTTACCCTGATTCCAAAACCACACAAAGACCCAACTAAGAAAGAGAATTACAGACCAATCTCACTCATGAACATTGATGCAAATATTCTCAATAAAATGCTGGCAAACAGAAGCCAAGAATACATTAAAAAATATCCATTATGATCAAGTAGGCATCATCCCAGAGATGCAGGGCTGGTTCAACATATGAAAATCTAGCAATGTAATCCATCATATAAATAAAGTGAAGGAAAAAAAAAACATATGATCATTTCATTAGATGCGGAAAAAGCATTTGACAAAATTCAACACCCCTTTATGATAAAGGTTTTGGAGAGGTTAGGGATACAAGGATAATACCTAAATATAATAAAAGCAATATATAGCAAGCCAACAGCTAATATCAAACTAAATGGAGAGAAACTCAAAGCCATTCCACTAAATTCAAGAACAAGACAAGGCTGTGCACTCTCACCATATCTATTCAACATACTTCTTGAAGTTCTAGCAATAGCAATAAGGCAACATCAGGAGATCAAGGGAATTCAAATTGGAAAGGAAGAAGTCAAACATTCATTATTTGCAGATGATATTATAGTGTACATTAGTGACCCCCAAACCTCTACCAAAGAACTCCTACAGCTGATAAATATCTTCAGTGAAGTGGCAGGCTACAATATCAACTCAAAAAAATCAGTAGCCCTCCTATACACAAAGGATAGAAAAGCAGAGAGGGAATTCAGAGAAACTTCACTTTTTACAATAGCCATAAATAGCATAAAGTATCTTGGGGTTACTCTAACCAAGGAAGTGAAAAATCTATTTGACAAGAACTTTAAGGCATTGAAGAAAGAAATTAAAGAGGATACCAGAAAATGGAAAGACCTCCAATGCTCTTGGATGGGTAGGATTAACATAGTAAAAATGGCAATTCTACCAAAGGCAATCTATAAGTTCAACACAATCACCATTAAAATCCCAACAAAATTCTTCACAGACCTTGAGAGAACAATAATCAACTTTATTTGGAAAAACAAAAAACCCAGGATAACCAAAACAATCTTATATATAATAAAGGAACTTCTGGAGGCATTACTATCCCTGACTTCAAACTCTATTACAGAGCTACAATATTGAAAACAGCTTGGTATTGGCTTAAAAACAGAGAAGTCAACCTATGGAATCAAATAGAAGATGCGGATATTAACCCACAAACCTATGAACACCTGATTTTCGACAAGGGAGCTAAAAGTATACAATGGAAGAAAGAAAGCATCTTAACAAATGGTGCTGGCATAAATGGATGTCAACCTGTAGAAAAATGAAAATAGATCCATATCTATCACCATGCACAAAACTCAAGTCCAAATGGATTAAAGACCTCAATATCAATCTGAACACACTGAATCTGATAGAAGAGAAAATGGGAAGTACTCTACAACATATGGGCACAGGCGACCACTTCCTACGTATAACCCCAGCAGCACAGATATTAAGGGCAACATTGAATAAATGGGACCTCCTAAAACTGAGAAGCTTCTGTAAAGCAAAGGACACTGTCATTAAGACAAAAAGGCAACCTACTGACTGGGAGAAGATCTTCACCAACCCTGTAACAGACAAAGGTCTGATCTCCAAAATATATAAAGAACTCAAGAAACTAGAGTTCAAAATGCTAATTAACCCAATTAAAAAATGGGGTACTGATCTGAACAGAGAATTCTCAACTGAAGAAGTTCAAATGGCCAAAAGATACTTAAGGGCATGCTCAACCTCCTTAGAGATCAAGGAAATGCAAATCAAAACAACTTTGAGATACCATCTTACACTTGTTAGAATAACTAAAATTCAAAAACACCAATGATAGCCTTTGCTGGAGAGGAGGTGGAGTAAGGGGAACTCTCATCCATTGCTGGTGGGAGTGCAAACTTGTGCAACCACTTTGGAAATCAGTGTGGCAGTTTCTCAGGAAATTTGGGATCAACCTACCCCAGGATCCAGCAATACCACTCTTGGGAATATACCCAAGAGATGTCCTATCATACTACAAAAGCATTTGTTTAACTATGTTCATAGCAGCATTATTTGTAACAGCCAGAACCTGGAAACAACCTAGATGCCCCTCAGTGGAAGAATGGATAAAGAAAGTGTGGAATATATATGCATTAGAGTACTACTCAGCAGTAAAAAACAATGACATCTTGAATTTTGCATGCAAATGGATAGAAATAGAGAACACTATTCTGAGTGAGGTAACACAGACCCAAAAAGATGAATATAGTATATACTCACTCATTAGTGGATTCTAGCCATAAATAAAGGACAATGAGTCTATAATTCATGATCCTAGAGAAGCTAAATAGGAAGGTGAATACCCCCACAAAAAAAGAAAGACATGTAGTTATCTTCCTGGATATTGGAAGTAGACAAGATTTCCATGCAAAAATTTAGAGCTTGGTGGTGGGGGTGGAATGGGGGTAACGGGAGATGGGAAGAGAGAAGTGAGGAGGCGAGGATGGGGAGAACTTGGGAGAATAGGACAGTTGGGATGGAGGAGGAGTGGATACGGGAGCAGAGAAGTATATATCTTAATTAAGGGAGCCATTTGAGGGTTGGCAAAAGACCAGACTCTAGGGGGGTTCCCAGGTGTTCAAGGAGATGTCCCCAGCTTGTTCCTTGAGTAGCTGGAGAGAGGGCACCTGAACTGGACCTGTACTATAGCCACTCTGATGAATATCTTGTATACCACCATAGAACCTTCATCTGGCAATGGATGGAGATAGAGACAGAGACCCACATTGGAGCACTGGACTGAGCTCCCAAGGTTCAAATGAGGAGCAGAAAGAGAGAGAACATGAGGAAGTCAGGGCAGTGAGAGGTGTGCCCACCCACTGTGACGGTGGGGCTGATCTAATGGGAGCTCACCAAGGCCAGCTGGACTGGGTCTGATGCATCAGGTGATGAAGCCGGACTCTCTGAACGTGGCTTACATGGAGGCCTGACTGAGAAGCAAAGGACAATGTCACTGGGTTTTGATTCTTCTCCATGTACTGGCTTTGTGGGAACCTAGTCTGTTTGGATCCTCACCTTCCTAGTCCTGGATAGATGGGGGAGGACCTTGGACTTCCCACAGGGCAGGAAACCCTGACTGCTCTTTGGATTGGAGAGGGAGGGGAAGGGAAAATGGGGGGAGGGGAGGGAATGGGAGGAGGGGAGGAGGTGAAGAGGTGAAGTTTTGTAATAATAGTAATAATAATAAAAATTAAAAAAATTAAAAAAAATAATTTTTTGACAAAAAGCAAAAAAACAACAAAAATATAAAAGTCACATATGAGTGACTGCATATTATATTTCTCTTTCTGGGTCTGTGTTACATCACTCAATATAATGTTTTATAGATCCATCCATTTGCCCGCAAATTTCAAGATACCATTATTTTTTCTAATGTGTAGTACTTCACTGTGTAAATGTATCACATTTTCCTTATCCATTCTTCAGTAAAGGGTCACTTAGATTGTTTCCAGGTTCTGGATATGATGAATATGCTATGAATATAGTTGAGCACATACATGTCCTTGTGGTATGATTGAGCATCCTTTGGGTATATGCCCAAAAGTGGTATTGCTGGGTCCTGAGGTAGGTTGTTTCCTATTTTTCTGAAAAATCTCCAAACTGATATTCAAAGTGACTGTGCCAGTTTGTACTCTCCAGCAGAAGTTGTTATGAGTATTTTTAATTTTGGCCATGTTATAAGTGTAAAATGGAATCTCAGAGTTTTTTTGATTTGCATTTCTCTGATGTCTAAAAATGTTGAGCATTTCCTTAAGTGTCTTTCGGCCATTTTAGATTCATCTGTGGAGAGTTTGCTGTTTAGATCTATACTCCATATTTTTATTAGATTATTTATTCTTTTGATGACTATTTTCTTGAGTTCTTTGAATACTTTGGAGACCAGTCCTCTCTCTGATTTGGGGTTGGTGAAGATCTTTATCCATTATGTAGGCTTCTTTTTTGTCTTGTTGACCATGTCTTTTGCTTTACAGGAGGTTTTCAGTTTCAGGAGGTCCCATTTATTATTTGTTTCTCTCAGTGTCTGTGCTACAGAGGTTATATTTAGGGAGTGGTCTTTTGTGCCAATGCGCTCATGTGTACTTCCTACTTTCCCTTCCATGAGGTTCATTGTGGTTGGTTTTAGGTTGAGGTGTTTGATCCATTTGGACTTGAGGGTTTTTTTTTGGTATGGCAATAGATATAGATCTATTTTCACTTTTCTACATGTTGATATCCAATTATGCCAGCACCATTTGTTGACTACTCTTTCCTTTTTGCTTCTTTGTCAAAAATGAAGTGTTCATAGGTGTGTGGATTGGTATCTGAGTATTTGATTTGGTTCCATTGGTCTTCCTTTCTGTTTTTATGCCAAGCTATTTTTAGTAATGTAGCTCTGTAGTAGAGCTTGAAGTCAAGGATTATGATGCATCCAGAAATTCAGAAATTCCTTTGTTTTAAGGGATTGTTTTGGCTATCTTTTTTTTTTTTTTTTTTTTTTACTTTTCCATATGAAGTTGAGTATTGTTCTTTTGAGATATGTGAAGAATTTTTGCTGGGCATTGCATTGAATCTTTAGATTGCTTTTTGTAGGATTGCTATTTTTTACTATATTAATTCAACCTACCCAAGAGCATGGGAGATTGTTCCATTTTCTGGTGACTTCTTCAGTTTCTTTTTTCAAACATTTAAAGTTCTTGTCATATAGGTCTTCCACTTGTTTGGCTAGAGTTACTCCATATATTTTATGTTATTTGTGGCTACTGTAAAGGGTGATGTTTCTCTGATCTCTTTCTCAGCCCATATATTATCTGTGTAAAGGAGGACTACTGATTTTTTTTCTTAGTTAATCTTGTATCCTGCTATATTGCTGAAGGTGTTTATGAGCTGTAGAAGTTCCTTGGTAGAATTTTTGGGGTCATTATGTAAACTATAATATCATCAGCAAATAGTGAGAGTTTGACTTCTTTTCCTCTGATTTGTATCCCCTGGATCTCCTTTTGTTGTCCCATTGCTCTAGTTAGAACCTCACATAATATATTGAATACATTTAAAAGTCCCCTTGCCATATAATAATCAAAACACTATAAATACAGAATAAAGAAAAAATATTGAGAACTGCAAAATAAAAAGGACAAGTAACATATAAAGGCAGACCTATGAGAATTACAACTGACTTCTCAATGGAAATAATGAAAGCTAGAAGGTCCTGGTCAAGTGTTGTGCAGACTTTAAGAGACCATGGATGCCAGACCATACTATACCCAGCAAAACTTTCAATCACTGTAGATGGACAAAACAAGATATTCCATGGCAGTACCAGATTTAACAAATATCTAGATACAAACCCAACCCTACACAAAGTAGTAGAACGAAAACTCCAACTTAACAGTTAGCTATACTGACAATTGATCACCTCACAATAGCAAATTACAAAGAATGTAAAAACACACACAATAACATTACCACCAACACCACCAACAACAAAAACTAAAATAACAATAACTAGCAATCACTGACCATTAATATCCCTTACTATAAATAGACTAAACTCACCTTAAAAAGACACAGGCTAACAGACTGGATACGAAAACAGAATCCATCCTTCTCCTGAATGCAAGAAAGACACCTCAACCTCAAAGGTATAACTCTCACAAATATTTCTTTATGATGACAATTTATAAATCTTGTGGGAATGAGTGATACCAATCTGTTTCAAACTCCCTAGAGCTAAATGTTGCTTCTAGTTCCTAGTTGTATAATCTGACCTGCTGTCCCCAAGTAGTTAAATGCTTATAGTCAAACATTTTCCAGAATTTGTGTCATGCTATTACCAATTACAAAGGTGGTCAAATAGTGTCACTATGTTAACAGACCCAAGAGTAGTGGGACTATGAGCATGACTGTTGGATTATCTACATCTTTCTCATCATAAAATGTTGGAAACTTTGTATGACCTTAGCCAATCCTTTTCTGTTTGTGGGGACCATTCACAAGAGATACACAAGAGGAAATCATAGAGATTAGATTTGCCTCAGGGTCACAATTCTAGAGGTGTTAATTTTCCACTCTAAGAATGAAGAGTTTTTCCATGAAAAAAAAAAAGCTTTGACAAGGATAATGACAATATTGCAACTTAATCTTTAAGACATTTTTTTTTTTTTTTGGTTTTTCGAGACAGGAGAACAGATGTCTTATGCATCTTCATATTTTTTTTTCTGCTAGGATGTAGCCAATTTATAGATGGGATAGGAAGAAATATCTTGCCTGATGATCTAAGCCTATCTTTTGATGTCTATCAAAAGAAAATCACTGTACTGATGTTTATTGAACATTTATGATGCCCTAGTCTCCTTGGTACTACAGAAAATAACATGGATTTGTGAATATTGCTATCTTTACCCCACTGATGAGAAGACTGCAATTGACAAAACCTCAGAGTTGCTTTAAATGTATTTCACTTTTTACAAAAGTAACACTAACATTAAACAAAATGTTGAGGAATCTCATCTAGACACCATGTTCCTAAATCAAGGAAACTACCAAACTATCCATGAATTTATTGTGTTTAATTATTAAATTGGTTTATACTTAATTTGTGAGAGAAGGACATAGGATTTTGAATACTTGATTCATGGTTAGTCTCCTGTCAGTTAAATAATGACTATACCTCTGGGGACACATAGAAACTGTCCTTTAGAGTATATCTATTATTTAGCTTCTTTCTCTTACAATGTTTCTATTTTATCATGCTTCATTTCTGTATAACATTAAATTATACAAAATATTTTGCACTTTAATTTCCACTACAGGATATCTTAGAAAAATCAGGACATATTACCAACTTGGATGGAATTTTTGTCAAACCTGTAATAAAAACTAATCTGCTTCCACTGATAAAGAAGACTGAGCTTAGCTTGAACTTTTAAATTTTAACATATAAATAGCAGAGCCTAGGTTATATATGCTTCTTTTTCTGAAATAATCTTGTATTTGGGATATCTTTGCAAATGGAACAAATTTAAAGAAGATTAATTTTCCTTGACACCGTTTCTTGTGACACTAATTACTTGCACATCAACATCTGGTCTTTCTTTTTCCCTTCTATTAATGACACCCTCACACTTTCCCAAATGTCATTGGTCACAAGACAGGTCAGATGACTGTACCATGTAGAGACAATGTTTCCAGGTTGCTCGAGCACATATCTCAGTCATACCAATAAGTGAATTACAGGAAACAATAGAAGATGTAAGAACTTAATTACAACACTTTGTCCTGAAAGAATACTATTTTCTTCTTCTCCTCTAGTCTTTGTTCAGAAACTCAGTGTGCTACAAGAACAGAGTAAATTATTAAAACAAGAAGAAACCACCAAAGAAAACAGTAGAATAGGGAGGGGGAGGAAGAAACTGTATGTCCTGGAAAAGAAACATTACCTATCTACTGTGGATTATTCACCTGATTTTGGATAGATAGAAATATTTTTTCTTTCTTGTATTAATATATTTGAAGACATTTTGTACCTTACACCAGTACATATTGTATCTGTGCAATATATATTTATATATATGTATGTATATAAGCTGTATATGTATATTACATGAATATATTTGAAAATATATGCCATATAAACCATTAATATGGGTGATTTAGTGTGTGTGTACATGTGCTTGTACATATATGCATATACACATTCACATAAAGATCAGATAATAAGCTCAACTCTTGTACCTTTGCAGGTACCCATTGATTTTTTTAAAGATTTATTTATTTATTATGTACACAGTGTTCAGCCTCCATGTATACCTGCAGGCCAGAAGAGGGTGCCAGATCATGAGATGATGGTTGTGAGCCACCATGTGGGTTGCTGGGAATTGAACTCAGTACCTCTGGAAGAGCAGTCAATGCTCTTAACCTCTGAGCCATCTCTCCAGCACCCCCCCATTGATTTTTGTAATGGTCTTTCAATGACCCTAAGAACCCCAAGTATGCTAGACAGCCTGGCTCATAAGCTCAACGGATCTACTTGTCTCATGTAATTACAAGCTTACAAGCACATTCCAAATATCATGACCTTTTAATATGGATTCTGGGGATGAAACTCAGATTCACATGCTTTCAATGTCTTCAAGCCTTCATTTTACTATAGACATATTGCCCATCCTTTTAAGTCAAGTAATATTTTAAGATTATAAATTATTGTGTGCAGTAAACTCTAATTGTCTGGTAGATTTTTAGTGGAATGGACTATGGAATTATAAGTTAAATCATAATTTAATCATCACTTCATGAAAAGAAAGTATGTGGAGTGGTTAGAGAAATGCCCATTTGATAAAGTGCTTGCTAATTAAGAATAAGGACTTGAATTTAAATCCCCCCAATACCCGGATAAAAACTGAGTGGTGTGCTACCCATATATTGTGCTAGTACCGAGATGAATTTAGAGAAGTTGATCTCTAAAGCTTGATGACCATGCAGTTTATTTAATTTAATTTAAAAAATCTTAAAGCAAAGAGTCACTAAAAATTTGCTCAATGTACAACTATGGCCTTTACCTGCATGTATATATGCACCTGTATATACACATGCTCATCACAAACACAGAATCACACCGTGACTACATAAGCACAAATTTTAATGGAGAGTGTGTTTGGAGACAGAATAATTAAGGTTATTGAAACATTAAGATGACCCTTAATCAATTATAATTGGCATCATTATGTGAAACTGAGATTTTAGATTAAGCACTAAATACACACAAATGTGCAGTAAAAACGACAGCCATCTACAAGCCAAGGAGGCCTTGTATGAATTAAACATTCTGAAACCTTGAACTTAGATCTGCCCCAGAATTCCCAGAATTGTAAGACAACAAATTGTTGCTTTAACTGTTATGTCCATGGTACCAAGTGATAGAAGTCCTATAAAGTTAACAAGCCTGGAGAAAAAAGTCTGAAGTCTCTTAAATTCTCATTAAAGGTATTGATGTGCCTTCATTGGAGACCTATTACATAAATCACCATATCAGAAATGACAGGTGAAAGCAATCTTATAAGGAAATGTGAAGGACATTTCTGTATTAGGATATGTTAATCCTATGACTTTGGAACAAAGCAGTGCCTGAAGTAGATTGAGTTTATGAATCTGTTATTGTTGATGCTTAACCTCTTATTTAAAATAAAAAAGGTGTAGATAAGATATTACATTGTGGAAGAATAGTCTTCATTAATATTAGTCAACAAGGAAAAGTCACTCTTAAAATTAGTTTTTGTGGTGAACTTAATGTCAAAATTATATAAGTCATACAATTGAAGAGAGGGTACTGGAGCTGAATGTCTCAGGTAGAACAAAAGAAAGAAATAGCACAAATAAATGGACTAGAGTAAGATTGAAATTGACAAGCCCAATGAACAGAAAAATAGCCATATTTCTTGAAGTTTTTGAAGTACAAAGGAATTCTATGCAATAAAACACTGAGAACTTGTCACATATAGGAAAGGATAAGTGTAGTGTGAAGCGGCGGGGCTGCGTCCCGCCACCCGGCTGCCGGCTAGCTTTACACCCGAAATAATTACACGGAAACTGTATTCTTTTAAAACACTGCCTGGCCCATAGTTTCAGCCTCTTATTGGTTAACTCTCACATCTTCCTTTAACCCATATTTAGTAATTTGGGTAGCACCACGAGGTGTGGCTTACCAGGAGAGATCTTAACCTGCGTCCATCTCGGAGAGGAGCAGCATGGAGACTCCTATGGCGACTGCCTGAAGCTTCTCCCCAACTCTACTTCCTTGTTCCCACAATTCTGTTCTGTCTACTCCACCTCTCTTAAAGGGCCAAGGCAGTTTTCTTTATTAATTAACCAATGAAAGAAACATAGACAGATAACTCTCCTCCATCATTTCCCCTTTTTCTGTTTAAACAAAAAAGAAAGGCTTCAACTTTAACATAGCAAAATTACATATAACAAAACAGTTATCAAGTAAGTATTACAGTTACAATATTTAAATCTATTTTATCTTTTATCATAACTAAGGAAATCTATAACTATCTATTTATTCTTCAACTCCATCAAAGACTCCAGAAGGATATATTATTACCTAAGTAAACAAGTCATATGCAACTTTCAAACTCTAGAAATGACAGAGACAACTGGCTGCCTGGACAGTCACCCAAAGTTCCTCTGTACCGTTGGGGCATCCATCTTCGGCCTTCAGGCCCATAGTGTCCAGCAGACATTTCCATGAAGCAGGAAATTTCAAAGACAGTTCAGTCACTTTCTGCTGTGTCCTGCAGAATGTCTCGAAGACTCTTTCATGAATCAGGAACCCCGAAAGACCATCTCACCTTTAGGCAAGTTCAGCAGTCCTCTCTCTGCGGGTTCTTTGTGTCCAGTCTATGCAACAGTCCAGGCAAGAGCATTTTCTTGCCCAAATGGCTAACAAACTCCATAAGTAGCCTCTTCGATGCCCATCTTCCTCTTGAAGTAGATTGGTGCTGCCAGGAGCAGACGTGTCTCATTGTCATGAAAAACCCTAAGTTATTAAAACATTAAATGCCATATTCTGCAGTCTTTGAAAGATATGAAGAATGTCTATCTAACTGAAATATATCTCTACATATCTAGAAAATCTAATAACATGACTACAAGCTTAACTATTATCAATGATTATCCATTAACAACCTATATTTCCTAATTATACATTACAGTTTTTAAAATGAACTACAATCACAATAGCTTAATCAAGATCAGAAATACATATACATATAACAAAATTGACCTTAAAATCTATACCAATGCAAATTCATATCTATATCATCTCCCCCTTTAAATGTAAAAGAACATTTATAAACAATATTTGGGAATGTGGGCGCAGTTATTTCTCTCCAAACTGCTTCCTGCTGAGTGGGGGCGTTGTTATTTAGGTCTTTCATGGTATAACCTGTGTGCTAGGTTCCTCTCAGTTGGCAGTTGAGTGAAGTAATTTTTTTTTTTTTTTTCATGGTTTATTTTTTTTTATATTTAAAAATTTCCATCTCCTTCCCTCCTCCTCCCCCTCCCTCCCCTCCTTCTCCCCTTTCTCTCCCCTCCTTCTCCCCCTTCCCTCCCCTCCCCTCCACCCATACCTCCCCTCCCTCCCTCTCAAGGCCTGAAAAGGCCAGTTCCTATAGCCATACTGATGAATTTCTTGCATATCACCATAGAACCTCCACCTGACGATAGATGAAGAAAATGACAGAGCCCCACCTTGGAGCACCGGACTGAGCTCCCAAGGTCCTGATGAGGAGCAGAAGGAGAGAGAACATGAGAAAGAAAGTCAGGACCGTGAGGGAACCTCCAGCTGGCGACAGATGGGGAAGGTGACTGAGCCCCACATTGGAGCACTGGACTGAGCTCCCAAGGTCCCGATGAGGAGCAGAAGGAGCGAGAACATGAGGGAGAAAGTCAGGAACGAGAGGGGTGCGTTCACTCATGGAGACGGTGGGACAGAACTAATGGGAGATCACCAACTCCAGTTGGAATGGGACTGATGGATCATGCGACCAAACCCGTCTCTCTGAGTGTGGCCAACAGCGGGGGCTGACTGAGAAGCAAAGGACAATGGCTCTGGGCTCTGATTCTTCTTCATGGACGGGCTCTGTGGGAGCCTTCTCAGCTTGGTCGATCACCTTCCTGGACCTGGGGGGAGTTGGGAGGACCTTGGTCTTAGCATAGAGTGGGGAACCCTGATGGCTCCTTGGCCTTGAAGTAATTTTTTGAAGATGTTCACAGCAACCTTTCAGGAGGGCGTGGTCTATCATACCATATTGGGATAGAAGCAATCCACAGAGTCTCGTCCTCTGTGAAAACAAAAGAAGAAACTCTTTTCCAAAGCATCATGTTCTTAGATCCAAATCCTGAAGTCATACCGTTAAGATGTCCATTCTGGTCTAGCCTGGCAGCCCATATAATGAAATGTCTCTCTGTACTTAGCTCCTTTACAGTCAAAAAAATCAAAGAAAACACAACAAAATACATAATCCAGACTCTCTGTGAATTTTCCATTTTTACATGGCTTATTTTTACTCTATCACTTTACTTCTTTTAATCTATAACTATCTGTACTCTGTCTCTTTAAAGACTTTAACCTTTTTTTTTAAGGCATTAACTTTATTCTCTATATATTTATTTTTTTCTCTCTCTCAAGCCTACGTACAGTCATCCAACATTGTGACCCATATGGGGGTCTTATATGTCTGAATCTGTCCTATTGTGAATCTGTAATTTTTTACTATCCAGGAGCATTTCTTAAAATGTTAAGCACTTCTTAAAAACTTAAGTTGCGCCACTTATAGGTAATACCGTACTGCCTGTTTCCAGCCAAGTCTAAACCTTAACTGCGCTGTTATCATGGTAATTACGATAGATCCTGCCTGAGCTCAGTACAGTTCAGCATGGCGGAGCAGAGCCAAAGCCGCTCCTGCCTCAGTCATTTGGTGCCCCTGAGCCGCACACAGTTCCAGGCACACAGCAGTCGACATTGGAGCCGCACTCAGCAGTTTAATTCTGAGACTGAGCGTGCAGCACAGAAACTCTTTTAATCCAAGTCACAGCCGAATCTGAGGCGCAGAGCACCGCGCAGTTTGAAAACATCTCTATGGCGGCAGGAATCCGCAAATGCTGTCCCGCTCGCCTAAGCCTGATTCTGCCATCTGCCCAGGTGCAGGCAGGGAGCAGTGAGCCATTGGCATGGTCTCAGAGCACTTTCTTTCCGATCCCAAGCGGGCAAGGTTTTTAAGTGGATTTAGTCACCACGTTGGAGCGCCAATCTGTAGTGTGAAGCGGCGGGGCTGCGTCCCGCCACCCGCCGCTGGCTAGCTTTACACCCGAAATAATTACACGGAAACTGTATTCTTTTAAAACACTGCCTGGCCCATAGTTTCAGCCTCTTATTGGTTAACTCTCACATCTTCCTTTAACCCATATTTAGTAATTTGGGTAGCACCACGAGGTGTGGCTTACCAGGAGAGATCTTAACCTGCGTCCATCTCGGAGAGGAGCAGCATGGAGACTCCTATGGCGACTGCCTGAAGCTTCTCCCCAACTCTACTTCCTTGTTCCCACAATTCTGTTCTGTCTACTCCACCTCTCTTAAAGGGCCAAGGCAGTTTTCTTTATTAATTAACCAATGAAAGAAACATAGACAGATAACTCTCCTCCATCAGATAAGTTATAGTATGAAGTTTTGGATTGTATTCTAACAGAAGGCATATAGGCAGTACAATCGATTTATCTGTATAGATCATTTGGACAGCTGTGCAGGTAACTGATAGAGTGCCTAAGAATTGAGGCAGGAATATGATGAAGACGTGATAGTAGAAATGGCTCCTACTATTCCCCTAAATAATTCAACTAAACTTCAGGCTATGTGTGGTCCCCTGAATTTAATGTCAATACATATGTACAGACTTCTAAGTTCTCTTGGAGTTTTTTTTATCCCTTTCATGTGGCCCAAGCTGCACTGACATTAAGTTTTTCTGTCATGGATTCACCTTTTCCAAAAAAAGTAGGTACAATCAGCAAGTTAGTGACTTCATCTTATTAAGCCACATAATCTCCAGACCCGTCATAGGCACTGGCATCTAGCATGGTACATATTGAGTACTGATGTGTGATTCCACTCTGTATGCTGTGATTAACATTGATTAATAAAGTAACTGCTTTGGGTCTACAGCAGAACTATAGGAAAACAGAGCTAGGTGGGGAAAACCATAGTGCATGCTGAGTAGAAAAAGGTGGAGTCAGGAGGAGCCATGTAGCCCTGCCAGAAACAGACGCTGGATGGAACCTTGCTGGTAAGACACAGCCATGCGGCGATACATGGATTAATAGAAATGGGTTAAATTAAGATATAAGAGCTATTGTCTCCCCATCTTCCCTTGGCCCCGTCTCGCCCCACCCTCAAGTTCCCAATTTTTGCCTGGCGATCGTGTCTACTTCCAATATCCAGGAGGATTACTATATGTTTTTCTTTGGGTTCACCTTCTTATTATCTTCTCAAGGATCCTGAATTATAGGCTCAATGTCCTTTAATTATGGCTAGAAACTGATTATGAGTGAGTACATCCCATGTTCATCTTTTTGGGTATGGGTTATCTCACTCAGAATAGTGTTTTCTATTTCCGTCCACTTGCATGTAAAATTCAAGATGTCATTGTTTTTTATCACTGAGTAGTATTCTAACATGTATATATTCCACAGTTTCTTCATCCATTCTTCCACTGAAGGGCATCTAGGTTGTTTCCAGGTTCCGGCTATTACAAATAATGCTGCTACGAACATAGTTGAACAAATGCTTTTGTAGTATGATTGGGCATCTCTGGGGTAGATTCCCAAGAGTGGAATTGCTGGGTCCTGGAGTAGGTTGATCCCGAATTTCCTGAGAAACCGCCACACTGCTTTCCAAAGTGGTTGCACAAGTGTGCATTCTGGGGGGAGCTCGGAGGATGGGATGCATGGGATACAGGAAGGGTGGATATGGGAACAGGGAAGCATATATCTTAATTTAGGGAGCTATCTGAGGGTTGTCAAGAGACTTGACTCTAGAGGGGTTCCCGGGTTTCCAGGGAGATGCCCCCAGCTAGTTCCTTAGGCAGCTGAGGAGAGAGAGCCTGAAAAGGCCAGTTCCTATAGCCATACTGATGAATTTCTTGCATATCACCATAGAACCTCCACCTGGCGATAGATGAAGAAAATGACAGAGCCCCACATTGGAGCACCGGACTGAGCTCCCAAGGTCCTGTTGAGGAGCAGAAGGAGAGAGAACATGAGAAAGAAAGTCAGGGCTGTGAGGGGTGCGTTCACCCATGGAGACGGTGGGACAGAACTAACGGGAGATCACCAACTCCAGTTGGAATGGGACTGATGGAACATGAGACCAAACCCGTCTCTCTGAATGTGGCTGACGGTGGAGGCTGACTGAGAAGCCAAGGACAAAGGAGCTGGGCTTTGATTCTTCTGCATGGACGGGCTCTGTGGGAGCCTTCTCAGCTTGGCTGATCACCTTCCTGGACCTGGGGGGAGTTGGGAGGACCTTGGTCTTAACATAGAGTAGGGAACCCCGATGGCTCCTTGGCCTGGAGAGGGAGGGAGGGGGGGGTATGAGTGGAGGGGAGGGGAGGGAAGGGGAAGGAGAAGGGGAGGAGATGGAAATTTTTAAATTAAAAAAATAAACCATAAAAAAGATATAAGAGCTAGCCAATAAAAAGCTAGAGATAATCGGCCAAGCAGTAATTAATACAGTTTCTGTGTGGTTATTTTGGGGCTGAACAGTGGGGAACAAACAAGCGATCTTTTACAACAGAGTAGGTAAATAGCAGTGAGAACTCGCAGTTTATGTTATGCATCAATTACTGTCTTCCTTTCTGTACCAATCATGAAAGCATTTCTGTCAGACCACCAGGGCAGGTGCTTCCCTCTTGCTACACTGGAAGTGGTTGCAAGGTCATTATCATAACACCAAGCCTGATACAAACGTTTGGAAACTGCCCTGACTGGGTTTGAGCCTTCAGAGTGAAGGGAATTACTTTAAGTTTTTCATAGCTGTCTCAGTGTTTCTGAGGAGTGGTTAAGATGCCCAGTGCTATCAAACAGTGCAGTCTAGCTGTCTTTTTTTTAAAGGTTGATGTAATGGGTGATTTACCTGCATTTATTTCTGTGTACTGTATGCATACCTGACACCCTTGGAGTTCAGTAGAGGTTATAAGATGCCTTGGGACTAGAGTTACGTATAGTTTTGAGCAGTCAGAGGGATGCTGGTAATGAGTCCTCTGAAAAGTGGCTTGTGCTCTTATCTATTGAAATAGCTCTCTCTCCCTAATCTGGCTGGCTTTTAAACTGACAGCCACTTTGCTTCAGGCAAGTGTCAAAGGAGTCTAATGCCTGCTACTAAAGAAGCCAAATTGCCTCATGTCCAATGTCTTTGCTTATTTAAAGGAAAATGGACATGAAAACAAGTGCCTTTTATATAAACATAACACCCAGACAGTCAATTTAGGAAAACAGTTACCAAATTGTCTCCCAGGTAGTAGCAGTGAAACAGTTAAGGCACTCTGATCATAAGGGATATGAATGTTTCTTGGGATATAAGCAAAAATGAGAGGTTATAAGGGCAGGCAAAAGAGGAGCAAGATGAACTAAATTAGAAGACAATATCCATTTTCCTTGGCTCAGACATCATGGCCAAAAGTAAGAACTGTGATCTTGTATAAGTATTCATAATCTTGCTTCTGCAAACAGTACGTAAAAGTTTCTGTTGGATCCATCTTTCTCCCACTCTCAATTCCAGGGTCATGACTAGTGTTGATTCCACTCTTCTGGGTGTATAGTGAGAATAGTTTACTGATTAATTAAATGTTCATTTTTTCTGGACTCTTAACATTGAAGATTACAAACACCAACTTATTAATAACCAGGTTTTGACCGAAAATCCATCTATATATGTTGACAGAGGTTTCTGTTCCACCAGTTCCCACATTTATTGACAGAGGTTTCTGTCCCTCCAGGTCCAGCAGCCATTCAGTCCCAAAGAAATACACAGAGGTCTGTATTAATTATAAAGTGATTGACCTATTACCTCAGGCTTCTTCTTAACTTTTATAACTTAAAATAGCCCATAATTCTTGTCTGCGTTAGCCAGTGTCTTGGTACCTTTTTTAGTAAGAGAATTCTGCTGTTTTCATTGCCATGCCTTTACTTCCTGCCTGGTTGCCCCTCCTATACTTTCGGCCTGGCTACTGACCAATCAGTGTTTTATTAAATATCATACAAGTGACAGGGTAAAAGACCATTGTCCCATGGCAGATATGAGTAAAGAACAGAGAAAGGGGAGGTCTTAGTAAGTTTGTGCCATAGACTAACCATCTTTTGTATGCACATTATTTTGAGCCCAACAAAAAGCAAACTCACCCTCCACAGTTAATGGGAAAAAAATCATGGTTTAGCAGTTAAGAGTACTAGCTGGTCTTTCAGAGGTCTTTAGTTCAATTCCCAGCAACTACATCATGGCTCACAACCATCTCCTAGTGTCAGACTTGATAACTCTCCACCTGCCGACATCTCCAGACAGCAAAGCAAACTGTGATCAATTCACCTGAACAGTAATCTGCCTAATAGTTGGCGTGTTCTTAAATTACTATTCTAGGCTGTGAAACAACTGAAAATTGTCATTTTATATCTTGCAATTAAAAAGACCCCAATGAATAAGCCCTTGGATAAAAATAAGTTAGCATAGCTTTTCACTACAGAAATCTTCTATTTATTATAGACTATCTTGCCTGTAGAGAATTCAGAGTGATATTGAATCACCCAGTCACACAATTATCAGTGAAATGTATGTCCACATTGCTCTATTTTATTCTGTAGAGACCAGCTGGGAAAGAGACCGCAAGTTAGTGATTGCACCAAAGCTATTAGGCAGAAATATTAATAGAATGAGTAGTAACTGGAATATTTTCATATCTTGTCTAATGTGGATGGGTAAATATTCACATGGTAGCTGTTTCTTTTCATACAGGACTCAGTGGGAACACTCCTTCAAATTAAGCAAATCCAGTGGGGCGTTTAATGTTGGAAAAAGCTATAGGCGTGCTTCTGCAAGAAACCAATGAAGAGCTGCATTGCCTTAGTTCTCGACATATGGGGAAAATCTCTGCATATTCAAAATGGAATTCTATATTACAAGGTTAAGAAAATATGAGGCATTAGTGTTAAAGTTTGTTATCTAGAAGGGAAGTTACAGAGTTAGTCTTGTTCGTGTCACAGATGAGGAAATGAAAGCAGGAGTGATGAAAGAACTAGCTGTGAGACAGAGAGAGAATTAGAGTCCGGAGTTTCTTAACCTTAGTCTTAGGAATTTCATTCTCTATATAATTTCTGCTGAGTATGCAAATGAACTTGAATTCTAGCTACAGGGTTTTATCACTGAAATGGCAAGCAAGGCACTTTTCTAAGGCAAAATATGTATAGCAGGTTATGGAACACTCTGTTTTTTAATAAGAGATTTCTTTCTGTAAATTAAAACTTTATATATATATATATATATATATATATATATATATATATATACTTCTTTATACATATTATATAGACTCTTGCCTAATTGTGTGATACTTTATATTCTCACAGAATTACAGTCAAAAGACATCTTATTTCTGGTGCTAAACAATTGAACTCAGGGCTCAGTGCATATCGTGTACATGCCCTTCATTAAACTCTATGCCAAGCCTTTCTCAAGGGCATCACATCCATCAAAAGTGTAGAAAGTCAGCATACTCACTGTTAGGCAGATTACAGTCCAGGTGAACTGATCACAATTTCCTTTGCTTTCTGGAGATGTCGGCAGGTGGAGAGTTATCAAGTCTGACACCAACCGCTTCTGTTTATTATTTACTCTTGTGGTTCGGGAGACTAGACTTTGATTTTATAACAAATACTTGAAAACTCCTTCCTACAGAGTTAATAAGGAGACATTGATTTCTTTCCCTTGATAATGAACTACAAACTGTCTTTGGTAACACATAGAAAACCTTTCCGTATTTGGGCTCCCTATCTTTAAGAACTTGCAAAATAGCACTGTTTAGTCATTCTACCCCAATTCCCCTTATCCCAAAAATATAGCAAGCAGGATTTGGATGAATTTGCCATTTCTAGTGATGTGTTCCCTAATGATGAGACATCAACACTAGACCAGCAGGTCAAATTTCATTTACTCTGTAATAAGGCTGTGGGATCCTACACTGCTTCAGGAGTGGCAACCATGCCTTAGGACTGTGGCCACACTGCAACTCAGCAAAGTTGCTGATTATGGAAAGCTTCAATGTCATTGCTATTTCCTTGAACTGGGATAATTTTAGTCTTGTACCTCAATCCCCAATGAAGTTCACAAACCATAAATAAATGTAGTAATTGCCCAAACCACAGTGACACTAGCAAGTCTTTGATATATTTCTAAACAGTCACATGTTTCTCTTAGAATCAAAGCACTTCAGAGTGACATAAGGCCTTAGAGGTCATTTTCTCCTGCTCTATTTCTCACCCTGTAGTTATATTGCAACTGCAATATCAAAGGTCACCCCATCTTTTGATATTTAAAGAAAATTGCTTTGAACTGAATTATTTGCACCCTGTGAAAGTAGTCATATCAAAATATGTTTGCAAACTTTCTATGTATTTATATATTCTCCTGTCAAGCCTTCTCACTGAGATTTTTAATTCTAATTTACTTTTCTCTCAAGCATGTAGCAAGGATAGACAGAGTGTCGGCACTTCTCCCTTGACTTAGTTAATATGCTGCCTGAGTGGGATGTTTGTGGATATATGAGTGTTTATGAGACCATCTTAAATGGAAAGCAAAAGCTATCCTAAGTTTAAAATTCCCTCTACCATTCCTACTGGGGTCAAATATTGCTTGAGTTTCCTTGCGAGACCTCAATGCCAAAACTTAATGTACTAAAAATGCTTTGAATTCTGTTGTACACATACAAAATTCTTCAGTACTTTCAATGTGATTAAATGACTTCTTACCCATTGTTGCTGGGTCATAGCATTTTCCTTGGGGAGTGAAAAGGTGCGACATCAATGAACACACAAGCCGGGAGTCAGGTTAAGGTTTACAGCAGACTCAATTATTTAACTATGGGGAAAACTTGTATACCCTCCCAGCACCCAGGCTGGGTGACAGTGTCAGTTGACATAGCATGCTCATCTCTTATTAGCTAGGCACCATCAGGACCTCTGACAATGCCTGTTGCTTGGCACTCAGGAAATACTGTTTATTTTCTTATTAGCTAGGCACAGACAGGACCTTTGACAGCTCCAGGCAGACTCTAGGTTGGCTCCTTTTGGTCTGGCAGGCATTATCTTCCTACATATCTACACTATTTTACTTATATATATGGTACTCAGCAGGAACAAGCGTCTTCGCTTAGGTCTTGTTGATCCAACCTCAGCAGGGCTCAGCCTGGACTCTGCCTGTCTTAGGCTGGCCTGCCGAATAAGCTCTTAACCGTCTTCGACTATTAGCACTTGAAGCATTCAATCCTGGGGAGGTGCCAGAGTGGAGGGTACTAGGCAATAGCCTTTTAAATCACAATTACCAGACACGCATAAGATCCATCAACATCGGAAGAGTCGCCTTAGTTGCTGTCTACTGATGCTGGATCTGCTGCATGAGACATTTAAGGAGAATAAGGGTTAACAAGACCACCCTACCAGTTCATGCGCTTCCTGCTTGACTGAGGCCTCAGGGTGCTGTCTGAGCCTCAGGTGTAGGTGAAACTCCGAAGTGTGGGCTCTGAGGTAATAGGTTTCCCTAGCCTAGTGTTGCAACTAAGCCAGCGGTGAGGGCTGTGGGCCCCTCCCAGACTTCGGCTGAGGTGTGTGCTTGTCATCTGAGCCCCCTGCTTCTTCTGGTACTTCTGCCCTCCCAGATGGTCCCTATAGGTCTGGGGCCCTGCGAAACTAACGCTTCAGTCCTTGCAGTAGTAGTGCATGGAGGGCAGCTTGGAGCCCACCTTGGGCTTTGGTAGTCTGTCTAGGAACAGCAGCACATTGCTGGTAAAGTTGGGGTCCCGGGGTTAGAAGCCTGGGCCACCCCAGGTGTCTGAGCCCACTGGGGCTGTCCAGGATGACTGCTGCTTTCTGCCGGGCCTGCTGGGACTTTGGTGGGTGGTCCAAGCAGTGGGAACTTGAGCTTGGCCTACAAAGAGAGGCTTCAGCTGGCTATTCCTGTTAGTTCTCGCAGGTCCTCATCCCCTTTGACTCTCAGCAGCTGGTGGGTGGATGCAGCAGTGGCCCACAGCTTCATGCTACTGCTGTCAGGGTACGCCATTACCTTCCTAGGGCTGATCTTCAGTTGGGTGCTGCTGGTGCTTGGGCTTCTTACCTGGTGCCATAGGAGCCACAGTTTCAAAGCCTGTGCAGTGTACTGGTGCTGTTGGGGAGTAAGAAATGAGCTATGTACCTAGGGTTGTATGCCTGTAATCTTCCTGCCTGGGTTCATTTTCCAGACACTGAAAGAGTAGAAAGGCTAAATAAGATGGTAGAGCGCATGGGGCCCTTTATTTGTCAATGTGGATGTTTCAACAATAGAGCTGCCTTTGAAACGTCCATGTTCCTGAGAATAATTTTTCACCAATATTCCTGTATGTCATACAAATGCCTCACTGATTCACTAAAGTAGACTTGGGGGAATTGATTTATTCTGTGGTTGGTGCCCTAACTATGGTAAATAGATGACTAGTTCATATTTCTGCAGAAATAGTTAGAGAGCATTTAGAAATATGTTTAGTAATACCTTCTGGGAGTTTCTTTTTAATATATAATTTGTATTTTTGTTAAATAAATGCTCATATTGTGGAATTACTGAAACAAGTCTTATACCCAGCATCTCAAATGATGATTGAAAATTAAAGCATTATACTCTTTAGCCTACATATTCTATTTTCCCGACAGTCCTGGCTCTAGTTGCAACTATTCCTCTTTCTGCTTCTATGAATGATTTTGGTATAGATTATACCTATATAGTTTTTGTGCCTGACTTATGTAACTTAGCAAATGGCTTCCATTTCAGTAAGTGCTGCTTTTTAAAAAATATAGACTCAATGTCCTTTAATTATGGCTAGAAACCAATTATGAGTGAGTACATCCCATGTTCATCTTTTTGGGTCTGGGTTACCACACTTAGAATAGTGTTTTCTATTTCCATCCATTTTCATGCAAAATTAAAGATGTCATTGTTTTTTACCGCTGAGTAGTACTCAATAAGTATATATTCCACAGTTTCTTCATCCATTCTTCCACTGAAGGGCATCTAGGTTGTTTCCAGGTTCTGGCTATTACAAATAATACTGCTATGAACATAGTTGAACAAATACTTTTGTAGTATGATTGGGCATCTCTGGGGTAAATTCCCAAGAGTGGAATTGCTGGGTCCTGGGGTAGGTTGATCCCGAATTTCCTGAGAAACCACCACACTGCTTTCCAAAGTGGTTGCACAAGTGTGCATTCCCACCAGCAATAGATGAATGTACCTCTTACCCCACAACCTCTCCAGCAAAGGCTATCATTGCTGTTTTTGATTTTAGCCAATCTGACAGGTGTAAGATGGTATCTCAAAGTTGTTTTGATTTGCATTTCACTGATCGCTAAGGAGGTTGAGCATGCCCTTAAGTGTCTTTTGGCCATTTGAACTTCTCTTGAGAATACTCTGTTCAGTTCAGAGCCCCATTTTTTAAATGGGTTAATTAGCGTTTTAAAGTCTAGTCTTTTGAGTTCCTTATATATTTTAGAGATCAGACCTTTGTCGGTTGCAGGATTGGTGAAGATCACCCACTGTGACGGTGGGACAGAACTAACGGGTAATCAATCACCAAGTCTAGTTGGAATGGGACTGATGGAATATGCGACCAAACCGGACTCTCTGAATGTGGCTGACGGTGGAGGCCTACTGAGAAGCCAAGGACAATGGTGATGGGCTTGGACTCTGCGACAAGGACGGGCTCTGTGTGAGCCTTGTCAGTTTGGTTGCTCACCTTTCTGGACTTGGGGAGAGTTGGGAGGACCTTGGACATAACATAGTGTAGGGAATCCTGATGGCTCTTTGGCCTGCAGAGGGAGGGAGTGGGGGTATGGGTGGAGGGGAGGGGAGGGAAGGAGGAGGAGGAGGGGAGGAGTTGGAAATTTTTAATAAATAAATAAATAATAAAAAACTATAGAATTTTGCTCTTTTAAGGTTTGAAAAATATTACCTATGAATATGATGTATTTTCTATACCGTGATAGTTTTCTATAGATATATACCTATTAAGAGTATTGCTGTTATCTAATGATTTCTTTGTCTTTAATTTTTTAAATTTTATATTAATTCCCATAAAGAATATCAATACACAGGCCTATCATTAGTGTGTAAGCATTCTCACACTGTCACACACACACAAACACACATATATATTTAATATAATTAATAATATTCCTTCTCACAGATGTAAGCTGATAGCTCACTATAAATTTAATTTGCATTTCCCTAATAATATATTGTATTGAGACTGTATATATACATATATATATATATATATATATATATATATATATATATATATATAATCAAATCTGTGTTTAATATTTGTTTCTACACCACCTATCTCTTTTCCAGAGGCTGTAATCATATGCAAATTTAATTATTTAGACTTTTTCAGCATCTAATACATAGATTCTATTATATTTTACTACTAATTATCTTCACTTTTTGGGTCCTAGGCAAATACTGTACCTGGCCTGCATCACTAGCCCTCCCAAATGTTTGTACCATATAAAGAAGGTCTAACCTTCAGATTTTTGACATGCTGTTTTGTTAGGTAGCAGTTATGGCTGTTTTGACATGTGTGCAGGCAGTGAGCTATGGCTTGGACATACCTGGGGGGTATAACTTCCAAGAGAAGATTTGTCACTTGTTTGAAAACACTACCAAACTGAGACATTCATCTCAGCATTTTTCTTCTTTTCAAATTAGAAATGTGGTCTTTTACTGGAATTTTAGGCTTTCTTACATCTATTTCATCTTAAAACATACCTTGTTTCCTGACTACCCAGAACCCCAAGTAACCTAGCATTTTTTTCCTGCCCTTTCTGCTGGAAGACCTTTACTCTTGGTTTTAGGTGAGATTATAGGCTCTGATGAACATTGCATTTTTGCATAGTCCTGCTGTCTAACCAGTTCCTCATTTTCATGATTCTGTTTTGTCCCTCGAGTGTGATAGCAAACCTTTAAACCAAAGCATTTGATGATTGTCAAATGCCATGTTATATCAGAAATGCTTAATTTGGCACTCACTTATGAATAATTCCATGCATTCTATTCTGTTTGATTTGTGTAACTTCATAGCACATTTTATTGTTTATACTTAATATTTCTTAACATTTCCAACAAGACAGTTTCAGGAAACCTATAATAGAAGTACATAGGTGCTGTCAAATTTTGTTAGTTTTCTAAATCCTGCCTTTAGAGACACTGCCCAATGGTATTTTTCCTCCTGTCAATTTTAAAGGATATTAACTAGAGGTAAGTAATTACTAAATGTAAGATCACTAACAAATAGGCAATTAAAATCCTGTTCTTTGGTAAAATGACTATTGAAATTAATATGACATCATCTAATAGCTGTCAACTAATCAAAAGAAAAATATAATCTGCACAACAGGAGGTGTCATTTTTGGGTACAAAATCAAACTGAATATATTCAAAGTATAATTTGACATTTGTTAGTGAATACTAGTAGTAGTTTTATAAATCCATGCAGAAAAATTAAAGAAAAATGAGAAGTGAGAAATAATTTAATGCTGCCACACAGAAACTAAACAAAGATGATTATTTTATAAATACATTCATGGGAAACTTCTAAGGAGATGTTACATATGCTTCCTTTTTAGGGTTTGGAATGTAAAATTTTAATATTTAATATTTACTTCCATGACTTCATGTGTTCTGTTTATTTTTTTTTTTTGAGGCTGAATATCATGTGTCTCAGATTGGCCTTGTACTCACTATTTCCCTGAGGATGACTTGGAATGCGTGATTCTCCTCCACCCACCTTCTGATTTCTAGGGATACAAGTGTACTCTACTTATTGTTCAGTATGTTTTTACTTGTTCTAATTAGTTTTTCACAACATCTATGTTCAATTTGGTAAAATAATAGTCATTGTTATCACTAATTTATAAATCACAGGTAGAGACAACTGTTATCATAAGCATTTGGGTTTATTTTACTGTAATATATTTTGTAAGTTGAACTGACAGAAGCTCTTTGTTTTAACTCCCCACTTCCCTTTAGCATTCCATGGTATTACAAAGAAGTGCTCACCTGATTATGAGTTTCAGGGTTTGGTAGGGGAAGTTTGGACAGATGCTGATGAATACTTATTGGAATGAAAACTGGCCTTTTATTCATGTGGTATTTCATTATTCAGAAAGAGTCACAAATATTCATATGAAAACAGATTGCAATGTATGTCTATAAGTAGAGAAAGAATTTTGGCATTTCTTTTGTAATACTGTATGGGGTGCTGTGAAATTTCCATCCCCTAATTGTGAACATGACAAGCTCTTTATGACAGAATTGCCCCATGCGGCACTCTTTAGAACATGTTTTAAAGAGAAAGATAACATGGGATTCTGTTTCTTTCCACTGGTTTGAATGTCAATAGTATAGGCGTTAGTTTATTGTAGTATAGTCAAGACTATGATGGGATCGATGACAAAAGTGGATAAAATAACATCAGGAGGAATAATTCGAGAAGATAGACAGACTCATTGGGCCATTCTATCATACAATTACTCTCATTACTTCTGTGTTAGAAATAAGTTGGCTTCTGAGAAAGAAACAATATAGAATGGAATATATATATAAGACATAAAAATAACTGAAAAAGAGAAATTCGGTTTAGCATTGTTAGCATAATGGGAATGCAGAAAATAACCTGACTTGAGAATGCAGCAGACCAGTCTTCTGCAGTGTTGTGCACATCTTCTTTGTAGGATCCCTGATGATGTGTGCATTTCTTCAGCAAATGTTATAAAATCCAAACTACTATGTCTTTTAACATTTATGACAATATGTTTCACCTGTAAAATGACAAGTAAAATGTTCTAACACTATGCCAGACATTTAGGTATTATTTCTTAATGTATTTTTGTTAACTATATATGTATATATATTTATAGAACATTCCCAACTTCCCAGAATTCCCCTGGTGCTCTTGCAAAGTGGTTACTGTCCCAGGATAAGACATCTAATACCATGAGATTTCTGTTTATGAACTTTGTATAAATGGAGCATCTAGAAGCAGCATTTTCCTTTATTCTAATTCATTTCACTCAAAGGACTATTATAATTTAATTAATTCATACTTATTGATTCAAAATATTTCTTTTTTTTTTTTTTTTTTTTTTTTGGTTTTTCGAGACAGGGTTTCTCTGTGGCTTTGGAGCCTGTCCTGGAACTAGCTCTTGTAGACCAGGCTGGTCTCGAACTCACAGAGATCCGCCTGCCTCTGCCTCCCGAGTGCTGGGATTAAAGTGATGGTGATAGAGAGAGCTGTTAGTCATTTTTTTCACTTATACATTCACTAGGAAATTAGTAGAAGACAAAGCAAAGAATTATATCCATACTACCAGGAAGCTTTGTAGCCAGAAAAATTAATATTCATCACATTTAAAAATGCAACATTTTATAAAATACAAATATTATGAAAATGTCAACAGAGTAAGAAATTATTGAAAATAAAATAGAACAGCAGAAAATTAGGTGGGACACAAATATTGAAAGCAGCATCTACTCGAGTTTGGTTTTTCAGTGTCTAATGAGCTAAAGACTTGATATAACCCATATATGCTCACACTGAGCAATAATGTATTTAGCGTTGGCCAGTCAGTTCTACTGGGCATGTGACAGCAACTCCATCCTGTTTACTGGAACATTAGGATGAGGAAGCTTTCCACTCTAACATATTTGTTTTATTTTACCTTCAAATTTGAATTTTTAATAGAAATGACTTCTTGTTATCCCTAAAAATTTACATTATTTCCTTCTATGTCGTCTCTAGGTTTTCTTCATATTGTCGCATCCTCATTGTGCTGTGCAAATGAACTTTTGAGTACAGCACCTCAGAGGCTAAGCAGTCAGTCTTTTAGGTAAATAAGAATAAGCCTACCTACAATGTCTAAACACACATTAACCCTACAAGGCTTCATTTTTCAAAGAAATATTTACTGTTCTTGAAGTTAAAACTCATGTATATTTTGATATCCAAGAAAAACTATGGCCAGAAATTTTGTGCTTAATAATTAACTCTTATGTTTCTCATCATTAATTATGAAGAAGCTTCTGACATCACTCTTTAGTCTTTAATGCAGACTTGCAAATATTCTGGCAAATATTACATGGGTATTTGATTTGTTATTAGCATCCAGATTGTTTAAATAGGATTAGTGTCTATTACAGTTTTCATTAAATACGTTATCAAGCATGTGCATGGATTATTTCCATCTCTACCCCACAGACATGAGTGTATTGTGAGAATATAGAGCAAAAAGGAAACCCAGAAAACAATGGGAACAAAAAATCCTAAGGTAAGTTAGGTGAGTGATTTTCTCTTTTAACCATTTATATTTCACTTCCCTTAAAATATAAAAGTTGCTAGAGAAACAATTCCAAAACCATGTTGATTTATGGGGAGATGATGATAAAGTTAAAAGTATTTTGGAGATCAATAATAGCCACCAAATTATGCTTAAGACCCATTAATTAAGAGGGACTTCATGCTGACACTGAAACCTCAGCCACCTAACCACAGCTTGTAAGATCATAGCTTGTACTATTTAACAGAGCACAACAAGAAAAAAGCGGTGGATGAACAAGTTATTCAACTGTATAAAGGAATGAAGAAAACACCAAACAAACAACAACAGTTTATTATCTGTATATCTATAGATATTTGTTCTATATCTCAGAATAAAACTTCACAATATTTCTGATTACAATATAATTGAAATATAACTGAAAAAGCAAATAAAGAAAACCTCAAATATTTGAACAATATTTTAAAAAATAGATATACAGATCTATTCCAGAGTTACGCAACCTGATAAAAATGAGTTGCTCCTTAGAAAAATTTGTTCCTTGGTATTCTAGTTTCAATCTATATGCCTGTCGTATCAAACTTAAAATACATTCTGCGTCTTTATCTTCCATTAAAATTGATATACTTACTAAAGAAAGGAATAGCATGATGGAATGTGTCCAGAACTCTCATTCTTTGTGTACTTATGCTAAATACATAAATATTTAAAACCAGAGTATTTGGGAGATGGTTCTGTAAGGAAAGTTCTTTCTTCCAAACTTGTGGACCAAGCCAAGCTGTGGTGGCACACGCCTTTAACTCCAGCACTCGGGAGGCAGAGGCAGGTGGATCTCTGTGAGTTCCAGGCCATCCTGGTCTACAATAACTAGTTCCAGGACAGGCTCCAAAGCTACAGAGAAACCTTGTCTCGGGGGAAAAAATACACTCATGGATCAGAATTCGGATCCCAGAGTTTATGTAAGAAGTGGCATGGTGGCATATATCTGTAATCCCAGTCCTTCTGTTGTGAGATGGGTGGAAGAGACAAAAGAATTCCTCAAAATTGTGGGTTGTCTGCCATGATGTACACTACACAACTGCTAACAAGTCACACTATCTCAGACAAGGTGAAAGGTGGGGACTAAGACTCAAGAATGTTCATGCTCTCCCACCCCACACACATACACACAGCATGACATGAACGCATCCAACAAAGACTTAAGAAAATGAGCATAAGCCTCTTGTTGTGTTGCATGCCTTAATCCCAGCATTCAGAAGGCAGAGTTATCCAAATCTTTGTGAGTTAGAGGACAGCTTATTCTAGACAGCAAGCTCAATGTCAGCCAAGGGCACCCAGTAAGACCTTTTTCTAAAAACAACAACCAAACAAACAAAATGTATATTTAGAAACATTATCCTCAAATGTTTGTTTAAGAATAGCCTTCCAAAATGGTCTCCTCCATCATAAATAACAGTTTCAGAAACTGGCTACAGAGGTAATGATCTTTGAAGAAGCTTGACACTGCAATTTAACCCAGCAGCACAAGTGGCCATCCAGTTAGATCCTTTTTGACAATAGATGATTAAAAAGGCACATTGCTCAATAAAACATTGGAACTATGCCCCGACCTCTCTTTGAGTTCATCTTCTATTGTTGTGTATACCACACTAATTGGATTGTGACTAGGAGAGAATGATAAGGTTTTTCTATATCCTTTCTTCATTCCTTCTTCACTCCTTCCTTTTCTCTCTTTCCTGCCATCCCTCCCTCTCTCCCTTCTTTTCTTCCCTCTCGTTTCTTGTCTTTCTTTTCCTTGGACCTTCTTTCTCTCCCCTTGACCCTCTCACTCCTAACCTGGTCCCTATCAGTTAATTTTGTCTATGAGAAGGGACGAATCAACTTGTGTCTTAATTTTTAGTATTTCCAATATGTTATCCACACTACCTCAGTGAGTATTCTTTATAATTCTAGGTCACTCTTAGGAGAATTTAGTAGTTTTGTGAAACTTAGAAATAATTGAAACATTAATAACCTGCTAGAGGAATTTTCAGATTCTTACTATTCATTTCCTGCATGTGTGACTGTGTATGTATTCTTAAAAGATAAATACAACCTACTCAGTCCATATAATGTTTATTGATGTGTATATGTAATCAAAAGGCAGATAATGATCATTAGAGAAGGGTACACCCTATCAAGATGAAGAATTGTGGGCCCAACTCAACTAATAAATTTGTAAAACACTCCTAACCCTAAAATCATACTGATTGGTCAGATCACTAATTTCTAATTTAATTGTATACTATTTCCATATACTTATATAAGTTTTATATCCTTTTCATGTTGCTAATTTTTAAACATAAGATTAGCTCTTTTTGAATTTCCCTTTTGTACTTACACGAGGATACAAAGCTAGCCACGTCTCCGGAAGCATTTATGAGTAGCTCAGACATTATGCTACCTTGTAATATTACCACAAAGGTAGAACTATGGTTACTAACATATGCACTGCATAAAATCTAGTATTTTCAAATATTTGAGGTTTTCTTTATGTGTTTTTGAGTTATATTTCAATTATATTGTAATCAGAAATATGTGGTTTTATTCTGAGATATAGTGAGATATTCTATTACTAATTGTAAGGTATATTGTTGCTAGCATTTCAATGTATATGTAAACTACATATTCTTTAATAGCATGCTCTAAGAATTTTAGTTAAATCAAGTTGAGTGATGGTGTTATTAAAATATTCACTTCTTATTTATATATTGGCTGCATCCTTTACTTACCAATTAGAGAAATGTTAACATTTCCAACTATGTCTGTGGATTCACATTTTGTCTTTATTTTCCTCTGTGTAACGCTTTACAGGTTTTCAAGCCTTATTATTTGCATATGGCTTTAGGATTTCAGCTTTTTCTAATGAGTCTTTGCTGTTATGAAATATAGTCATTCCCTCGAAGAGCATTTTGCCAGTCTAGTTGTATGTGAAATTGGATACATCCATGTTTTCACTCACTGAGGGTTAGCAGGCATAGGCCTCATCATCCTTCTCTCCTTTGACCTTGTCTCTCTGTATTTAGACATATTCCCTATAGAAGATGCATTTGTATCCTTTGTTAGGATTAAATATTAAATCCACTCTTATTTATGATTTTATTCCATGTGAGTTTTGAAATAACTAGGTTTCACATCTAAAATCTTCAGTTAATTTTTCGTTACGCTCTTGACATTTGTTTCACTTACCTTGTGTATTTTTTTAATTTTTTTTATTATTAAAAATTTCCACCTCCTTCCCACCTCCCGTTTCCCTCCCCCTCCCTTGCCAGTCCAAGGAGCAGTCAGAGTTCCCTGCCCTGCGGGAAGTTCAAGGTCCAACCCACTCCATCTGGGTCCAGGAAGGTGCGCATCTAAACAGACTAGGCTCCCCAAAAGCCAGTACATGCTGTGGGATCAAAACCCAGTGCCATTGTTCTTGGCTTCTCAGTCAGCCCTCATTGTCCGACACGTTCAGAGAGTCCGGTTTGTGTTTCACTTACCTTGTGTATTTTTTATTGTGGTCATTTACACTGCTGAAACTTTATTCAGCATTTAAGATTGTTCTCAGAATTACCATGGGCATTTTATATTACCATAGCCGTCCGTGTTTCATATCACAGTCTTCCTGCAATGTCCTATTGTCATGTGTTTCCAATGTGTTAAATACATTTTTGTTTGTTTGTTTTTTGTTTTTCGAGATGTAGTTTTTCTGTGTAGTGTTAAAGCCTGTCCCGGAACTAGCTCTGGTAGACCAGGCTGGCCTCAAACTCACAGAGATCTGCCTGCCTCTGCCTCCTGAGTGCTGGGATTAAAGGCGTGCGCCACTACCACCTTTAATTATTCATTTTACACGCATAATTCTAAAACAGGTGAATAAAGATTATTTTTTTAAACATTCCATTTCTGTGTGGTATACAATGTGTGTGTATTTGTGTGTGTGTGTGTGTGTGTGTGAACACATACATGTTTGTGACATGGAGAACAAAAGGTGATGTCTAGTGTTTTTCTAACTCACTTTCTGTCTTACGTTTTGATACATGATCTTTCACTGAGCCCGGAGTTCTCTAGTTTTCCTAGACCTACTGAGAGCAATTCCAGGGCTCGTCCTGTATCTGCCTCCACAGTGCTGCCGTTCCCACTTCCAAATGAACATCGGTGCTCAAGCTTTTGGAGCAAGCTTTCTGCCCGGTGAGTCAGTTCCCTAGTTCCTCCCATCGCCATTTTTCTTTGAACAGTTAGCTGTCATTTGAAACCCGTGAAGAAGAAATGAAGAGTTAAGTCGCGTCCTCTTGTATTTAGAGTTCTCTTGGCTCCCTACAGATGTGACTGCTAAAAGATCTGTCATTTCTTCCTGTTTACAAAATCCATTCCACTCTTTCTTCTTGAGTTCTAAATTATTGGCATCAAGTTCACTCAATTTGAGAGTATATAAGGTGCCTCTCATCTATATCACTTTGAGAAAATATTTTTTATAGGTCATACTATTAGAAGGCTGACGTTTACTATTTTTCAGCAATTCAAAGATGTCGTTCATTGTTTTCTAGTCTATATACTTCTGATAAAAAAGGACAATAATTATTTTTTACTTTCTTGAATACAATGTGTTTGTTATTTACTACTGCTTTTAAGACTTGCTCCTTGACTTTAGACATTCAAATTTTTAATGAAGATATAACTTAAATGTGTGTGTACTTGTGTTTTCTCTGTTTATGTTTATTTGATCAATATAATTTGGTGTCTTTTCCAGATTAGTAATTAAAATCAATAAAATATTTTCTCCTTTGTAATTATTTAATTACAAAAATTATTTATTTAATTATTTAATTCTCTTCAGTCGGAAATTTCTTTACTCTGTTGTTTTTAATCTTATGGTTATTTGCACTAAGTGAGTAATTATTTTATACCATAGATTTCTCATTTTTAATTTAAAATAATTTTTCTCTGGGGTACCTATTTGCATAAGTATTGTGAATATTTTATAATATCCTAGTTCATATTTATAATACTATTTTAAATATTTTCCTGTTTTGGATGATAATTTATTCATATGTCAGGTTTTACATAATATATTTGAATCTCCCTTAGGCATCTTTTCTATTTTAGCTGGTAAAATATTGGTTTAATTTTGACATTTTCACCCATGTATATCATACCTGATCACAGACATCCCTGATTACCTTATAATCTTAAGTCTCCCCTCTTCCACATGTCTTTAAGCATTGTTCACCATCATTTTCTGAGAGATAACTAATTGTTTAAAAGAAGTTGACATTACTCAAAATGCTGTGTAACATGTGACAGAGAATAATCACAATCTATCTTCATCAGAGCTCCTTTTATGCTTCATTGTGGCCCTATGGATATGAAGTTCTTCCTGTGGCTTCTCTCCGCTTCTCAGCTGTACTCTGGTGGTTCTCTCTTTCCTTTTTCAAAGGTAACTTTGACTTTTTTAAGTTTATAATATCATTTCCCTTTCTTTTTTCTCTCCCATGGTGTTCCATGTACTCTCCCCCTGCTCTCGGCCAAATTCATTGCCTGTTTTGCCTTTATCTTATCCTTTCATTGAAAATAGATATTTTTTTCTCACAGAGTTTATCTTGATTATGGTCATTCCCTCCCTCTAGTCATTCCTGTTCCTCTTCACCTATCCTCCTATCCAGATCCACCCCTTTTTGGATGTCATTAGAGAATATGCAGGCTCCTAAGGATTGTAATATAATATAATTGATATCATACAATATTACACAACATAATATCACAAAGCAAAAACTAACACATTTGAACAGGACAAATCAAATAAATGGAAGAGCCCAAAATCACAAGAAATAGATATAAATGTAAGGATGCACTCATTTGCAAACTCGGGAATCTTCTAAGAACAATAAACTGGAAGCGAACATGTACACAAAGGGCCTGTAGATTAAAATGAGAGAAAATATATATTTAAAAAAAGGCCTGACATGACGTCATGAATCTAGGAACCTCCAAAGATCCCACTGAGTTTGTTTTCTGTTAGTCATCAGGTATTGAGCATGCAAGTTGTCCTTAAGAGTAGTTTGTTTCCCAAGCAGATTTCCTTGCAGAAACTAAATTTTCATTTGCAAGTGGTTATCAATTGGAGATATCTTTGAAGTTAGGAATGGGGCATGTACTTGTTCTTGTAGAATGTTCTTTCTGTTCTGACACCCAGTCTAGTGTAGACATGTGCAGGCCCTGTGCATCTTGCCACAGTCTCTGTGAATTCATATGTATGTACATCAATTCTGTTGATTTTGTAGGATCTTGTCCTCCATCCACTTTGGCTCTTACATTCTTTTCACCTCCTCTATTGCAGGGCTCCCTATGCCCTGAAAGAGGGATTTGATGGAGATATTCCTTTATTGTTGTTCCATAAATGTATACACATGCAAATATATTTATTTTAAATTTTATATGCTAATATATTTATAAATATGCATATAAACTCATTTTACATATATATGTCAAATTAGTCCTAAATATGTTCTCAGTTTGCATGAAGTCACTTGTGTATGTGTTTTCAAGGTTAACCATTTGGTAATGGATAATCATTTTGTGTGTCCTTCCCTGGATTTGAGTATTTCCCCCACTATAAATTCTTTTCCATTCACAGAACATTTATGACCTCCTCACTGCAACTTATTTACCTTCCTCTATTTTCTCATCATTGTATTATATTTATTCTTTTTATATTTCTTACATTTTTTGTCATTTGAGTATACACTACCATATATTCACTGCTACCTTGAATAATATTTGGCATATAATATGCATTTCACAAATATTTGTAACTATATTAAATGTATATTAGCACATATAATTTCTAAATAAATAATTGTGGTACTGGATATATTGTTTCCTCAATATTTGTTTCAAGCTTTTAGACTCTTCCCTTATATATACACCACAACTTTCTTTAAAATTCACACTGAAAACTTGGGGAAGTGACTTTGTGGTGCAATCTGCAGGGGTTTCTTCTTCATCGGTTGTCTTTTTCTTTCCTTTAGTATTCTTTTGTTCTGACAACTTCCTGGGCACCATAAAAATTGTCCTAGGGAAGACATAAGTGTTTGAATATACCCATTCCAGGAAAGACATACAGTTTATGAACAATAATGAAACAGTTCTTCCTCACAATAAGAATCAATGTCACAAGTATCCATACAAAGCTATGATGTAAATTTGAACTCCTCACCTATACTAATTAAATTCATACTCTAAGACAATATGTAGCTATGAGAGAATGAAAAGAGAATAATGTAGAGATGGATTCCACTAGGAGATGATAGTCTAATAGAATCAATATATTAGCAAGTTAATTGGTATGGTGTATGGCTAAGAGTTTCAAAATGCTTTCACTTCACAAGTATTGTTAAGTAAGAAAAATGACCCTAGCTTTTTATGAAAGGTGACCTCTTTGCAAAAATTAAGATGACATGCTTAATAGGTTGGCAGTTGCTGAGGCTTATACATCTAATATATTTTAATAATAAGATATTTTAGCTGATATAACTTGTCCTGAATTTCATCTAATGCTTTCACTTATAATTATTTAATGCCCCTCAAACTAATTTTCATCATGTGAGCCTTTAAAAATATCTATCTTGTAAGAATACCTTCATAATAAACAAGATATATAAATGTCAGTTAATATTCAGCATTTAATACATTTTATTAATAAATTCATAATATAAACAATAAGCTGTCAACCATGTAATAATAAATAATAAAAAGAGTATTTTTAATTGAAATCTTATTTTTCTTTCTGTTTTTGCACATTCATTATTTTTCCTACTATGCGCCTTTGTCTACCTGTTGGTGAATTTTCAGTGTATCGCTCAGTACAAAGGGAAATCTGTTTTGCTAAGTTCCAATGGCATGGCATGAGAAAATAATGAAGGGCCCATCCTCAAGTCATATATTCATAGCAGAGATTGCTACTTCATTTTCTAGGAGGCACACTCATTCACTGTGACAGTCAAGTAACAACCACTAAATAACCGATGCCCAATATTTTCATAACAGATACATTATCCTTCTTTCTATCATATCTCTAAAATGCAACCTCATCTCAGTCCTGGCAGGAAAAAAATGACTTCATGGTGGATTGATGTGCCCTCAATAATATCTGGAAAAAAGAATGAACATTATATGTTGTTTCCACAGTAAATATTTTACAAGACTAAGAGAAATTTATACTTTAAGGTGGATAAATCCTAGTATGATTGATGGCCGCTCAAGATAGATTCATTTGAAATTTAGAGAAAAATACACCGCACACCACAGTGGGTTTTATTTATTTTGAATCTTACCTATATTTTAAAGACTTGTCTTTATTTTATATGTATGAGTGTTTTGCCTGTATGTGCACCATGTACATGACTGGTTCCCTTGGAAGCCAGAAGAGGGCGTGCCAGATCTGTTGGTACTGGAGTTAGAAATCACTGTAAGTTCCTGTAGGTGCTGCAAATTGAGCCACTCTCCTCTGGAAGAGCAGCCAAAGTTCTTAACCACTGAACATCTCCAGCCATAGCAGATTTTTGTTTTAAAATGAACTTAATAGCATCTCCAACATGTTCTTTAAAAGACTATTTAAAGAAGTACCAAAAAGTAGGCAATGTTCTTTTCTTTGAGAGTGGGCTTATAATCAATAGCACAGGAAGGGAAAGAAAGTGTTTGACCCTGATATCTCAGCCATCAAAGATGATGCAAATTTTCCCCTTGACTGGTGATTATCTTCTCAGGAAAAGAAATGACAATAGCAGAAGTAGAACTATGCAGAGCCCATCATGCTACGAGGGACCACATTACAATTTTTAGTTCTCACCCTCAGCAAGGAGAATCGGGACCATTTGACAGATGAGATGACAACTCTCAGACAATGAGAGTTATTGCCAGCGAACTCAGATACTTCTTTGGGTCTTCCAACATGTGCCTCATGTATCAGAATAAAGACCCCATTTAAAGAGGTTTCCAAATTGTTGACAAATCGACTATTGATGTGCAGCACAAAAGTCACTGGAATTGTAGCCTGCATCGCAAGACTAATTAGAATAGGATCTGTAGGAAGAGGTTAATTTCACAGAATTAGAAGTATTTTTAGACTTTACATACTATTCTTCTGCATCATTCTTATTTTTGCCAGTTTTTTTTTCTTTTCTTTTGTCCATTTAAAATTTTTTTGTAGATTGGGCTCCATTCTATTGAAGTTTATTAGTCCTTTTATCAAAGTACAATAGAGTTATAGGAGTGTCTATGTGCATTACTGGCTATATTTGCTTGGTAGAATCATCATGAGAACATACATTTGCCCTGGCTATAGCTCAGGAAGAGATCCAGATCAGGTAAACTGAGTGCTAGCTGTACAATGTATATCATTCATTTATTAATACTCTATTTGTTATATTAGAGCATAAGTGGATGGGTGTAACTCTTCTGTGATTCCTAAAGAATCTAGCTAGCATAATGATTCTAAATAACACTGCCATGTGGCAGGAGGAGAATATAGTAGGAAGATGCAGCAAAGCAAGGAAATATGTACACATCAGGGTCTCAGAAAGCAGCAGGCTTAATCTCTTTACATGCAATAAATGTCAGTTTATACAGCGTCAAAGATTAATGAGCCAACCATGTATTCAAAATATTTTTAAAATAGTTTTGTCCCATGGAATTTATCATATTCTTTGGTGAACTAAGCAGAATGTTCTTTAGTACAAATAGGATTACTTAAATCTGTCCATGAGCTTCAGGTCTTGTTTTCAGTATGTTTAGCTGATTCTTTTCCAACAGTTTAGTGTCTACAAATAGAATAAAACTGAAGTCAAATAATAAAAACCCTATATTTCTTTTCTAATACAGTAAAGGTTCTAAGACTGGTTCATAAGATGGAAGTTTCCATCTCCTGTTCCTCTTTCCATTATAATTTAAAGGAAAATGAAATTGAAGCTATAAAAACATGTCCGATTCATTAGAATCTGTATTAAAACTAGCCCATTGCTCTTTTAGCCGTTTCTTTCAAAGTGAGCACACAAATCTCTTTCTGCTGCTCCAGGCCTTGGAAGAATTAAGGCAGGAACATAAATATACATAGAATTGTGTCCCCAAACAACATTCCAGTAGTATTGGCCCAGACCTGATTTTTCCTTTTGTCTTTAAATAAAGAAGCCAATTAACATTGCTCATGGCTATTTTCACTCTTCTGCTCCACATTCAGAGACACATAGAATGTAAAATGATGAAGATGTGTCCCGCATCATGAAGTCTACTAACCTGAATTCCAGATATGGACAATTAATGTATGACTCGTAAAGAGCAAGGAATCTGATTGGTGATATAATGATTTTGCAAATGACAGCTGACAGCCCTCCCCAACCAAAGTTTATAATAAAAGATGCATGCAATCAGTCTTGTTCCACTTCCAGTGCCATTAGCAAGTTAGATTTCATGACAAGAAATTTAACATGTCAGGCCTCAGCAAATTTATGAATGTATAAAATTAGAGTTCTCATTAGTTCATAGTTCCCACAGTTTTTCATTCTTTATATTTGTCACAATTATGTGGGTTTATATCATTTCTACATGTTTTTTATTTAAGCTTGATGAATTACATTACAATATAATAGATTAGTACAATTCTGCATTTTAAACATATATGTTCATATACACATCCTCATGCATAGCATCCCCCAACACACACACACACACACACACACACACACACACACACACACACACACAGAGGCTGTCACAGTTTCTGCATATCAAAAGTCTTAGAGGTATGCTGAGCCTTTTGTCTTTTATAGAAAAATAATCTAAGTTTTATTTAGAAATTGGATATGATCTTGTCTTAGTTAGGGTTTTATTGTTTTGAAGAGATACTGTGACCATAGCAACTCTTTTTTATTATTTATTTTTTATTCTTTTAAAATTTAATGAATCTTTAGTAGTTTCACATCATTCACACCAATTATGTTTCCACATATTCTCCCCTCATGCTTATTTCATCCTCCATGAAGCAAAACTAAGTAAGCAACCAAGCAAATAAAAGCAAGAACAATTAGATAAAAACCCATTGAACCCAAAGATAACAAATACCAGACCTGAAACAGAAAAATCTCTGCTTCCCATTCTCTCCCGACTCTCCATCACTTCTTCATCTGTGCTAGTGGTTTAGGAGGCTTCAGTGTGTCATATAGTACACCCTTTGTCCTATCAGCTTGACTAACAATTATTCATTGCAATGAATCACCAGTCTGGTTCTAAGACTCTTGTTTTTGGTACACCATCCTCAGTGGATCTTCTCCAGAGCACTTCTGGGGTATCCGGTGTCTTGGAGATCTTGTGTGTATTGTTCCTCAGGACCAATACCTTTATGAGTTCCAGAAGAACCTAGACCAGGTAGATGATAGGGTGAGTCAACTCAAAGCCCATTTGTGGGTCTGGATGTTAGCTAGGCATGTCAGATTGAGCTGCTGGTGCCACTCGTCTTGGGTGTGGTGGCAAAATCAGCTTCTCTACATGCAAGTCCTCAGTATAGGTTCATCACCGGCTGTGCAGGAGTCAGCTCTCTTAGTGTAGTGACCAGCGAGAGGTAAGGCCAGCTTTCCCAGGTCAGTGAAGAGCGGGACTGGTTCAGTATAGCCTGATTTTATTTTACATGATTCATCAGGTCTCCATAAAGGACACTAGCCATAAACACCATCAAAGAACCTGGCTGTAGTTGGACCATCCGCCCAGACATGACTGTAGGCAGCAACTTAGGCCAAGATGACATTCTGTCTCTGGGTGGAACAGCTACCCAGGTGGGGATAGTTCACTCAGCAGTGTGGTCACCAGACATCACCAGGGCCTCAGGTTGTGGTCCCAACCCTGGGCCTCTACATGACCATTAGTGGCAATGCAGGACCTGGACCTAGGGTCAGATCCCCAGCCACAGTAGGATCATGGACTCCACTATGGTCCTTAGCATCAGCTGTGCCTGGCCATCACTGCTGCCCAAAGTACTGGTGTGGCCCCCAGGCACTAAGTTGGTCTTTGATCATGGGTGTCTGCACAGCATTCAATGGCAACAGGAGCATTGGGCATCTGCACAGACACTGGCTGCAGTAGGGCCACGAACCCTGACATGGCCCTTAGCTGCAACTCAGACCCAGATGCCACCATGTCATTGAGTAGCAGCAGAGACCACTCAGTCATGACTGCACCCTGGTCCTTGGATACCAACCCTGACTTAAGTGACTGGTTTAACCTCAGGCTTTTTCATGGCCTTTGATGGTAACTTAAGGCACATTTGTCAATGTGGACCCTGGCTGCTACCAGGGCCACAAACTCAGACATGGCCCTCAGTGGAAGCCTGGGTGCAGATGACACCCTGGCCACGGTTGGTAGTGCAAGTCACACATATGTGTTTGGCTCCTGTTGTGACATGCTCCCTATCCCGACTCCACCCAAGCAGCAGGCTCTGGCCCAGACCCTGGGCCTCTCTATGTGTCTTAGTGGCAAACTGTGCCACAGAGTTCCATGCAGACCCCTGCTGCAACATGTCTACATGGTATCAGCCAGGACCTCAGCCTGATCCACATTCTTTATTTGAGTGGTAGCTCCAGGCACTCAAGTCAGGATGGCTCTGATGGCAGCATGACCCCTGGACACCAACAAAGTTCACAGGGTGTGGCCCAGACCCCAGGCTTCATGTGGCCTTTGGTGGCACTGTGAGGACATGGGCATCAACATTGACTTCAACTGCAGTAGGATCATGGACACAGACATGGTCCTTGGCAGCAGCCTGGGCCTAGCTGTCACCACAACCCCAGGTGATGACAAAGATCACCCAGATCTGTATATCTCTAGCGACAGCATGGCTCTTGGATCTCAACTCAGTCCCAGAAGGCAGCCCAGGCTTAATCAGCATGGCATTCAATGGCTACAGGAGGACCATGTATGAGTATCTAGTCCTACAGTAGGCAGGAGCTGTGTTGATATCCACAGCAAGGTTTATTTTTATTAAAAAAAACATTTATTTTTTTATGTTTTTAATTTATTTATTTTTTTTAAACTTCTGCCTCCTCCCCACCTCCCATTTACCTCCCCCTCTCCCCACTTCTACTCCCCCTCCCTCTCCTGTCCAAAGAGCAGTAAGGGTTCCTTGCCCTGTGGGAAGTCTAAGTTCCTCCCCCCTCCATCCAGGTCTAGGAAGGTGAGCGTCCAAACAGGCTAGGCCTCCCCAAAGCCAGTATATGGAGAAGGATCAAAATCCAGTGCCATTGGGCTTCTTCGGCTCACAACACCACGTGACGGTTCATCCTTTATGGAAGTCAGGCAGGAATGGGACATCTCCAGCTGACAGCATAACTATTCTGCAGTGTTTGAATGGAACATTCTGTAGATGTCTGTAAGTCCATATGATGTTTCTCGGTTTAGTGTTCATTGGGATGACCTCCCACTGGTGAAAGTGCGATGCTGAGAAAGTCCTCTGCTATTGTTTTCCTGGAACGATTAGTCTGTGTCTTTACGTGCAGTAGTGTTTGCACCCTTAAGCTAGCTGTGCGGATATTCCCTTAATCCCATGAAATGATCTTCTTTTTCAACTAATTTTAGCTTAAGGTTTATTTTGTTGGGATTTGCTTGGAATGCCTTTTGTTTTGTTTTTTTGTTTGTTTCTTCATACAGAGTCTTTGTACATTATGTAGCTCAGTGTGCTGGGTAATTTTATATCAGCTTGATAAAAGCTAAAGTCTTCTGAGATGAGGGACTATCAAATAAAAAAACGTTTCCATAAAAAAAAAACAAAACACATTTCATTGGGGCTGACTTACAGTTCCAGAGGTTTTGCCCATTATCATCATGGTAGGAAACATGGTAGCATGCCAGTAGACATGGTGCTAGAGAAGAAGCTGAGAGTTCTACATCTTGATCCATAAGCAGCAGATGTGAATCCTATGCTAGGCTTAATTTGAGCTTCTGAGACGTCAAAGCCTGCCTTCACAGTGACACAGTTCCTACAACAAAGCCAAACCTCCCAATACTGCCACTTCCTATGGGCCAATCACTGAAACACATGAGTCTGTGGGGGGGCATTCCTATTCAAACCACCACAGACCTGGTAAACTAATTAGTAATATAGTCTCACCAAAACACAAATGATAATAATACATTCTCTAATAGACTGGCAATCTTGGCTTCTTAGATATTGACCAGAAGGATTACAGTTCCTAGTCATTGTTTTATCCTCTAGAGGACTCTACAGTTCTCTGAAGCAAGTTTCTCTCTCAAACAAAACATGCAACAGTTGATAAATGCTCATCCACAGAGCAGACAACAGTGGGGAAAGGCAGCTCCAGCATTTAACTCTAGTCTCGACAAAAAGGAATGAACCACTAACGTAGGCTATGACTCTCACAAACTATTTTTTATTTCACTAATTGGCTATCTTTTTATAACAATAAATGGCATATTGAAAATGAAATTTCCAGACAAATCTTTGAATTCAGTGAGATTGAAATAAGGAAAAGGATGGACAATCTGACTGTCATCACACTAGTATTCTTTGACCTGAAGTAAGGCTTCTTCACTAAATGCTACCTGCTAGCTGGCCTCTATATCAATCAGTAGAGGATAACAGTAACTGAGATCCAAAGAGAAGTCCATGCAGACCTACTTCTGCACAAACATCTTCAACAAACCACCAAGTAAAGTGGCATGAGTCATCACTATACCTGAAGTGAGGCTGAGAACTCTGCAAGGACCTAGCTCTTCTCCAAGGAAGAGGAAGGAGAGCTGTAAAATGTTGCTCAGTTTGATTTGTGGGAAGAGAAAATCAAAGAAGAAGTGACTCCTATGGAAATCCTTCACCCAGCGTACCAGGAGGATAGAAAGCATCTGGTAACCATTGTCCCACTAAAAGGCTGCCGTTGGGCTCATGATCAATATGACAGAAAGGGAGCTTTGGCCTCCAATAACTTTTACATCTCCTGGATGGCTCAGGTCTTATGTTCCTCAGTAGCTAGCAATGCTACAAGACTCAGAACTACTTTAGACAGAAAGGGAGGAGAAAGAAAGGGAGGAAGAAGAGACAAATGACAGGATGAGGCATGACAATTTGGATGTGTCACTATAAAAACAAGTCAACAGGCCAGCTCTCCAGAATCAACTTTGGTGTAGGAGGTCCTTCTTTCTATGTGTTGCTTATATTGGTTAATGAATAAAGAAACTGCCTTGGCCTGATAGGGGCATAACTTAGGTAGGCGGGGAAGACAGAATTGAATTCTGGGAGAAAGACAACTAAGAATCTGGTCCATAAGACATGAAGGGTTCACAATGACATCTCCTGTGTCCAAGAGAAGGCATTCTTCAGTTGTGCTGTGCTGTAGGTGTCCCGAACCAGACCTCCACCTAAGTCTATATGTGACAAGATGTTATAGGGGCCACACAGAAGCTCCACATGCCAGCTCTCCATTTTCAGCTGGCCCTGGGAGAAAAGCCAAGTGAGTATGTGCAGAGCCACAATAACCACAATAAAATTTGCTAGACCAGGAAAAAAAAAAACAGAAAGTAAGAAGCATTAATAAATAATTTTTGAAATCTTCTGTGTACCTTGACTGTGATGCAGGCAAGGAGGGACAATGAGTATCTGAGGATTAGGCTCTGGGCTCTGATGTCAGCATCTGTCAAGTAAAACAGTGAATAGTCAAGACCAAAACAATCAAAATGCTTTCTGAATATAAATGGACATTTTCACTGCCATATACAGGAAATAATAACTACTGATGTGTCAATGCTGCAGACCTGTTTTATTTTTCTTAAAATGTTCCCAAAAACAAAAGGGTTAACCAGCTTCTAAGAAGACTCAACAGTGCACCCTTAATGACATCATATAATAAGAAATTACTTTTCCAGATTCACAAAATTAAGACAATTAAACATAACTTTAAAAATTTGGAACACAAGGTGGCAGCTTCTGGCACATGTTAACAATTTGACATTTTTTATAGAGAAGAGAATAAAGATACTTCTGATTACTATATCACCAAGAAGTGGATGGAAAAAGAATGTAATAATCAAAACCTGGATCCAGTTACCCAGGTGTTTCACAATTGCCTGGAGACCTGGGGATTAATCAGAACTATCTTTACATTGAACATTCCCTCTATTTAGCTTTGTTCAAATAATAAAAATAGTTACCTGGCAGGAAATATTTGGTTTTATTATCTTTGCAAGTGTTTATTTTGGAGCATTCTATGGACAGTAGGTGAATACTAAAGCTTATAATGCAGACAAGCTTTATTGCTCCTCGTTGTCTAGCTATTAGGCTGCTGGCATAAAGGTATTTTTAGTGTTTCTTCTATATGAGTTCACTATGATGGATTTGACACAATCTTCTTTTGCCACTTTAAAACATTTGAATTTATACATAGAGAACTATTATTTTGTCATTAATATGTGCTTTAGAACTGCATAATATTAATACTAACTCTTTTCAACACCTGTAAAACCTGTAATACTCAGTGCTAGCAATCAACTTAGTCATATCTATTGTTTTATTTGTTTTGTACTAATTTCTCAGTAAGTAAAACCAAAGGAGAAAAACATGAGTCCTTGGCTATTCCCATTAACATACCAGAACTCATTCAATGATTGTAAGAATGTTACATATAAAACAGACATCTTCCAACATTACCATTGTCAAATGATTGAAGAAATCAGTTACAATATGATATGTCACAATAAAATATAATATTAAATACTTAAACATTGTCACTTTCTAGATCAAAATCAATTGGCTATGGACAAATTCCATTTAGTTCTCTAATATTCTGCCAAAGCTTAATATAAAGAAGATCCACATGTATTTATGAGGAAGGATGTTCCCCAAATATATTTCATTAAAAGCAATTATAGTATTTGAGCTATCTCATCCCATTTGTTTTAATATAGATATAAGTTTGCTTGAAAATATATGGAAAATTAAGTGATAGAAATAATACAAAAATTCTGGAAAGAATGTAGGGAATAAGGAAAATAGAAACCATGTGTTTGTGATAAATGCTTATCTACTATTTCATTCTCCAATGGTGTGATCAGTGGACCATGAACATATTTACACACTCACACAATTAATTTTTATGTCCGTTCAAATTCAGAGAAAAATATAAAAGATGGTACTTGATTTTTGTTGAAGAATATTAGTTTAACTTAACAAAGATATGTTAGATTTGTTTATGTCAAGGAAAATTACTTAAAGTAGGTGTAAGTGTGTTACATTTGTTTATGCTGCATTTGTTTCATTATGTAAAGATGCGTTGCTGTTTCAGTTTTCCTGCCTAAGGCACATAATTAGTCTAATAATAGGCTGAATGATCAATAGCTATGCTGGAATGGGAAAGGGGAAGGGCTGGCAGGCAGAGATAATAAACAGGAGGAGAAATCCAGAGAGTAGAGGAAAGAGAAGAGAATGAGGGAGAAAGAAAGGGACACACCCAGGACCAGAAACCAGGCAGCCACCAGTCAGACACAAAGATAGCAGAAAATCAAGATATACAGAAAGAAGAAAAGGTAAAAACCACCAAGACAAAATGTAGATAATGAGAAACAAGTTAATTTAAGTTAAAAGAATTAGCCAGAAATGAGCCTAAGCTAAGCTGAGCATTCCCAACTAATAAGACATCTCTGTGTCATGATTTGGGAACTGGGTGGAAGCCCAAAAGAAAAATCCGGCTACAGGTTTTCTATCTTTTTCTTTGTACTCCTAGTGTACAGACTCTCGGTTATCACTACTACCTGGCAGAGTGATACAGAGTGATGACAAAGGTGACTCTTCCCAGGAGCATCTTAGTTACCTGAAGTTAACAGTGTTCATTACATATTACTCTCCACCGCTTACATTCTATGGTTTGGAGAAGTGCACACTGGCATGGACTGCCATTACTCTAGTATTATATTAAATATTTTCACCGCTCTACTCTCTATTTATTATCTCTTTATTTTTAGCATGTAGTCCTTCAAATCGTGCTGTTTTGTTGCCTCCTTGGTTTTACTTCATCAAAAATATCAAAACTGAAATCTACAGTATACACTGTTATGCTTACCTCTTGTTTACTTAATGCTTTCTATTTCAATTTTCTCAGTTTTTTTATAGCTTGGAAGCTCACGTCTTTTCAACTTTAACATTTCTCTTTACTTATTTATTACTTATATATTTACTGATAGAAAATGTTTCATGTAATCTAGGAATTCCAGATGCTCCTGTCTCCATAAAGCTCAAGTCCAGGTATATTAAATGCCTCAATATAAAACTAAATATACTGAACCAGATAGAAGAGAAAGTGGGGAAGAGCTTTGAATGCATTGACACAGTAGGTGACTCCTGAACAGAACACTGACATTGCAGGCCTTAAGATCAGCATTAATAAGCAGGACCTCTCAAACCTGAAAATTTTCTGTAAGACAAAGGACACTGCCATTCAGATAAAACAGCAGCAACAAAATGGAAAAAGATTTTTTATCAACTCCATATCTAATAGGGAACTAATATCCAAAAATATATTTAAAAACTCAAGAAACTAGATATCAAGACAAAAAATAAACAAACAATCCATTTAAATAATGTGGTAAAGATCTAAACAAAAAATTTTCAATAGGGGAATCTCAAATGACTGAGAAACACTAAGAATTGTTCAAAATCCTCATACATCAGGAATCTGTAAATCAAAACTACTAGTTGTGGCAATAAACATGGCTCCAGATAATACCTCTGACATGAGGCTAGACACTCAGTAAAAAAGCTAAGGAATGGGCTGGATCTAGCTATTAAAGCCACAGCATTAGTCCTAGCCATATCACTTAGCCAATTAAAGACTCATGTGATATATAGTAAAGATAGATTCAAAGACAAAGAAAACCTCTAAACTGTTTATTGTGTCCTTAAAAATATGTGTAGGCGCAGAACCCTCCCCCCCCCCCCCCGCCTCATCCTCCCATCTTTGGGGCCACAAAATCCCACAGCTCAGCCTGTTTGGGCTCTGGGGACCTGGAATTGAGTGCACCCAGGCCCGTGGGAGGTCCCCTCCTACATTGGCCTGCCTGGGACAAGGTAGGCCTTTGTCTGAGAGCTGCTTGGCCTGCAAGGGGACCTGACAGTCTGCCAGAGGATCCATCATTCTTTGGGGTAAGTGAGGAGTGAGTGCCCTAACCACGGCAGCTGCCCAGAGAGGGACCACCGACATTCCACAACTCCCCCTGCCACTGGCACACTTCCTGCTCTTCCTGCAGGGGTTATTCTCCCCGGATACTGCCTCTTTCATCCTGTCCCTTCCCAGCTTGCACCCAGAATTCTCCCCACCTCCCCCCCACCTCATCCTCCCGTCTTTGGGGCCACAAAATCCCACAGCTCAGCCTGTTTGGGCTCTGGGGACCTGGAATTGAGTGCACCCAGGCCTGTGGGAGGTCCCCTCCTACATTGGCCTGCCTGGGGCAAGGTAGGCCTTTGTCTGAGAGCTGCTTGGCATGCAAGGAGACCTGACAGTCTGCCAGAGGATCCATCATTCATTGGGGTGAGTGAATTTAATTCATTGGGGTGAATTGAACTTCTAAAAGAAGACCCAAAGGGGATTATTCAGAGGAACAAATGGGCAGGCACCAATGCAAGAATTCCTCCAACAATTTGAAAAACAACATGAAAGCACCAGAACCCAGCGAACTTATAACAGGAGGACTTGAACACACTAATCAAGAAGAAGTAGAAAAAAATGACTTTATGAAAGTAATAGAGTTCCTTAAACAGGAGGTGAAAAACTCCCTTAAGGAAATGGACGAGAAGAATAACAAAAAGTTTGAAGAATTGAGTAAATCCGTAAACGATATTCTAGGAAACCAAGAAAAAACAATCAAACAGATAATGGAAACAGTGCAAGACTTGAAAACTGAAATGGAGGCAAGGAAGAAAACACAACCCGAGGGCCAACTGCATTTGGAAAATCTATGTAAATGAACAGAGACTACAGAAACAAGCATAACCAACAGAATACAAGAGATAGAAGAAAGAATCTCAGATTCTGAAGATACCTTAGAGAAAATAAATGCACTGATCAAAGAAAACAGCAAATCCAACAAATCCTCATCACAAAACATTCAGGAAATCTGGGACACAATAAAAAGACCAAACCTAAGAATAATAGGCATAGAAGAAGGAGAAAAAATACAGCTCAATGGTTCAGAAAATATATTTAATAAAATTATAGAAGAAAACTTCCCAAACCTAAATAAAGATATTCCTATTAAGGTTCAAGAAGCTTACAGAACACCAAATAGACTGGATCAAAAAAAACCATCCCCTCGCCATATTATAATCAAAACACAAAACATACAGAATAAAGAAAGAATATTAAGAGCTGCAAAGGAAAAAGGTCAAGTAACATATAAAGGTAAACCTATCAGACTAACACCTGACTTCTCTATGGAAACCATGAAAGCCAGAAGGTCCTTGATAGATGTTTTGCAGAAACTAAGAGACCATGGATGCAAGCCCAGATTACTATACCCAGCCAAGCTTTCATTCACTATAAATGGAGAAAACAAAATATTCCAGGATAAAAACAAATTTAAACAATACATAGCCACAAACCCAACCTTACAGAAAGTAATAGAAGGAAATTCACAAACAAAGGAGTCCAGCATTGCCCAAAATAACTCAGACATCTAGTGACACTTCACCAGCACATCGCAAAGAAAGGAAACACACAATCTCTACTACCAAATAAAAAAATGACAACCGGAGTTAACATCCACTGGTCATTAATATCACTTAATATCAATGGACTCAATTCACCTATAAAAAGGCACAGGCTAAGAGATTGGATACGAAAACAGGATCCAACATTCTGCTGTTTACAAGAAACACACCTCAACCACAAAGACAGACATCTACTCAGAGTAAAGGGTTGGGAAAAGGTTTATCAAGCAAATGGACCTAAGAAACAAGTGGGTGTGGCCATACTAATTTCTAACAAAGTTGACTTCAAACTAAAATCAATCAGAAGAGATGGAAAGGGACACTTTATACTCATTACAGGAAAAATCTATCAGAATGAAGTCTCAATCCTGAATATCTATGCCCCTAATACAAAAGAACCCACTTATATAAAAGAAACATTACTAGAACTCAAGACAGCCATCAAACCAAACACAATGATAGTAGGAGACTTCAACACTCCTCTTTCACCAATGGACAGGTCAATTCGACAGAAACCTAACAGAGAATTAAGAGACTTAATAGAGGTAATGAACCAAATGGACTTAACAGACATCTATAGAACGTTCCACCCAAACAGGAAAGAATATACCTTCTTCTCTGCGGCTCATGGAACCTTTTCGAAAATTGACCACATACTCGGTAACAAAGCAAACTTCCACAGTTACAAAAACATATTAGTAACCACCTGTGTCTTATCGGATCACCATGGGTTAAAATTAGAATTCAACAACAATGCTACCCCCAGAAAGCCTACAAACTCATGGAAACTGAACAGTCAACTACTGAACCACAGCTGGGTCAAGGAAGAAATAAAGAAAGAAATTAAAGTCTTTCTTGAATTTAATGAAAATAAAGACACAACATACTCAAACTTATGGGACACTATGAAAGCAGTGCTAAGAGGAAAATTCATAGCACTAAGTGCCCACTTAAAAAAAACGGAGAAAGCACACATTGGAGACTTAACAGCACACCTGAAAGCTTTACAAAAGAAAGAAGCAGACTCACCTAGGAGGAGTAGAAGACTGGAAATTATCAAACTGAGGGCAGAAATCAACAAAATAGAAACACAGAAAACAATCCAAAGAATCAATGAAACAAAAAGCTGGTTCTTGGAGAAAATCAACAAGATTGACAAACCCCTAGCCAAACTAATCAAATGGCAGAGAGAGAACACACAAATTAATAAGATCAGAAATGAAAAAGGGGACATAACCACAGACACAGAGCAAATCCAAAGAATCATTAGATCTTACTACAACAGCCTGTATGCCACAAAATTGGAAAATGTAAAAGAAATGGACACTTTTTTAGATAAGTACCATGTACCAAAGTTAAACCAGGACCAGGTAAATGCTCTAAATTGTCCTGTTAGTCACGAAGAATTGGAAACTGTTATCAGAAACCTCCCTACCAAAAAGAGCCCAGGACCTGATGGGTTCAATGCAGAATTCTACCAGAACTTCCAAGAAGACCTAATACCTATACTCCTTAAGGTATTTCATAATATCGAAACAGAACAGTCATTGCCAAATTCCTTTTATGAGGCTACAGTGACCCTGATACCTAAACCACACAAAGACTTAACCAAGAAAGAGAATTACAGGCCAATCTTACTCATGAACATCGATGCAAAAATTCTCAATAAAATACTGGCAAACAGAATCCAAGAACACATTAGAAAAATTATCCACTATGATCAAGTAGGCTCCATCCCAGAGATGCAGGGCTGGTTCAACATACGAAAATCTATCAATGTAATCCATCATATAAATAAACTGAAGGATAAAAACCATATGATCATCTCATTAGATGCAGAAAAAGCATTTGACAAAATTCAGCACCCCTTTATGATAAAGGTCTTGGAGAGATTAAGGATACAGGGGTCATTCCTAAATATAATAAAGGCTATTTACAGCAAGTTGACAACTAACATCAAATTAAATGGAGAGAAACTCAAGGCCATCCCACTAAATTCAGGAACGCGACAAGGCTGTCCACTCTCTCCTTATCTCTTCAATATAGTACTTGAAGTTCTAGCATAGCAATAAGACAAAACAAGGGGATCAAGGGGATTCGAATTGGAAAGGAAGAAGTTAAACTTTCATTATTTGCAGATGATATGATAGTGTACATAAGCGACCCGAAAAACTCCACCAAAGAACTCCTACAGCTGATAAACTCCTTTAGTATCGTGGCAGGTTACAAGATCAACTCCAAAAAATCAGTCGCCCTCCTATATATAAAGGATAAGGAAGCAGAGAAAGAAATCAGAGAAGCTTCACCTTTCACGATAGCCACAAATACTATAAAATATCTTGGGGTAACTCTAACCAAGGAAGTGAAAGACCTATTTGAGAAGAACTTTAAGTCTTTGAAGAAAGAAATTGAAGAGGATACCAGAAAATGGAAGGATCTCCCTTGCTCTTGGATTGGGAGGATCAACATAGTAAAAATTTCAATACTACCAAAGGCAATCTATAGAATTAATGCAATCCCCTTAAAAATCCCATCAAAATTCTTCACAGATCTTGAGAGGACAATAATCAACTTTATATGGAAGAACAAGAAACCCAGGATAGCCAAAACAATCTTATACAATAAAGGAACTTCTGGAGGCATTACCATCCCTGACTTCAAACTCTATTACAGAGCTACAGTATTGAAAACAGCTTGGTATTGGCATAAAAATAGAGAAGTCGACCAATGGAATCGAATAGAAGACCCAGATCTTAACCCACAAACCTATGAACACCTGATTTTTGATAAAGGAGCCAAAAGTACACAATGGAAGAAAGAAAGCATCTTCAACAATTGGTGCTGGCATAACTGGATGTCAACCTGTAGAAGAATGAAAGTAGATCCGTGTCTATCACCATGCACAAAACTCAAGTCCAAATGGATTAAAGACCTCAATATCAATCTGAACACACTGAACCTGTTAGAGGAGAAAGTGGGAAGTACTCTACAACATTTGGGCACAGGAGACCGCTTCCTACGTATAGCCCCAGCAGCACAGACATTAAGGGCAACATTGAATAAATGGGACCTCCTGAAGCTGAGCAGCTTCTGTAAAGCAAAGGACACTGTCACTAAGACAAAAAGGCAGCCTACTGACTGGGAAAAGATCTTCACCAACCCCACAACAGACAAAGGTCTGATCTCCAAAATATATAAGGAACTCAAGAGACTAGACTTTAAAATGCTAATGAACCCAATTAAAAAATGGGGCACTGAACTGAACAGAGAATTCTCAACAGAAGAAGTTCGAATGGCCAAAAGACACTTAAGGGCATGCTCAACCTCCTTAGCAATCAGGGAAATGCAAATCAAAACATCGTTAAGATACCATCTTACACCTGTCAGAATGGCTAAAATCAAAAACACCAATGATAGCCTTTGCTGGAGAGGATGTGGAGTAAGGGGTACACTCATCCATTGCTGGTGGGAATGCAAACTTGTGCAACCACTTTGGAAAGCAGTGTGGAGGTTTCTCAGGAAATTTGGGATCCACCTACCCCAGGACCCAGCAATCCCACTCTTGGGAATTTACCCAATAGATGCCCAATCATATTACAAAAGCATCTGTTCAACTATGTTTATAGCAGCATTATTTGTAATAGCCAGAACCTGGAAACAACCTAGATGCCCTTCAGTGGAAGAATGGTTGAAGAAAGTGTGGAATATATACATGCTAGAATACTACTCAGCGGTAAAAAAACAATGACATCTTGAATTTTGCATGCAAATGGAGGGAAATAGAAAACACCATCCTGAGTGAGGTAACCCAGGCCCAAAAAGATGAACATGGGATGTACTCACTCATAATTGGGTTCTAGCCATAAATAAAGGACATCGAGCCTATAATTCGTAAAAATCCTAGAGAAGCTATATAAGAAGTTGAACCCAAAGAAAAACATATAGTTATCCTCCTGGATACTGGAAGTAGACAAGATTGCCGGACAAAAAATGGGAACACAGGGGTGGGGTGGGATGGGGGGAGGGGGGATGGGGCGAGAAAAGTGTGAAGTGGAGGATGGGAAGAGCTTGGGGGAATAGGATGGTTGGGATATAGGAAGGGCGGATATGGGAACAAGGAATTATATATCTTACTTAAGGGAGCCATTCTAGGGTTGGCAGAGGCTTGGCTCTAGAGGGGTTCTCAGGTGTCCAGGAAGATGCCCCCAGCTAGGTCCTTGGGCAGCTGAGGAGAGGGTGCCAGAAATGGCCAGATCCTATTGCCATACTCATGAATATCTTGCATATCACCATAGAACCTTCACTTGGCATTGGATGAAGAAAATGACAGAGCCCCACATAGGAGCACCGGACTGAGCTCCCAAGGTCCCGATGAGGAGCAAAAGGAGGGAGATCATGAGCAAGGAAGTCAGGACCGTGAGGAGTGCATTTACCCATTGAGACGGTGGGACAGATCTAACGGGAGACCACCAAGTCCAGTTGGAATGGTACTGATGGAACAGGGGACCAAACCGGGCTCTCTGAATGTGGCTGACGGTGGAGGAGGACTGAGAAACCAAGGACAACGGCAATGGATGTGAACTCTACAGCATGGACGGGCTCACTGTGAGCCTTAACCTTCACCTGGCGATGGATGGAGATAGAGACAGAGCCCCACATTGGAGCACCGGACTGAGCTCCCAAAGTTCTGATGAGGAGCGGATGGAGAGAGATCATGAGAAAGTCAGAACCATGAGGGACGCGTTCACCCACTGAGACGGCAGGACAGAACTAATGGGAGACCACCAAGTCCACTTGGAATGGGACTGATGGAACATGCGACCAAATCGGACTCTCTGAGGGTGGCTGATGGTGGAGGCTGACCGAGGAGCCAAGGACAATGGCGATGGGCTTGGTCTCTATGACATGGAGGGGCTCTGTGTGAGCCTTGTCAGTTCGGTTGCTCACCTTCCTGGACCTGGGGGGAGTTGGGAGGACCTTGGTCCCAACATAGTGTAGAGTACCCTCATGGCTGTTTGGCCTCAAGAGGGAGGGAGTGGGGGTGTGGGTGGAGGGGAGGGGAGGGAAGGGGGAGGAGGAGGGGAGGAGATGGCAATTTTTAATAAAAAATAAATAAACTGGAAAAAAAATAAAAAAAAAATATGTGTAGGCTTGGGGGAAAAGGGTAAAGTCCTTAAGAGAAAAAAGGAGAGTAGTTGGGTGTGGTGGCACACAACTTTAATCCCAATACTTGGGAGGCAGAGGTAGGCAGAGCTCTGTGAGTTCAAGGACAATTTGGTCTACAGCATGAATTCCAGGACAGCCAAAGATACACAGAGAAAAAAAAATTAAAAAAAGCCAAAAATAAAAATAAAAGAAACAGAGCTAAAAATAAAGCCATGTAGAGTCTGGATACTGCATGTTATTGTGTTGTCTTTAAATTGTTTTATGACTGAGGAAGGAGCAAAAGCTGCTAAAAGACATTTGATTATAAATGCTGCTGGATTAATTCAACATATATATATATATATATATATATATATATATATATATATATATATGCTTTGACTTTTTTTTTTTTTTTTTTTTTTTGGTTTTTCGAGACAGGGTTTCTCTGCAGCTTTAGAGCCTGTCCTGAAGCTAGCTCTTGTAGACCAGGCTGGTCTTGAACTCACAGAGATCCGCCTGCCTCTGCCTCCCGAGTGCTGGGATTAAAGGCGTGCGCCACCACCGCCCGGCTATGCTTTGACTTTAAAATTTAAGTTAAAAATATGTTACTCTGGAGAAGAGGTTTTGGTTTTGTTTACATAGGAAATGAGGAACTGTGGATTCATTATGCATTAAGAAAAATCATGCTTGACTAAGAAAGACTCCCTGAGAAATCCCCAATAGGAGGAGTGGCCCAGATGTCTGAGTTTTGCATCCAGAACAGTTCAAAGACTGCTGCCTGAGATGATCAAGCCTCACAGGATTCTCCAGTCAGGACTTGATCATAATTCTAAACTTTCTTTAGGTCCCTGTAAGATTATTAGTACCCCAATCAGCAGGAAGCGGCCTGGAAAACTATGCCCACATTCCCAAAAAATGGATTATGGATGTTTGTCTTTGTTTAGAGTGTTGGTTACAACTTGTTATAGATAATGGTCAGTAGAAAAGCTAATCAAAAGAGATACGATTCAGAGTTCTTGTTTAAAAGGGGGAAGGGGTGTTGTGGGGCTATGGTCTGTACACTGCCACTTGCATTTTAAATAAATGTTGATTGGCCAGTAGCCAGGCAGGAAGTAGAGGTGGACCGATGAGAATTCTGGGAAAAGGGAAGTTTCAGTCTGCAGTTGTCAGCCAGACACAGAGAAAGCCAGACACAAAGCAAGAAAGATGTAACTGCCTCGCCAAAAAAGAAACCTAGCCACATGGCTAACACAGACAGGAATAATAGGCTAATATAAGATGTAAGAGTTAGTAAGAAGCCTGAGCAAGTATGCCAATCAGTTTATAATTAATGTAGACCTCTGTGTATTTCTTTGGAACTGAGTAGATGCAGGACTGGGTGGGACAGAAACTTCAGTAAACAAACAACAAAGTGAAACTGATTTTCTAATAAAATTTTTAAAATGAAAAAAAAAAGAGTCTATATTATACCTGTTAGAATTTCTAAGACCAATAGCACAAGTAATAGCTCAGGCTGGCAAGGATTAGGAGCAAGGGGAAAACTCCTTTATTGCTGGTGGGAGTACAAACTTGTACAGTCATTTTGGAAATAAATATGGTGGTTTTCCAGAAAACTGGAGCCTGGTCTACCTCAATGCCCAGCTTTGCCACTCTTGGGCTCATACCCAAAACTCTCTACCCTATCACAAGGGCACTAGCTCAACTTTATCCACAGCAGCTTTATTCATAATAGACGAGCGTGGAAGCAATGTAGATGTCCCTCAGCAGAAGGATGGATAAAGAAAATATACATTCATACAATCGAGTAATATTCAGCTGTTAAAAAATGACATCATGACTTTGTAGGAAAATGGATGGAAATAGGGGAAAAACTATCCTGTGTCTAGATCCAGAAAGAAAAATATAGTATGTATTCACTTGTAAGTGATATTAGCTGCTTAGTAAATGATAATCAAGCTGAAATTCACAGACCAAAAGAGGTTAGGTAGAGAGGAGGACTCTGATGGTGGTGGTGGTGGTGGTGGGGAATATATCGACATTCCTGGGGAGGGGAAAGAAAATAAATCTGTGGGTGGACAGAGGTGGGGGTGGGGGCAAAAGTGGGAAGGGTCAGGTGACAGTGGAAGGGATAGAGGAAGAGAGGTGTGTTTGAGAAGTATTTCAGCCATTGTGTGAAACCAAGTGCAGTGGAAACTTCCCAGAATCTTTGAGGGTGACCCTAAAGGACTCCTAATAATAGAGGATACCCGAGTCTGAAGAGGCTATGTTTTGCAGTCAGGCAAGTCTTCTAGTAGTGGGACTAGGCTGTTTTTGGTTGAGTTGTTGGTCAAGTGATGCTGATAGATATCCCAAAACAACCCAGACTGAAGTAGGACAAAGGTCATTCTAGGAGAACTGGCAGTGGGGTCCCATTGCTCAGGACAACATCCACAGAGTTCATTGAATATAAAGAATTTGAGCTGGTGCCTGCATGGAGCCTTCACCTACATTCTAGTCTCTCTGACTCACGAAGGTAATCTTCAGGCCATGGAAAGAGAAACTTGAACACCAACACAGCCACAACCCCTTTTTCTAAAATCTTTACTGCCTGTAAGCTACCCTGGGTCAATGTTGACACAGAACTTGTGGGAGTGGCCTACCAATGTTTGGTTTAACTTGAGACCCACACTGAAATACAGAACCCATGCCCTACACTGTCTGGATGGACAGGAACCAGAGACTAGATAGCCCAGATAACTGGGTTGAACCAAACACCATTATTGGCTACAAAACACAACACAACAACAGCAACAAAACAAAAACAAACAATAAAATGACTCTTAATGATATTCTGCTGTGCTCAGATCATATCAGTGCCTTGTCTAGTCCTCATAAGTGAGGCTTCTCCTAGCAGCAGGTGGGCACAGATTCAGAGACTCGCAGCAAGATTATGAAGATTGAGAGAGTATAAATTGGATGCCTTCATCAGGTGTGCCCTCAGTGATCTTCGAATTCTAGGAAGAGGAGGAGAAAAGAGTGTAAAGTAGGAGGGATGGAGAACACCAGGAGAACATGGCCCACCAAATCAACTAAGTTGGGGTTAAAAGGGCTCACGGAGATTGAAATCGCAAGCTCGGGACCTGTAATGGTCTTCACCCGTTCTCTGGGTATATGTTATGACTGTAAACTTACATTTTTGTAGGACTCCTAACTTTGGGAGCGGGTGTACCTCTGACTCTTTTGCCTGTTCGCGGGACTCTTTTCCTCCTGTTGAGTTAGCTTGTACAGCATGGATATGAGGGCTTTTACATTATCTTTTTATACCTTGTTTTTTCTTATTTGACGATTGCCTCTTGGACACCTTTTTTTCTCAAGGGAAAATGTGGCCGGGGGTGGATCTGAGGGAGAGAGGAGGTTAGTAGAAAGCTGGGAGGAGTGGAGGGTGGGGAAACTGTGGTTAGGATGCATTATATAAGAGAAGAATCTATTTTGATAACAATAAATAAAACACTATTTTCATAAAATAATGTCATGTAATTCAGAACTCTAGATGGTCTTATCTCTACCTCCATAATGTTGGAATTACAAAAGTATGACACCACATAGAACACAAAATAACATTTAACATTTTGTTGTCTGATTTTGCCAAAATTTATTGACAATTCACTCACCAAGAGACACATTGAATGCTTCTAAATGTTGCCCATTTTGAAGAAGACTCCTATAAACCTCATGTACTGGTTTTTGTGTATACCTAAGGTATCCATCCAGTTTAAAGAGCTTTTTGGAGGGATCATTTGTTTAGTCTATGATCATATTTCTGAAGCTGCTAAACTATCTACTAGAATAACTAATCAATTGCCTCCCCTACTGACAATGAATGAATGTTTTTTTGTTTTCCATTATAGCATTTAATACAGACATATTGAGTTGTGGCCATTCCTATAGTATGCATTTTATCATACATATTTTTAATATATATCTATGTAAAGTCAAACAATTATGCCACCTGTCCTTAGTACATCTCAAGGTACAGCCCATGGATGCAGTGCTTTGCAAATGTTATCAGTGAGTTACAACATATAGATACAAAAGCAAATTGAAAGACGCTTAGAAACTTTTCAACAATATAGGGAGTAATTTCATGCTTATTCAATTTAATGGTGTAAAAGCTGGCGTTTCTATTTTATATACCATTTTTCATTTTTTATCAATTAAAGAATGTATTTTCATTGCTTTTCTCAATAGACTTTACAGCAGATTAAAATGTTTTCCATTCTATTACTACAGACAGCAAGTAACTTTAATTTTTGCTAAGCTTTTTAAGCTGATTCACAGATAAAGGACTGTTTGAGCAGTAGTACTTGGTATTTTGAAATAAATGCTTTATTTTATAATTCGAAGAGTTAAGCTTTCATATCCTCATATCATATAAAATTCAATATATTAATTCATGATTAATAAATAAATGAATCATGTTGATAAATTAAAAAAAATCTAATGCAACTAATGACAGAACTTGGAGGTGTGCTGTATATAGATTATATGGAAGACTTTTCTTCCAATCTTTGTCTGGTTTGTCCTACAGGACCTCCAGCAACGAGGGTTCAAAGCATAGTTAACTTTTATCAATTTTTGATTGATTGGGACAGGGTTAATTTTAGAGTTTATTAAAAATCTAACAGAAGGTAATAATTATTTCATATCATATTTTAGACACTGATATTTACACCCCAAATTCCAGTGCAATCATATGTAACACAAGACAAAAGGGACAGGAGATATTGCTCTTGTGAGAACCAGCTTTCAGCAGTTCAGGGACTACCATGGATCCATGGAACCAGAGAACTAATCACTCAACTTTTCTATCTAAGTGAGTAAATCTTAATTCTCCAGGGCCAGCCAAAAAGGGAAAATCATATCATACAGACAGACAGACACACACACACACACACACACACACGCACACACACACACATCTACAACATTTCAGGATCTAATGTAAGGTGCTGATGACTCGCAAGCCTTCAGCAGGTCAGGTGAACTACTAAAAGACAGACATGAGGACTTTTCTGAGGGCCAAGGCTTAGTTCTTCATTTAATTATTCTTTCTTTTGCTTGTTCTACTTCTATTCGTTTTCTGTTCTGTTCTTCTACCCTGATGTTTCCCTTCTGTCTTTCTTGATATCATTCTTTTATCTAACGTTACCTTTTTTCTATACAGCTCATATACCTTAGCAAAATCATTCAAGCATTATAAAATTTACAATGCTATTACATTCTATTTTTAAGTGAATGATTACAATGAATGCAAGTGAAAACCAACATGTTTTTCATATTACTGACATGATTACATATTTTATGTATTACAAGTGAAAAACCAAGTTGTCCCAAGAACCTGCATACATTCATACTCAAGCAGATTAGCAGAGTGTACGTCAGCAAGGTATTTTTCTCAATGAGTTTTTTTTTTTTTTTTTGGTTGCTGGCTACATAGTCCTCAGCCTCTCCAAGACTGAAGCAGGTGTAGCTTTGACAACTGCCCAGTCATGTTTCTTGAGTTCTATTGCTGCTTGTTGGTGGTCCCCTCACATTTCCCCCAACAAACATTATCTAAGGAACAACAAACATATTTAGTAACTCTTTTAGTTTTGTTGTCTGTGACTTTGATAAAATACACTGACAAATTCAACCTAGGATATAGATTGATTACTTGGCTAAAATTCCTTTTTACAATCTGTCATTGTGAGGAAGTCAAAGTGGAACTTGAAGCAGCTAGTCACATTATTCCAACCAAGAGCAGAAAATGATAAATTAATACATGCATTTTGTGACTAGTTAGCTCTCTCTGCTTTTCTCTATTTAAAGATAATTTCTTCAATATTTAATACAATTGTATCATTTACCCCTTCTCTTTTATCTTTCTTCCCTCTTGACTCTCCCATAAAGATCCTATTGTTACCTTTTAATTACATGACCTTCTCATTAATTAATTGTAGTAACGTATATACATACATATAATCCCTAAATATATAATGTATATAATATACATATATGTATGTTATATATGTAATTTCTAACTCTATGATTTATTGTAATATTATAAATTATATATTCCATATACATTTCTAAATACATAAGTATAATGTGCCTACATACACGTGATGTAGTACAGCCTGAACTTTCTCCTTTCTAATAACCCCAGAATACCAAGCACATGTAATGCTGTTACCCATATCAATTAAAATAATTTTAAAAATTCCTCACAGACATGCTCAGAACCCCTTCTTAGATGATTCTAGATTGCATAACGTTGACAATTAAAACTAGCTGTAACAGTAACTTTTTTTTTTTTGGTTTTTCGAGACAGAGTTTCCTTGTAGTTTCTAGAGCCTGTCCTGGAACTAGCTCTTGTAGACCAGGCTGGCCTCGAACTCACAGAGATCCGCCTGTCTCTGCCTCCCGAGTGCTGGGATTAAAGGCGTGCGCCACCACCGCCCGGCTCCTCTGTAACAGTAACTTTACAGGCAATGTAACCTAACTTTATATATCTAGTTCTAAAAGTGAGAATAATGATGCCATGAAACCCATCAAGATCATAAGTAAGAAAGTATCTCTGAGGTAAGGGCTAAGTACCTGGATGAAAATCATACTGTATTGTGTTGAGGTAGCAGGCCACTTCCCGCCACCTGGCTAGCTTTACCCAAAATAATTACACAGAAACTATATTCATTTAAACATCGCCTGGCCCATTAGTTCCAGCCTCTTATTGGCTAATTCTCACATCTTGCTTTAACCCATATTTAATAATCTGTGAAGCACCACAGGGTGGTGGCTTACTGGGAAAGATCCTAACCTGCACCTGTCTCGGAGAGGAGAGTCATGGTGACTGACTGAGGCATCTACCTCACTGCCCTCTTCCCAGCATTCTGTTCTGTCTATTCCACCCACCTATGTTCTGACCTATCAGGCCAAGCAGGAAACAGGTGGTACCGCATTACCTCTACATGGCGCAACTTAAGTTTTTAAGGAGTGCTTAGCATTTTAAGAATGCTCCTGGATAGTAAAGAATTACAGATTCACAATAGGACAGATTCAGACATAAAAGACCTTTAAATGGGTAACAGTGTTGGATGAGTGTACATAGGCTTGAGAGAGAAAAGAAAAAGAACATAGAGAATAAAGTTAATGGTCTAAAAAAGGGTAAAGTCTTTAAAGAGACAGAATAAAGTAAAGTGATAGAGTAAAAATAAGCCAGATAAAAATGGAAAACTCACAGAGAGTCTGGATTCTTTGTATTACTGTGTTTTCTTTAAATTTTTTGACTGTAAGGAGCTAAGTACAGAGAGACATTTCATTATATGGGCTGCCAAGCTAAACCAGAATGGATATTATAAGGGTATGACTTCAGAATTTGGATCTAAGGATATGATGCTTTGGAGAGGGTCTTCTTTTGTTTTCACAGAGGATGAGACCATGTGGATTGCTTCTATCCCAATATGGTATGATAGACCACACCCTCCTGAAAGGTTGCTGTGAACACCTTTAAAAATTATTTCACTCAACTGCTAACTGAGATGAATCTAGCACACAGATTATACCATGAAAGACCTGAATAACAGCACCCCCATTCAGCACCAAGCAGTTTGGAGAGAAAAAACTACGCCCATATTCCCAAATATTATTTATAAATATTCTTTTACATTTAAAGGGGGATATGATATAGATATGAATAATTTGCAATGGTATGGATTTTAAGGTCATTTTTGTTAAATGTATATGTATTTTTGATCTTGATTAAGGTATTGCGATTGTGTAGTTCATTTTAAAAATGTAATATATAATTAGGAAATATGGGTTGTTAATGGATAATCATTGATAATAGTCAAACTTGTAGTCATGTTAGTTAGATTTTCTAGATATATAGAGATAAATTTCAGTTAAATAGGCATTCTTCATATCTTTCAAAGACTACAGAATATGGCATTTTAAATGTTTTAATAACTTAGGACTTTTTATGACAATGAGACACATCTGCTCCTGGCAGCACCAATCTTCTTCAAGAGGAAGATGGGCATCAAAGAGGCTCCTTATGGAGTTGGTTAGACATTTGGGCAAGAAACTGCTCTTGCCTAGACTGTTGCATAAACTAGACACAAAGAACCCGCAGAGAGAGTACTGCTAAACTTGCCTAAAGGTGAGATAGTTGTTCGGGGTTCCTGCTTCATGAAAGAGTCTGCAAGACATTTTTCAGGACACAGCAGATAGTGACTGAACTGCCTTTAAAATGTCCTGCTTCATGGAAATGTCTCTGGATACTATGGGCTTGGATGCCCAATGGTACAGAGGAACTTTGGATGACTGTCCAGGCAGTGAGATGTTTCTGTCATTTCTAGAGTTTTAGAAGTTGCTTACTAAGGTAGTATTATATCCTTCTGGAGTCTTTGATGCAGTTGAAGAATGGTTAGTTATAGTTTTCCTTAGTTATGATAAAAGATAAAATAGATCTAAATATTGTAACTGTAATTCTTGCTTGATAACTGTTTTGTTATGTGTAATTTTACTATGTTAAAGTTAAAGCCCTTTTTTGTTTAAACAGAAAAGGGGGAAATGATAGAAGAAGGTCATCTGTCATGTGTTACTTTCATTGGTAAATAAAGAAACTGCCTTGGCCCTTTGAGAGGATAGAAAATTAGGTAGGCAGAGTAGACAGAACAGAATTCTGGGAGGAAGAAAGCTAAGCAGGCAGTCGCCATGACTCTCCTCTCCAAGACAGATGCAGGTTAGGATCTTTCCTGGTAAGCCACCACCTCATGGTGCTACACAGATTACTAAATATGGGTTAAAGCAAGATGTGAGAATTAGCCAATAAGAAGCTGAAATTAATGGGCCAGGCAGTGTTTAAATGAACACAATTTGCGTGTTGTTATTTCAGGTGTAAAGCTAGCTATGTAGGAGCTGGGCGGGATGAAAAACAGGCTTGCCCACAGCTCCTCACTACAATACCATCTGTAAAAGAATCCCCTAGACACCCACCTTCTCTTTGTTTTGAAAGGAGAAAAGCAAAGTTATTTTAAGGGACTTAGGCAGAGTGACTTTGATATTTGTAACATTAGGAACAGCAATGCCCAAGCTATCACAGTTAAACTAAGTTGGTTAAATAAAAAATTAAAGATTGATTAATTTTCCTTTTTATGTCTCTATAATAGTAACAACAAAACTCACACATTCAAAGCAGTAGGATACATGTATCTTCTTTGGCAAAATTGAACAGCTCAAAAGAAAATGCCTTCACAAAGTGACCCCATCTAATACATAGGTCAACAAAGTGTGTATGAGACATGAGACGTATGAGACAGCCCTTTATTCACAAGGTCAGGGCACACAGAAAATGTTTAAGGGCAATGATTTTGGGGGTTTTGTTTTTTTGGTTTTTCGAAAGAGGGTTTCCCTGTAGCTTTGGAGCCTGTCCTGAAACTAGCTCTTGTAGACCAGGCTAACCTTGAACTCACAGAGATCTTCCTGCTCCTGCCTTCTGAGTGCTGGGATTAAAGGCATGTGCCACTACCACTGGGCAATGTGTGGTATTTTAATGTTTAAGTTAGCATGTTTGTAATACATGTCCTTATGCTATGTCTTAATGTATCCCCGTCTCACAATGCCCTCTATATTTCTATATTAGTTTTCTGGGGGAAGAAAACAGAATCTCTTCCTCAGAAGCCACTGGTTGCCTATATATCTTCATCTTATGGTGGAGCTTAGTGAAGTTTTTCCCTTACACATGGAAAATGTCCACTGGTGTTGTCAATATGCCAGTCTTATTTAAGAGACTGTCTTGCTGAAATTTCAAGGGAAGAAGAGGTTTCTTGTAAATGAAAGGACATAAAATAGTGTGGAAATAAGACAGATTATCTTTTTCTCAAGTTTTTTAAATACATTCTTTACTATTAAAGGTTAGTGAAAGAATGAAGAAACCAAGAGGCATGCTAAAAATACACTTGTAGCCCCCCAAATGACATTGTTGTAACTAAAATTGGTAAACAAGTTCTGAATTACTACATTGTGTGAAATTTGAAGGCTGACTGTTCATTCTATTGGGGAAAATGATGTATGTTACTTTGTATGCAAGGAGGCTGAATGGACACAAAATACCTGCAGAACATACTTGTTCAGGGTATCTAGCTTTGTGGTAATGATTTCGCTGTTCTTAACTCTTAGAAGCAATAATAGGGTCATTTCTCACTTACCTATGTGGTATGCATAGTGCCCTTCAGAACAAGATAGGCAGGTTTTGACACCAGCATAGTATTCTTACCATTTCTCTTATAAGACTTGTCAAAAGTCTAAAATAAAGTGAAAAATGAACCAACTTACAATGGAGTGAAAAATGAGCTCGAGTGTTTTGAGCCTTAATAGACTGTGGTGATGTCTGTAAGACATTTTCATTATGTGGTGATTCTATAGGGAAAAGTGGCTGCCTTTTCTTTCTGTAAAGGGAAAAGTTTGAAGTGTGTATGTTTGTGATTCCTCAACCAGGGATCTTCAGCATTTAGTACACATGGTGATTGTCAGTATTCCAGGGGAATAGTCTAAAGAGAAATCTCAGGGTACTACAGTCATAGAATCTCATGTTGGGTAAAATTCTTAGTTATAAATCAATCTGCGTTTTTAGTAGGTAAAATAATGAATCTAATAATTTCAAATAATTCATCTAAATATCATTCTTCTATCAGTTCTTGTATATCCCCATCCATACAGTCATCAGCCAGCCAGTTAGTCACCCAGATACTGGAAGGCTCTAATGCTAACAATATTTTATGCACTAATTGAAAATAAGAGAAAAAGAACAATAAATCAAATAAAACTTTGAACCTTATAGGAAATAGATCTATCTTTTCTAACTTCATCTCTATAGGGTAGAATGTAAGGTCCTCTGTACCTCAGTTTCCCCACCTGACAAGTGAAGAATAGTATACAAAATATCCTTTTATAGTATGTGTCTAAAGTTAGTTTGTCAATTTGTGGTTTATGATATGAGCAGGATTTAGTTAAATGGGAGTATCAGCAAAGATCCTGTGTATTTGGATGCTAAGAGCGATATGCTAATAGAATATTCAGAGGGTGTGTATATTGAGCTTATTTATTTGTTTATTTTATGTTACTAAGTGTTGCTCTTTAGGATTTACATGAGTTATACAAAAGTTTCCCCAATGAGTTGTATCCCCAGGTCATACTGACCTTTCAGACTACATGGGAAAGTAAAAGGAAACAATGACTCTGAAGTGTGCAATTCTAATTATAGGGTAAAATATAAGTGATTCTTTTTCCTACCCAGTTTATTTTAGTTACTAATTCATTTTGTGATCTTCTCATGCTTTGCTTACTGTCTTTTCTTTCAGATTTCAAATTACTCTCTGGAGCTATAAGAAAGATTAAGGTGTGTTTCCCATCATTTCACCATCTCAGGACCATCCATTATAGGGTATGGTCGTCTCGGGGCAGTGTAGGAGAAATTCAAGCAACAAATGTTAAGGAGTCAGTTTTTTAGGCCTTCACAGTTCCTGCCAGTACAATTAGCTGCCACTCATTCGACATCCTCACTGTGTAGAGGCAAATGTTAACAGCATTTACCCTTGTTGATCTGCATGGCAGACCCCTACCAGTGCCTAAACTGCAAATTAAATGCTCGAGCTATGCAGAGATCAGATTAGACACTTTTCACTTCGCAGACATCAGCTCAGCAGGAGCAATCATCTTTAAGCCATCTTGAAAGAGTGAGAACAAGCTGCTCTTGTCTAGAAACCCATTACAGAAGGATCTAGAGGAGCTGTGATATGATCTTAAAGCTAATTTCCTGCGGACTGAGGGAAGCCTTGCACACAACAAATAATAAGAATGCGCTGTCTTCTCAAAAATGTTTTATGAACATACTAATATAATTTATTGCCTCACAAGCAGACTCTAGTTGATATCTACTGGAGCTCTCCAAGTCAGAATTAATACTGCAGTGCTATATTTTCACAAGAGACTCTTGATTGTCCTGCCAGACAGAGCGCTCTCTTGAGATACAATTATTCCCAATATACTTTTGGGTTGTTCTTATGATGAACCTTGTTAAGGAAAATAATCCCCCTGGGGGAATGTGAAATACATTGCAATTGATAATTTAAGAAAACCAAACTTGATTTTTTTTTTTTAGATTTACTGATTATAACCTGTAAAAAAAAATTGTTTTTCAAAATTCTGTTTGTGTCTATGTGTATTCTCCCCTATCTACCTTACTATTTTTCCTCCCACAATCTCTTTTTCAAATTACACACTCTCTCTTATTTTATTTTATGTGACACTTTGTGTTTAACTAGGGTTGCTTACAAGAACATGGGTTGAGGATTATATTTTTAAATTAGGCAAAAGGAATAAAGCTATTTTAATTCAGTATATGTAGAAGAAGCTAATCACTTGTTTCCCAGGCTTCCAAAATAATCACACAGAAGTCTATATTAATTGCAACACAGTTTGGCCAATAGTTTAAGTATATTTCAAACTAGCTCTTACACCTTAAATCAACCCATCTCTATTAATCTGTGCATCACCGTGAGGTCATGGCCTACCGGCAAGGTTCTAGCGTATGTCTCTTCTGGCGGAGCTACATGGCATCTTAATGACTCTGCCTACTCTCTCTATATATCTTTCCCAGTCTGGCTATATTCTGTTAAGCCATTGGCTGAAACCAACTTTTTTATTAACCAATGGTATACAGAGGAGAAAACCCACATCAATTATTCATGGCTTTGGGAACACATTTTCTAAATGGCTTAATGACCAAATATCTAATACAATTTTCTGATTAGATCACCCAAATTTTTATAGTGATTTATTTCCATGGTTTTATTAGAATTCTGTCACTTTTGAACATAGTTATGACTCCTGATGAAGAGCCACAAAATTCACATGCTGTTATTGTTCCACACACCACACATATCATGAAAGTCTCTTACTTGACTTGAGTTTTCCCTATAAATAAAGATTGTGAGACTATAGTTTCCTTCCTCTTGACTGGAATGAGAACATTGACTATTTCAGGCAGGATTGCACTCAGTTTTATGAGAGAAATTATTTTGATTGATCATATGTAAGTTCTGATCTCTTTGCCTAGTGATTAGTGAAAGTTGAGTAAAATCTAGCTCTACCCACAGAGAGAGTCATCTAGAAATTTGAAGAAGGAAAACTTCTCGAAAATAGAAAGTCTTAGAAAGTTGATGTATTTTGTTTATTGTTTCCTAACATTATCTGTATAGTGTCATGCTGGAGTTCTTTCAGCAAATATAAAATAACCTCAAAATTAATTGTGAAAAAATATATTGTGGGTACAAGAAGTCTTTAGAGAAGATACGGAAGTTGATAAGATTGTGATTATCAAGGAATAATATCACTGAATGGAGCTGAGACATGATACTATGATGCCTGCTTGATTCCATGTGGTTCCACTATCATGCATGATCTTTCCATTCTAGGAATATGCATTTCTACCTTGCAGACTCCATACTTATTCATAACCCACTCTAAAATTCTTCCCTGGAATATCTAGAGCAATGTTTATTTGTTTCCTTGTCTTCTACAACATTGAGGTCACATTTAAGTAGTTATGTCTAAGTCAACTTCAGACTCAGTATTAACAAAACTGTATCTTCTTCTATAATGTTGTGATCTCCCATATCTTCCTTTGTGTTCTTTATATATTTACTACCAAACATAGTTACCCCTTGTATTTTCTTTGTTATTTGTCTATGTGCTCCACTATCAGAACACAGATGTTAATCATCTTGTTCATTATTGATATTGTCCTACTTCTAGAATAGTAAATAATGCATAAGGTCTTCAATAAATAATTTTAAGTGGAAAAAAAAACAGTTTGAAGGGGTGGAGTTTGTAAAGTCAATTATGTTTAATGAGGAACATTAGATGAATAAATTAATATTGAGAAAATAATAATTAACAGTAGATAATCCTATGCAGCAGAGAAATAATATTCAAAGCCCATAGTATGATCTAGAAAGGAATAACCTGTACCTTGTTATCTTGTGGCTCTACTAACTGTCTAAGTCTCTGGAAAAGAGTAGATTCAACCTCAACAAATGAAATGAAAACAGATATTCATGCTACATGTTCTTTCACATCCATTAAATCCCACTTTAATTCTTAATGATGGGTAGTAATGTCTTCAATGAGCATTTCCTCAAAGAGTTATGCTATAGAACTTTCTTCAGAGTTCGAGCCCAAAGTGACAAAAATATTTGAATATTTACCAAAGACTCAAATGATGGATTTTATGTGGTAACAACAGCTATTTCTAGATGTATGAGCTCCATATTTTCTATAATATTCATTTGTTAGACAAATGAAATATTTTAAATATTGTAGTCTTAAAAATAGGAACAAAAAGGTAAGAAAAGGACTCTTAAGAGTGCCTTGAGTGTTAGTGCAACTTCATGAGCTGCTTAGAGGTTTCGTATTTGTATGTTAAACACAAAGGCTAGCTGCCATCAGCACTTTTCCCAATGTTGCTGTCAAGAAACTCCTGTCAAGTAACAGGATATGCATTCATCTTCATCAGTCATAAATTTAGAATCCCAATTCAATCTAAAAACATTTATTGAACCTTTAACGTGTGTCAGGTAGTCAGCAAGTATTGGAGTCACAGAGACAAATAGGGCACAGCCTATGATCCTGTGGCTTTCTGTCTGATTGAAAGAGCAATGTATTTGGGAGGGAAATGGGTATAATGAAAAGAAGCAAATAAAGAAAAGCCAGTAAAATCAAATTATTTATTCCAATGAGATCTGTGTTTGTCCATAGCCCATTCCTGCCTTATCAACAAATGTGCTCTCTGGTTTAAAAGGCAGAAGACAATCAGTGATGTTCTGTTCCACTTTAAGTTAATGAAGGACAAGTGGGATTCTGTGAATATTCTCCAAGTGTGTGGCATTATGAACCAGGATGCTCCTTCAAATAAAATATAATTTTCTAGCTCTTTCTTAAGACATGGATATTGGTAATAAGTTTCATTTGTAAGTGGACTCTGCATGTTTAGAAAGTAAAATCATACTAAGCACAGGCTTTGTTCCATCGGAGCAGGGGAATAAATCCAGGTAGACACCTTTGACTAGGATATAGTAAATTTATACACTTTCTTTCCATTCTGTAGCATAGATGAGCTTGAAGAATGAATGTACAGAATAGACAATCTGTAGAAGGAAAATATTATGGATTGTGAAACAGAACAGTCAAAATTTAACCATAGCTTTCCAGCCTCTAGATGGGTTGCTCATATTTTTCTATTTTATTAGCTTTCATATATACATGACATATATAAGTCAATAAGTATGATAAATATATATATATATAAAATATATATATTTAAATATATATATATTTTAAAAATAGAAGATGTATATACTTTTTTGAGGATTTCATACATAAGTACATTTCCATCTTTCTTTTCTCCCACATTCTTCTCATTTCTACCAATCCTCAAATGCATGATTCTTTTTTTGTTATATATATCATTCAATAGTGCTTAAAAATACCTCAGGGTGGCACTTAAATGTGTCAATATTGCACTAAGGAGTAAAAAAAAAGGCTTCTTTTAGAAGTAGTTTAAAAAAAAAGTGAGCCCAAATGTGAAATCCCCACTTTTCACCCTGTGTGTTAGTCCTATCAGTCTGACATTGGTGCTGTGTGGCCTGATAGTCTTTCTGCTGTGTGTGTCGGATCTGTTCCTGTAGCTTGTCTGTCTATGACAAGGGTCTTTGCTCTGTGCTTGCTTAACAGTACAAAGTATGTGGCATAGTAAAGGAATGAGGAGCATATATTTACCTTAATAGAGTTGCTTTCCTACCTCAACTGACTCAAACCAGTACCCAAAACAGGGAATAGAAATTAGAAACCTATATCCACATCTTGCTTCTAGCACTTATGGGATAGTTTTTTTTAAATGTTTTCTTAACCTGTTCTTTACTTTCAGAAAATAATTATTCTAACAAAAACGTGTCTGTGTGTGTCTGTGTGTATGTGTGTGTGTGTATTATTCAGGGAGTTTATTATTAAAGTTATGTATTTAGGTTGGAGTATAAAGGTAGATTACTTGGGAAAAGCAAAGAAAAGTAAAATTGGTAACAATATTTTCTTAAAGACAGGTTGCAGGTTGAATGCAGACTGAGTACATAGTATAAGAGTAGGTTGAATACACATTTTTAAAGGGTCTTGAGACACATTATTAAATCAGTTGCAAGCTGGTAAAAGTTTGTCAGAAAAAGTTTGTACAGTATCATATCATCTGCAAATAACCAAAGTTTAACTTTTTCCTTTCCAATTCAAATCCCCTTGATCTCCTGATGCTGTCTTATTGCTATTGCAAGAACTTCAAGCACTATATTGAAGAGATATGGAGAGAGTGGACAGCCTTGTCGTGTTCCTGATTTTAGTGGAATGGCTTTGAGTTTCTCTTCATTTAATTTGATGTTAGCTATCGGCTTGCTAATCTCTCCAAGACCTTTATCATAAAGGGGGGTGACTAGCTTTTATAGTATGTAAGGTTATATGCAACCTGCCAAGAGAGGGAAACAATCAATAGTTCTTCCCAGGTGTAAAATGTCAATAACATGGCTACCTAAACCACACCTGAATAATTCCAACAGCTGGATCCCCTGCTATAGATCAGGAGACTCTCATGCAGCCTGCACCTAGATAAAGATTTGCAGGCAATTAATAATATCCAAGACAGGGAGAATTAGTCTTTCCTAAGGATGATCCCCATAATTGGATATACAATACCAGGTGATGGGGAGCCCTAGAAAAATACACACAGAGGACACTAAATGGACTCAGCAGGTTGTATTTACATGTTTATTTATGTATATATATATATATATATATATATATATATATATATATATGCATATGTATAAACAAGAGGAGGCTGAGTATTGCAGGGAGTGGAGGGGCAAGTATGAACCCTAAGCAATGGAGGAGAGGGCATCTGAACTGGCCTTTCCCTGTAGTTAGACTGATGAATATCTTAAATATCTATAGTGATAGAACCTTTATCCAGCCACTGATGGAAACAGAGGTGGAGACCTGTATTGCAGCACTGGACTGAGCTCCCAAAATCCAGTTGCAGAGTGGGAGGAGTGAGAACGTGATCACAGAGGTCAAGACCATGATGGGTATACCCACTGAAACAGTTTACCTGAGCTAATGAGAGCTCACCAATTCCAGCTTGACAGGTAAGGAAACAGCAGAGGTCCAAACTAGTCCCTCTGAATATGGGCGACAGTTGTATGGTTGGGGCAGACTGAAGGGCCACTAGCCGTGGCAGCAGGATTTATATCTATTGCTTGTACTGGCTTTTTGGGAACCATTCTCTTTGGATGGATATCTTGCTCAGCCTAGATATAGTAAAGAGGGCCTTGGACCTTCCCCAAAGCAATGTGCCTTACCCTCTCTGAGGAGCAGATGGGGGTGAGGATGGGCTAGGTGGAGGGATGGGGAGGAGGAGAGGGAGTGGGAACTGGGATTGGTATGTAAAATGAAAAAAGGTTGCTTTCTTTTAAAAAAATAAAATAATTTTTAAATCCACATCCTTTCCCAACTTGTTTTCACATGGTTGCTATACTGTGTATACCTACAATCGCTCATCTCATAAGGACACTTGCCATATTGGATTGTGAAATTCCAATGACCTCATTTTAACTTAATTACCCATTTAAGGAACACAGTTTAACAGTTTCACATTCTGAAAAACTGAGAATTGTAATAGCAGCATATAAATTTGAGCAGGGGGCTGACTTAGCTCTTAAGATAGGTGAGTAGTAGAAAAATATAAGATCTTCTGAGTAAATTGGGAGCATGGGGACCTTGGGAGAGGGTTGGAGGGGAGGGGAGAGGCAGGGAGAGAAGCAAAGAAAAATGTAGAGCTCAATAAAAATCAGTTTTAAAAAAAGATATGTCTATATTCTCATTTCTTCAGTTGCTATTTTTGGCAAAAATTTATTAAATAGTTTAAAATCTGGCAATAAGTGAAATGTTTTTCCAGATTTCTAAGCTAAGGAACAATATAGGCATGACTTGGCATCATGAATATTTTCCTTGAGGATCAGCATTTACACTTACCTGCAAATTTGGTCCAATATAGATACAGGATAACATTTTATACTTGATAAGAAATGGGCAACTTTATGAGCTACTTTTAATGTTTTGCTTGTTTATACATAGCCAAACTTTAGAGTGGAGCAGAATTGGGGTTCATGGGCTACTTTCAGCTCATTTTACTACCGTTAAAACTCAGTATGTTCCTTCTAACAAGCTGTATAAACCAGAAAGAGATGTAATAAAACTAAGTCTATAGACATGCCGTGACGCAGAACCCACTGATTGTCCCAGGCAATCTCAGACAGGTGCAATATTACCAACATCACGTTCTATGCATAGGAAAATTGACATAAAGAACAGCTCAATGGAAGAAACGCAGTCTGCAGGGAAGAGTTTATAGCACTTGTCATAATGGATCTGTCAGGAGAAAAAATGTTTACAGTTCATTGCAGAATATAAAATGTTTGCTAAATCAGCAGTAAAAGTCGAAGCTCAGATAAATTTGTAGCAAGGGTGGCAACACAACATGACATAACATAAATATACCCAGCAGGAGAGAAGGATGGGGGGCAGCAACTACTTAGTTCAGAGAAGGATTTGATTTATGTCCTAAATAAATAAAAGAAGTATTAGGAAGATTAGTGCATTAGAACGTAAACACAAATCAAGACGCCCCTTGCTGTGCCTGATTGTATTCACAACAGCAAACTGTGCCAACACCAGGTGAATTGCTGGTGAGGCTTGCCTCACTGAAAGCGGCCTTTAAGGCGTGGAGTTTCTATATGTGGGCCAGCAATGTTATTCTAGTCTGTGATGCACACAAGTAGAATTGGATGTGAATTGCTTGGAATCATGGCTTGCTTGGCCTTTGACTTGACTTATAAATTAGCAGGACTTTTAGTTCTGAGGTTTAGAAAAAAAATGGCTGTCTTTCCAAGAAACATTAATGATTCTTTAAGAAGTGACTGTGGATGAAGAGTTTCAAAATATGTTTAAGGGTCCACGAGGTATTGACATGACTATACCAGCAGTTTTGTGTTCTTAGGTGACTCGCCTTTTCTACCAGAAGGAATTAAGATCGGGGACAATCTATACACTCAAACGAGAAAAATAAAGCTTATTCTGTCTGACTTCAGAATTGCTTGTGAAAGAGCTAGACTCTATATTATCTCATTAGCAGTGTGTTCATTATCCTGGAACCCTGGATGCCCTGCAGGCAAGCACAAACTTCCAGGTAAACACAAGGACTCTGACCATACCTTTATAGAAATGCCTACTCCCAGGCTCGGTTGTCTTCACCTCTGTATTCTGAGGCCACTGCTCACACGCTAAAGATCTAAATCTTTGGTTCACTAATGATGTTAATACCTATGTGGCTGTTGCATTTGCTACGATAGACTCTGGTTATTTGTCTTCTCTGATATAATAATAATAATAAATAATCATAATAATTAATAATAATAAATCTGTCATTCAATAGAGTTGGTTCCAAGTTATTATTGATAATGGTCAGGAAAACAGTAAACAAAAGAAATTAGATTCAAGGTTCTTGTTTTGAAAAGAAGAAAAAAAGGATATGATAGGATAAAAAGTTAAATTATTGAGTCTATTTTGAAAAGAAAAAAGGGAGGATATAGATATGATAAGATAAAAAGGAAGATTACTGAATCTACTTTTAAAAAGCAACTATGAGTTTTAAATGTTTTACATTGGATTGGACTTTTGTATATAGTATACAACTTTTGTATATTGATACAAATTTGAGATTAATTTTGTTAAAACAGATTGTACATACATTTCTAATCTTGTTCAAGGTACTGTATCTATACAGCTTATTTAACAACATAATGTAAATTTCTAGTCTTTGAAAGTTCTGATTACCAAATGTATAGGATAATAAGAAAATACAGGTTAGTAATTATTTGCCTAATATAATCAAACTTGTAGTCACATTAGGTCTGTTTTCAAGGTCAAACAAAGATATGTTTTAGATACATAAGTCATCTTCAAACACTTCAAGATCTATGTGATATGGCATTTAATACATTTTAATAATATAGTCTCTTTTTATGACAGTAAAACATGTCTGATACTGGCAGCACCAATCTACTTTAGAGAGAATAATGGACATCGAAAAAGTCCATATGGAGTTTACTTTCTTTGTGGTAAAAGTAAACCACTGGGCAAGAAAATGCCCTTGCTTCAACTGCTGAGAGTATGTTATCCTAATTGGATAAGCAGGGCACAAAAGAAATTGACTACCAAATACTGTCAAGCCAAAGTAGGACAATCTTTCAGAATATCCTGCTCACAGAAAAGTCTATCAGATATTATAGGCCTGTGGGCTGAAGATAGATGCCTCAACCTTGGAGAAGAACTTTGGGTAACTGTTCAGGCAGCTAGATGTTTCTGTCATTTGTCACAATTTTTGAAAGTCACTTGCTTGCACTTTCTACTTACTCAGCTAATATTATTTTTTTGAGTTTCTGAGGGAGTTGAGGACTAGATAGCTATAGCTATAGTTTTCTTTGTTTATCTGACACAGTAAGCAAGTTATGAGAGAATGTAAATTAGGCACAAGACTTTGTACTCACCAAGATAGGATAAATATGGAGTATTTTTTCTGACTTTGTCAAATACAAATGGACTAGACATTGTTTATGTGTTTATTACCTGTATATATTATATATAGTCTTGTATCTATTACATAAAGTTCCCTTATATTAGTTATAGCCTTCTTTTTGTTTTAGATGAAAAGGGAAAATGTAGTGATATTTCATTTGTATTTTGATAAATAAAACTTGCCTGACAGAGAATAAAACAGCACCACTGGTCAGCTTTAAGACTACAAAGTGGTGACACATATATTTAATCCTAGTAGCCATACCAGTTTGCCATAGAAACAGGTCAGTAGTGGTGTACACCTTTTAGTCCCAGCCCTAGAGAGGAATATAAGACAGGAGGAAACAGGTCTAAGACACATTCTCATTCTTAGATTCCTGGAGGCAGGATCACCATTTCAGACTGAGGTAGAGGTAAGAGCCAATGGTTGGCTGTTTTGCTTTCCTGACCTTCAGGTTGAACCCCAATATCTGTCTCTGGGATGTTATTAATCATGCTACATATGGCCTCCATCATTCATTTCCACATTTGTACTAAATACTTGTTATATATAAATGTTATGCCCCTGCAATTTGTAATTTATTCATGACCTAAACTTTTAGATCATCATCTTTTATTTACCCAATTTACTCCTTATATTAAACACCAATTCTAGCAAACTTTTCACCCAGCCTGGTCCTTAAGTCATTTGGTACCATCTCCTTTTAAGGTCCCACCTCCTCTTCTCTTCACATTCTTACCACTTTTATTGTTCTATTGCCTTGAACATATTGAAAATATGGAAAGGATTTCTATAAATTGCCACTCAGCTCCCTGATTTCTCACTCCACTCAGATATTTTTCCTTACTTCCTACTAAAATAGGAAAAGAGTTTGCATTGCTCTCAGGTGTTATCAACTACATGTGTACTGCATTGGACTTATCTTGTGTTACCTGCCAAAGAGCCTTTAATTCTTCATTTTCTTCTTTATTATTAATTTACATTTTCTCATTCTTCCACATTTCATGAAATCTCCCATGTTCACCAACAATAAAGGAATCATCTTTGTTGAATACAATCAATCTCTCCAGTCATTGTTAGACTATTTCTATATCACACCACAAATCTTCTATTATAAATGTTACCATTAACCTGTGACTAAATCCAGCAGTTCTCCTTCCACCCCTACTCTAGTCATTCTTTTGTCAGATTTTATTGCAATTTATTGCTACTTGCTTAACTGTTAATCTACCCTTCCATTTTCCTGTAGGGCATTAGAGACTCAAGTCTCTTTAAAATTGTGCTAGTCTTTTGGTTTTGGTGTCCTTTGCAAGTTTTTGTTCATTTGCTCTGCATCAACTACAATTCTCCATTCACAGAACTGCTCTTTATATTTCTTCTCATTCTCACTGCTCCCATGGAAGCTAATGGATTTCAACACACCCTATCTCTTGTTGACTATAAAACTATGTATTTCTTTTTCAGAACTCTCAGTCCTTAAATTCAGAGGCTTGTATCAAATATACAGTTTTTCCACATGGATACATAAAATATAAATTTCACGTACTCTCAAAACTTAGCTCCAAATAAATATCCTCAAAACTATCAAAAGCTCCAATTATCAGTGGCTTAACAATCTTATCCTTTTAGATGCTGTTATGAAAACACAAAAGTTAAAGTATCAATGAATTAGTATGTGGAGTTTTCTTTAGTCTCTGGAACTACTGATGACTCAGACCTTTTTCAAATCTCCTACCTCACAGCATTTACAGGACTTTAAACATATGCCGTAAGTGAAATTATGGACAAAGTTGTTATGTCCATGACCATTTTTTGAGACTTTTAATCAAGAAATAACTCACTACAATTGATAGAATACAGAATCAGAAAGTGTAACTAAAAGGGATCCACAGAGTTGATGGCTTCTTTCAGTTTATATCAAACTTTTTCTATTCTTATGTATCTTTAATGAAGGTGTATATTGTGAATAAGTATAATTTAGCTATTTTCAAAATTGCCCATATGAGTTATTAAACCTCCTATGTTCTGTTGTAATGAATTATACTTCCTTATATCCATACTTTATTAAAGTTGAAAAACACAATATTAAGTGGAAATTATTAGAGACAACAAGTTTCACAATCAATCTGAACCTATTCCTAGTATTGTTGATCAATTTCTGTTGTAATCCAGAATCCTGTGTATAAATGTAATATATAAATTTGTACATCGTCCATCACATATGTTCAATCAGCCAATACTACACATCAGATATATCTTCAAAATAAATTCCTAATCACTTAAAATATCACTCATTTTCTCTGTTCTTATCCTACTTTTAGCCATTGAAATATTATTCTGAATAACGTTTTGTTACGTCTTTGCCCACTCATCTTATTTTAAGACTCCAGTGAAGTGCAGAAGCAGCTCTCTGAGAAACAACTTAATCTACATCTATTAAAAGCAACATTATACCAGTGATGTCTTTTGACAACTGGGTAAAATAAAGAAAAATCTAGAATTCTACTATAGTTATTTACTTTATTGCATTACTTTGATTTTGAGGGGAAAGTAAATTATATGTTTAGATGAATTCAAAAAATAAAAACTTGGTAGCTTTTTATATTTTTTATTATTAAAAATTTCCACCTCCTCCCCACCTCCCATTTCCCTCCCCCTCCACCCACTCCCCTCCCCCTCCCTCTTCAGTCCAAAGAGCAGTCAGGGTTCCCTGCCCTGTGTGAAGTCCAAGGTCCTCCCCCCTCCATCCAGGTCCAGGAAGGCTCCCTCAAAGCCAGTATATGCAGTAGGATCAAAACCCACTGCCATTGTCCTTGGCTTCTCAGTCAGCCCTTATTGTCCGCCACGTTCAGAGAGTACAGCCTGATCTCATGCTTTTTTCAATTCCAGTCGAGCTGGCCTTGGTGAGCTCCCATTAGATCAGCCCCACCGTCTTAGTGGGTGGGCGCACCCCTTGCAGTCCTGACTTCCTTGCTCATGTTCTCCCTCCTTCAGCGCCTCATTTGGGCCTTGGAAGCTCAGTCTAGCGCTCCAATGTGGGTCTCTGTCTCTATCTCCATCCATTGCCAGATGAAGGTTCTATGGTGATATGCAAGATATTCATCAGTATGGCTAAAGGAAAGGGCCATTTCAGGCTAGCTCTCCTCAGCTGCCCAAGGAACTAGCTGGGAACATCTCCATGGATACTTGTGAACCCCTCTAGAGTCAAGTCTCTTGCTAACTCTAAAATGGCTCCCTTAATTAAGACATCATCTTCCCTGCACCCCTATCGACTCCTCCTCCATCCCAACCATTTCAGACATCTTGAACTTTGTATGCAAATGGATGGAAATAGAAAACACTATTCTGAGTGAGGTAACCCAGACCCAAAAAGATGAATTTGATATGTACTCACTCATACGTGGATTCTAGACATAAATAAAGGTCAGTGAGCCTATAATTCGTGATCCTAGAGAAGCTAAATAAAAGGTGAACACAAAGAAAAATATATAGTTATCCTCCTGGATATTGGAAGGAGACAAGATTGCCAGGCAAAAATTTGAAACTGGGGGGTGTGAATGGGGTGGGGGTAAGGGGAGATGGGGAGAGAAAACTTGGTAGTTTTAAAAATAATTCATATGTATGTGCATGTGCTCGGGTGTATGTATTTAAACAAGGTGCATGTTATATTTGTAGTTATTGAACAGAGAGTAAGACTTTCTGTAGCTGGAACTGCAGATAATTGTGAGCTGCCCAATGTGGGTGCTGTGAACTGAACCACGTCGATTACAGCCAACACTATTACTAACTTATAAGTTCTCTTTCCAGCTTCAAGAGTTTGGAGGCATTTGTATAAATTTTCAGCCACATAAAATCTTCTGAACTGGCCGGGTGGAGGTGGTACACGCCTTTAATCCCTGCACTCGGGAGGCAGAGGCAGGTGGATCTCTGAGTTCGAGGCCAGCCTGGTCTACAAGAGCTAGTTCCAGGACAGGCTCTAGAAACTACAGGGAAACCCTGTCTCGAAAAACCAAAAAAAAAAAAAAAAAAAAAAAAAAAAAAAAAAAAAAAAAAAAAAAAAAAAAAAAAAAAACCTTCTGAACTGAAACAAAATTCTTACTTTGCAGTGAAAAATAAGAGTTGTTTGAGACACATGTAGGTGAAACTATCCTATAATCTCTCAGCAGTCTAATATTCTCTTCAAGAGCAGGACCAACGTCATAATTTTTTTTTTAAAAAAAAACTAAGGGTAAAATTATGTTACTTTAGCAACATGTAAATTTCTTGAAATGTGGTATGGGTTGATTTTCTCAGGAAGTAGATGATAAGATAAAGAAGGTTAGAAGTTAGCTTTGTATAAATCATATGAAAAACACACAGAGAGAGAAACAAAGATGATGGAGGCAGGTCTTTTATCAATCTGTTGATTTCATTGGTTAATTAATAAAGAAAACTGCTTGGCCTAATAGGTTAGAACATAGGTGGGTGCAGAAGACAGAACAGGAAGAAGGAAGTGAGGTAGATGGCTCAGTCAATTGCCACGCCTCTCCTAAGTGAGACAGACCGCCATGCCTCTCCTCAGGGAGAGAGATGCAATGAAGCTAGCCACCAGGTCAGACATGCTGAATATTTCCCGGTAAGACACCGCTTGTGGTGTTACATAGAATATTAGATATGGGTTAGTCAAGATGTGAGTAAGAGGCTGAAAATAATGGGCCAGGCAGTGTTTTAAAAGAATACAATTTGTGTGTTGTTATTTCGGAGCATAAGCTAGTTGGTGGCCGGGAGCTGGGCAGGATGAAAAGCAGGCCTGCCCGCAGCTCGCCACACTACACAAAGAGACACACAAACAGAAACACAGATAGACCAACACAGAGACAGACACAGTCACATACATAGACACAGTCAGAGATGCAGACACACACACACACACACACACACACACACACCAGACAGAAATACTCAGAAAAACATAGACACAAATATACACAGAGACATTTACAGGTTCACACACATAAACATATAAACACAAACACACAGAGAGACACAGGCAGATAGACACCCACACAGACAAACAGATACACACACAATCATAGAAACACACACACACACACACACAGAGAGAGAGAGAGAGAGAGAGAGAGAAGAGAGAGAGAGAAATGAAGCGCAAGATAGATCAGAGAAATCATTGTATTGAAGTCCAACTTGTTGAACTAATGTGTTTTTACTAGGGTTATGTGCAAGAGTATCAGTAAGAGGTTGATTAAACATGCAGCTTTAATGAAGTTGCATCACTGTAAAGCCTATTCCAAGACAGGTAAGGTGGCAAGAAAGTTGCATCCCTGGAACTCCCTGCAGGACTTGCAGGAAGCTCTGCATAACTAGAAAAAATTGTCTCACAGATACCTGGAGTCTCATCTTAGTTGTTTTCTGCTTCTGGCAGGTTGAGGGGGGGATCTTCATGACACTTGGAATTTTCACCCTTTCCAGACATGAGAAACGTGTCTCCTTCCCATGTCTTATGTCTGCAATCATTCATCCTGGAGGAAAATTTCAATTTGTAGAAAAACCTAAAGAACAACATATGGTAAGAAGTATCCTCTTTCAACTCAATAGTCATAGAAGTGGAAAGAAAAAAACAGGATCGAACAAAAGGAAAATCTATTTTTACCTGTGCAAGTCTATGGGAACTTTGGTTCTGAAGCAGCCTTTGATATTATTCCTTGTTGTGAAAACTGCCAAGTTCCCGTGGCCTCTCACCTGTCAGTCATATGACCTCCTTTGAGAGTGGATCTGATGTTAATTTAACTAGAGTTTTGCAGATGAAGCAATCCCTGAAGATAATGACAGCCAGGTATGGATGCTGCTGGCTGCACTTCAAAAAGCTGGGGCAAAAGTCAGACAGGGAATCAAGATGTCACATCACATTGATGCCCACAAGTCCTAATCTATTTAGAGAAAGTGAAGACTTCTTTTGTTCAGTCAGTGAAGAAAAATGTGTTGAATTCTTGTACTGGATCACTTATGGTCGGCATTGAAGATATAATAAGGAATGGGATTTGGTCCTTGAACTTGCTTACCTGATAGAAATGGCAGAATATTTGTGTATAAACAAGTAAGGATGTTCTTCTGAGTGCCAATTGAAAAGTAAGAAAGTGCTGTAGGTGCACAAAGAACAGAACAGACTCCTCTTCTTTGGAATTTAGGGAACAATTTACCTCGGCTGCCCCATTCTTTATGTCTAAGTAGCTGAGCTGTTTTTATAGACAACTGCAAAGAAACTCCTTGTCACATACATCATTTTCAATGGATGCCCATTACAACATTTTAAACTGTTGTTTAGGGAAAGGCTTTGTCTCTAGATAAATGTGTATCCCAAAATATCCATTTAGCTCATAGCAGATAGCAAATAAAATCTCTGGTTATGCTGAGGTATGAGGATTCCTTGACTTGACAAAAGTTTGTGTCTGACAACAAGAACTTACAGGAAAATAAATTGAAGGAAAAAATGGTAAAATTTACTGTGAAATTAGTTCAACACAGTCATATAAAATGATTAACAAATGTGTGTTGGTATTTAGCAGTAAAGGCACATTATTAAAGGCAAGTTAATGTATATGGGGAACCATCACATCACTGATAAGTAAGTTTATATTTTTCACCATCTTTAGAAGCATGAGTCAGTGGGAGATGAGGTATGAAGTCATGAGCCACGTGGTAGCATGTAAATTAATAGAAACGGATTAATGTAAGTTATAAGAGCCTAATAGAAACAAGCTTAAGGTATCAGTCTAACTTTAATAACAATAAGTCTCCATGTGGTTAATTGGGAAATGGCTAGTAAAACAGAGAAAGACTCACTACAAATGGTGTCCAATGTGGGAACACATATTTCCACAGAAAGATGAGAAAATTCTTAAAGAAAATGTTTAGTCAAAAAAAAAAAAAAAAAACTGAGCCAAACGTAGCTTCCTAGTAACATAGTCTCTCTTGCATACCATGCTACAGAGATGGGTCTCTCTGCCAATGCCTAGGGTCTTGAACTGTCAGCATGACATGAGCTAAGCTAGGCAATGGGTTAAGATTTTGTTCATGTAGACAGAAAAGTTTACAGACACAAAATAAAGAAGATTCAGATGGAATAAAACCTCTAAATAGGTTATAATGTTCTTAAAATGTGTGTAGGCTTAAGAAATAAAAGAAAATTGGTATAGGCTTCATAAAAAGGTAAATAGTTTATAAATAATAAAAAGAATAAACCACACTGGGTTGGAAAATACATAGATAAGTATAGTCCGAATATGCTGTTGTATTGACTTTTAATTTCTTGACTGCTGATGTACAAAAAATAGTTACTGAGAAACACTGGTTTATAAAACCTACTCAATTAAACCAACATGTTAGATTTAAAAATGTGTTACATTGGTGAAGAGGTGATGCTTTTGTGTCCACAGAAAGCGAAAGTCTGTGGATTCATTCAAGGTTGATAGAGAACAGATTTGATCAGGGGAGAACCCCCCCCCCCGAAAATCCTGGCTATAGACATAAAAGAAATAAGTATAGAAAAACTACAAGACAGCTGACATATATTTTACCTGCTCAAAAAAAATCTTTGGCTGTAGATATATATGTTACCTTTGAAAATTGATGTGTTTTCAGAGCAAAGACGTCAGACACCAATGAAAACTAGTGGTCTAGATCACCCAGTCTTTCAGAATGCCTGGGTTGCAGTTTCCTCAGAGTTCTGAATCCTGAACAGCTTCCAGGCTGCTAGCTGAGGTAGTCTAGCCTCACAGACTATCTAGCCAGGGCCTCACTATTATCTTAACTTTCTCAGAGTACTCCCAAAATGCCAGCATCCATAAACAACAGAAAACAGTCTAGAGAACATAACACCCACATTCTCAAGAGATGGGGTGGGTGGTTTTTGGCCATTCAGTAGGTTATATGTGTTTGTCATTGTTTAGGGAGTTTGGTTACAAATTGTTGTTGATCAAAGAAAAGAATCTGAACAAAAATGATTAGATTCAAGGATCTCATTCTGAAAAAAGACAAAGGGTTACATAGAAATAATAGGATAAAAGAGTAGACTGTTGAATCTACTTTTAAACTAGAAAAGCAACTACTAGTTGTGCATATTTTATATTGGCATATATTTTCATATATTGATGCATATTTATGGTTATTTTTTATTTGGTTATATAATTCTACTCTTGTTTAAGATATTTTGGCATATTGATACAAATGTGTTTTTGTCATTACTATATTATATGTTTCTACTTCTTGTTTAAGGTATTGTATCTATAGAGCTCTTTTAATAGGATAATGTAAAATTCTAGTCCTTGAATACTATTTAGGATAATACAGAAATAAAGGTTAGTAGTTGGTCACCTGTAACAATCAAAACATAGTCTCTATGACAAGGATGGGCTCTGTGTGAGCCTTGTTAGTTTGGTTGCTCACCTTCCTGGACCTGGGGGGAGTTGGGAGGACCTTGGACTTAACACAGTGTAGGGAACCCTGATGGCTCTTTGGCCTGAAGAGGGAGGGAGTGGGAGTATGGGTGGAGGGGAGGGGAAGGAAGGGGGAGGAGGAGGGGAGGTGACGGAAATTTTTAATAAAAAAAAGATAAAATAGAAAAAAAAGATTCAAACTCATAAGACCAGAACAGTTCCACAAAGTGATCATAAATAAACTGGAGCATGTTTTAATATTAAAAAAAACATATAGTCATGTTAAGTGTATTTTCAAGGTCAATTAGATACATATTTTAAATAGATAAATGGTCTTCAGATACTTCATAGACCTACAGAATATAGTCTTTTATTATTTTAATAACATAGGACTTTTCATGAAACTGAGACATATCTGCTCCTGGAAGCACCAATCTACTACATTAAAGAAAAATGTCCATATGGAGTTTGCTTTATTTGTAGCAAATATAGGTATTTGGGCAAGAAACTGTCCTTGCCTTGACTGCTGACAGTATACTGTCCAAACTGGGCACAGAAGAAAGCAAGTGCTGACTTTTTCTAAGACATGGTAGGACAATCCTTCAAAAATTCGTGCTTCACAGTGAAGTCTTTCAGATATTCTAGGCTCATAAGCCAAAGAAGAATGCCCCAATGTTATAGAAATACCCATGGGTGGCAGTCTTGGCAGCCAGATGTCTCTGTCGTTTCATAGTTTTGGAAGTTACTTGCACTGTACTTACTGTTTACAAAGGTAATACTATAACCTTCTCAGGTCTCTCATGGAGTTGAAGACAAGATAGTTATAGTTACATGGTTACTTTGTCATAATAGAGAGTAAGTTAGGTACAAAACTTTGAACTCATCAGAGAGAAATATTTTGTCTAAATTGTCCAAATGCTAATGAATTGGACATTGTAAATGTAATTATCACCTGATAAATAGTCTAATTGTGTGTAGTTTTTCTACATTAGAGTTAAACATTTCCTTTTAATTGAGATAAACAGAGGGAAATGTTGTGGATTAATTTTTTTCTACATTGTGAAGATGTGTCACTCTTATTGGTTTAATACATTGCTTAAAAACCAATAGCTAGCCTTGATTTCCCAGCAAAGAGGATGCTGGGAATAAGAAGGGTGCAGTCAGGAGGAGATGCAGAAGTATGTCAGGTAGGAGATGAAGTAACAAGTCATGAGCCACATGACAGCATGTAAATTAATAGAAATTGATTAATTTTTATTATAAGAGTAAGAAACAAGTCTAAGTTATTGGCCAAGCTTTCATAATTATTAATAACTCTTCACGTAGATATTTTTGAACTAGCTGGCAGCATAGACAAGATTTGCTACAAGAACCACTACTCTGCCTCCGATATCAATAAATAGCTTTAAACTTCTGGGTACCCTGTAATACAATGTCAAAGAGTAAGAAATACTAAAGTTTAAATGAACATAGGAAAAATAAAGCTTGATTTTGCTCTGAGAACTAATAATGTAGAAAACCAGATTTTGATCACAGGCATCTCTAATCATTTAAACTCTGTAAGAGGGGAATGAGAGGTCTGGAGAGAGGTCTCAGTGGGTAAAATGCTGCTATAGAAACACAAGGACCTGAGTTCAGATACCCAGCCTGCACATAGAAGGTTTAAAAAAATTGGAATACATCTATAATCTAGGTTCTGGAGAGACACAGATAAGGAGATATGGGGCTGGGTGGTCAACCAAATAGCCTAATTGGTGAGCTCCATTTTGAGTGAGCAACTTTGTGTCTGAAATTTAAGGTAAATTAAATTAAAGAATACATCTTATGTCAACCTATGTCTTTCACATTCATGTTCACACATATGTACATGCACCTGTATGTGAATGAACATGCAGCTATATATGCATGAACATATATACACAAAAGAAAGAGCAATTATGCACTTGTGTAAATGTTGCAACAATTAGATAAACCAACTTATACCAAGTGGATGACTCCATAACTTCTTACAAATGTCAGTCCTTCTGCTCTTCAGTACCCCAAAACACTTTATAAGAAAATTACAACTGGATATCACAATATTTAATAAAATCAGCTATTAATGAAATAGCACATAAATACCACATTAATAATAACCCATGCTGTCATGTTCACAGGAGAATAGAGTTCATTGCATAAACTACTCTTCTGAGGATTTGTTAATGAGCAGAAAGACAAAAGACATGCCCTCCTGAAGGCTTGCATTTTACTTTTACTAGAATTCCTGCAATATGATCCCAAACAACCTTTTAAGGAAAGGATGATTACTTAAACTTTCTGAAGTTATATCAATATAAAATTGAAGATTAAATATTTCAAACCCATAAGGATTTTATAAGGTTTAAAAAATAATATCCAGCTCCCCCTTCCTCATCCTCCCGTCTTTGGGGCCACAAAATCCCACAGCTCAGCCTGTTTGGGCTCTGGGGACGCGGAATTGAGTGCACCCAGGCCGGTGGGAGGTCCCCTCCTTCATTTGACTGCCCGGGGCAAGGTAGGCCTTTGTCTGAGAGCTGCTTGGCCTGCAAGGGGACCTGACAGTCTGCAGGAGGATCCATCGTTCTTTGGGGTGAGTGAGGAGTGAGTGCCCGAACCAGGGCAGCTGCCCGGAGAGGGACCACCGACTCTCCACAACTCCCCCTGCCACCAGCACACTTCCTGCTCTTCCTGCAGGGGTTATTCTCCCCGGATACCGCCTCTCTCTCCCTGTCCCTTCCCAGCTTGCACCCAGAACCCTCCCCCCGTCCCCCTTCCTCATCCTCCCGTCTTTGGGGCCACAAAATCCCACAGCTCAGCCTGTTTGGGCTCTGGGGACCCGGAATTGAGTGCACCCAGGCCGGTGGGAGGTCCCCTCCTTCATTTGACTGCCTGGGGCAAGGTAGGCCTTTGTCTGAGAGCTGCTTGGCCTGCAAGGGGACCTCACAGTCTGCAGAAGGATCCATCATTCTTTGGGGTGAGTGAGGAGTGAGTGCCCGAACCAGGGCAGCTGCCCGGAGAGGGACCACCGACTCTCCACAACTCCCCCTGCCACCAGCACACTTCCTGCTCTTCCTGCAGGGGTTATTCTCCCCGGATACTGCCTCTCTCTTCCTGTCCCTTCCCAGCTTGCACCCAGAATCCTCCCCCCCTCCCCCTGCCTCATCCTCCCGTCTTTGGGGCCACAAAATCCCACAGCTCAGCCTGTTTGGGCTCTGGGGACCTGGAATTGAGTGCACCCAGGCCGGTGGGAGGTCCCCTCCTTCATTTGACTGCCCGGAGCAAGGTAGGCCTTTGTCTGAGAGCTGCTTGGCCTGCAAGGGGACCTGACAGTCTGCAGGAGGATCCATCGTTCTTTGGGGTGAGTGAGGAGTGAGTGCCCGAACCAGGGCAGCTGCCCGGAGAGGGACCCCCCGACTCTCCACAACTCCCCCTGCCACCAGCACACTTCCTGCTCTTCCTGCAGGGGTTATTCTCCCCGGATACCGCCTCTCTCTCCCTGTCCCTTCCCAGCTTGCACCCAGAACCCTCTCCCCCTCCCCCTTCCTCATCCTCCCGTCTTTGGGGCCACAAAATCCCACAGCTCAGCCTGTTTGGGCTCTGGGGACCCGGAATTGAGTGCACCCAGGCCGGTGGGAGGTCCCCTCCTTCATTTGACTGCCTGGGGCAAGGTAGGCCTTTGTCTGAGAGCTGCTTGGCCTGCAAGGGGACCTCACAGTCTGCAGGAGGATCCATCATTCTTTGGGGGGTTATTCTCCCCGGATACCGCCTCTCTCTCCCTGTCCCTTCCCAGCTTGCACCCAGAATCCTCCCCCCCTCCCCCTTCCTCATCCTCCCGTCTTTGGGGCCACAAAATCCCACAGCTCAGCCTGTTTGGGCTCTGGGGACCTGGAATTGAGTGCACCCAGGCCGGTGGGAGGTCCCCTCCTTCATTTGACTGCCCGGAGCAAGGTAGGCCTTTGTCTGAGAGCTGCTTGGCCTGCAAGGGGACCTGACAGTCTGCAGGAGGATCCATCGTTCTTTGGGGTGAGTGAGGAGTGAGTGCCGGAACCGCGGCAGCTGCCCGGAGAGGGACCATCGACTCTCCACAACTCCCCCTGCCACCAGCACACTTCCTGCTCTTCCTGCAGGGGTTATTCTCCCTGGATACCGCCGCTCTCTCCCTATCCCTTCCCAGCTTGCACCCAGAATCCTCCCCCCCTCCCCCTTCCTCATCCTCCCGTCTTTGGGGCCACAAAATCCCACAGCTCAGCCTGTTTGGGCTCTGGGGACCCGGAATTGAGTGCACCCAGGCCGGTGGGAGGTCCCCTCCTTCATTTGACTGCCTGGGGCAAGGTAGGCCTTTGTCTGAGAGCTGCTTGGCCTGCAAGGGGACCTCACAGTCTGCAGAAGGATCCATCATTCTTTGGGGTGAGTGAGGAGTGAGTGCCCGAACCGCGGCAGCTGCCCGGAGAGGGACCACCGACTCTCCACAACTCCCCCTGCCACCAGCACACTTCCTGCTCTTCCTGCAGGGGTTATTCTCCCCGGATACTGCCTCTCTCTTCCTGTCCCTTCCCAGCTTGCACCCAGAATCCTCCCCCCCTCCCCCTGCCTCATCCTCCCGTCTTTGGGGCCACAAAATCCCACAGCTCAGCCTGTTTGGGCTCTGGGGACCCGGAATTGAGTGCACCCAGGCCGGTGGGAGGTCCCCTCCTTCATTTGACTGCCCGGAGCAAGGTAGGCCTTTGTCTGAGAGCTGCTTGGCCTGCAAGGGGACCTGACAGTCTGCAGGAGGATCCATCGTTCTTTGGGGTGAGTGAGGAGTGAGTGCCCGAACTGCGGCAGCTGCCCGGAGAGGGACCACCGACTCTCCACAACTCCCCCTGCCACCAGCACACTTCCTGCTCTTCCTGCAGGGGTTATTCTCCCCGGATACTGCCTCTCTCTTCCTGTCCCTTCCCAGCTTGCACCCAGAATCCTCCCCCCCCTCCCCCTGCCTCATCCTCCCGTCTTTGGGGCCACAAAATCCCACAGCTCAGCCTGTTTGGGCTCTGGGGACCTGGAATTGAGTGCACCCAGGCCGGTGGGAGGTCCCCTCGTTCATTTGACTGCCCAGAGCAAGGTAGGCCTTTGTCTGAGAGCTGCTTTGCCTGCAAGGGGACCTGACAGTCTGCAGGAGGATCCATCATTCTTTGGGGACACCAAACACCTCTGCGCTCCTTTTGAAGGAAGAGATGGGCAGGCGCCAATGCAGGAGCTCCTCCAACAACATGAAAGGCAACATGACATCACCACAAGCCAGACATCCCGAAACAACAAGAATTGAACACCCTACCCCAGAAGATATAGAAGAAACTGACACTAAACAGTACTTTATGAAAATAATAGAGGACCTTAAACAGGAGGTAAAAAACTGCCATAAAGAAATGGAGATGACAAACAAAAAGGTAGACGAAATAAATAAATCTCTCAAAGATACCCAAGAAAAACAAGAAAAACAAGAAAAAGCAATCAAACAGGTAAGGGAAACAGTACAAGACCTGATAAATGAAATGGAGGTATTGAAGAAAACACAATCTGAGGGACGACTGGAAATGGAAACTCTTAGTAAACGAACAGAAACTTCAGAGACAAGTATTTCCAACCGAGTATAAGAGATGGAAGAAAGAATCTCGGACTCTGAAGATACTATAGAGGAAATAAACTCACAGATTAAAGAACTAAACAAATCTAACAAATTCTTAACACAAAACATTCAGGAAATCTGGGACACCATGAATAGACCAAACCTAAGAATAATTGGGGTAGAAGAAGGAGAAGAATTACAACTCAAAGGCCCAGAAAACATATTCAACAAAATTATAGAAGAAAACTTCCCCAACCTAAAGAAGGATGTCCCTATGAAGGTACAAGAAGCCTACAGAACACCAAATAGACTGGATCAAAAGAAAGCATCCCCACGCCATATAATAATCAAAACACAAAACATACAGAATAAAGAACAGATATTAAGAGCTGCAAAGGAAAAAGGTCAAGTAACATATAAAGGGAAACCTATCAGAATCACACCTGATTTCTCAATGGAAAACATGAAAGCCAGAAGAGCTTGGATAGATGTGCTACAGACACTTAGGGAACATGGATGCAAGCCTAGACTATTATACCCAGCAAAGCTTGCATTCACCATTGATGGAGAAAACAAGATATTCCAGGACAAAAACAGATTTAAACAATACGCAGCCACAAATCCAGCCTTGCAGAAAGTAATAGAAGGAAAATCACAAACCAAGGAGTCCAACAACGCCGACAATAACTCAGGCATCTAGCGACCCTTCACCAGCACAACTAGAAGAAGGGAAACACACAAACTCTACTACTAAAAATGACTGAAGTTAACAACCACTGGTCATTAATATCACTTAATATCAATGGACTCAATTCACCTATAAAAAGGCACAGGCTAAGAGACTGGATACGAAAACAGAATCCAACATTTTGCTGTTTACAAGAAACACACCTCAACCACAAAGACAGGCACCTACTCAGAGTAAAGGGTTGGGAAAAGGTTTATCAAGCAAATGGCCCTAAGAAACAAGCGGGTGTGGCCATACTAATTTCCAACAAAGTTGACTTCAAACTAAAATCAATCAGAAGAGATGGAAAGGGACACTTTATACTCATAACAGGAAAAATCCTTCAGAATGAAGTCTCAATCCTGAATATCTATGCCCCTAATATAAAAGCTCCCACTTATGTAAAAGAAACACTTCTAGAACTCAAGGCAGCCATCAAACCACACACACTAATAGTTGGAGACTTCAACACTCCTCTCTCACCAATGGACAGGTCAATCAGACAGAAACCTAACAGAGAATTGAAAGACTTAATGGAGGTAATGAACCAAATGGACTTAACAGACATCTATAGAACATTCCACCCAAATAGGAAAGAATATACCTTCTTCTCTGCGGCTCATGGAACCTTTTCGAAAATTGACCATATACTTGGTAACAAAGCAAACTTCCATAGTTACAAAAAAATATTAGTAACCACCTGTGTCTTATCGGATCACCATGGATTAAAATTAGAAGTCAACAACAATGCTACCCCCAGAAGGCCCACAAACTCATGGAAACTGAACAGTCAACTACTGACCCACACCTGGGTCAAGGAAGAAATAAAGAAAGAAATTAAAGTCTTTCTTGAATTTAATGAAAACAAAGACACAACATACTCAAACCTATGGGACACAATGAAAGCAGTGCTAAGAGGAAAGTTCATAGCACTAAGTGCCCACTTAAAGAAAACAGAGAAAGCACTCATTGGTGACTTAACAGCACACCTGAAAGCTCTGGAAAAAAAAAGAAGCAGACTCACCTAGGAGAAGTAGAAGACTGGAAATAATCAAACTGAGGGCAGAAATCAACAAAATAGAAACACAGAAAACAATCCAAAGAATCAATGAAACAAGAAGCTGGTTCTTGGAGAAAATCAACAAGATTGACAAACCCTTAGCCAAACTAATCAAACGGCAGAGGGAGAACACGCAAATTAACAAGATCAGAAATGAAAAGGGGGACATAACCACATACACAGAGGAAATTCAGAGAATCATTAGATCTTACTACAAAAGCCTGTATGCCACAAAATTGGAAAATGTAAAAGAAATGGACAGTTTTTTAGATAAATACCATATACCAAAGTTAAACCAGGACCAGGTAAATGCTCTAAATCGTCCTGTTAGTCGCGAAGAATTAGAAACTGTTATCAGAAACCTCCCTACCAAAAAGAGCCCAGGACCAGATGGTTTCAATGCGGAATTCTACCAGAACTTCCAAGAAGACCTAATACCTATACTCCTTAAGGTATTTCATAATATAGAAACACAAGAGTCACTGCCAAATTCCTTCTATGAAGCTACAGTTACCCTGATACCTAAACCACACAAAGACTCAACCAAGAAAGAGAATTACAGGCCAATCTCACTCCTGAACATTGACGCAAAAATTCTCAATAAAATACTGGCAAACCGAATCCAAGAACACATTAGAAAAATTATCCATTACGATCAAGTAGGCTTCATCCCAGAGATGCAGGGCTGGTTCAACATACGAAAATCTATTAATGTAATCCATCATATAAACAAACTGAAGGAAAAAAACCATATGGTCATCTCATTAGATGCTGAAAAAGCATTTGACAAAATTCAGCACCCTTTTATGATAAAGGTCTTGGAGAGATTAGGGATACAAGGGTCATTCCTAAATATAATAAAAGCTATTTATAGCAAGCCGACAGCTAACATCAAATTAAACGGAGAGAAACTCAAGGCTATCCCACTAAATTCAGGAACACGACAAGGCTGTCTACGCTCTCCTTATCTCTTCAATATAGTGCTTGAAGTTCTAGCAATAGCAATAAGACAACATAAGGGAATCAAGGGGATTCAATTTGGAAAGGAAGAAGTTAAACTTTCATTATTTGCAGATGATATGATAGTATACATAAGCGACCCCAAAAACTCCACCAAAGAACTCCTACAGCTGATAAACTCCTTCAGTAACGTGGCAGGATACAAGATCAACTCCAAAAAATCAGTCGCCTTCCTATACACAAAGGATAAGGAAGCAGAGAGGGAAATCAGAGAAGTATCACCTTTCACAATAGCCACAAATAGCATAAGATATCTGGGAGTATCGCTAACCAAGGAAGTGAAGGATTTATTTGACAAGAACTTTAAGTCTTTGAAGAAAGAAATTGAAGAGGATACCAGAAAATGGAAGGATCTCCCCTGCTCGTGGATTGGGAGGATCAACATAGTAAAAATGGCAATTCTACCAAAAGCAATCTATAGATTCAATGCAATCCCAATCAAGGTCCCATTAAAATTCTTCACAGAGATTGAGAGGACAATAATCAACTTTATATGGAAAAACAAGAAACCCAGGATAGCCAAAAAAATCTTATACAATAAAGGTACTTCTGGAGGCATTACCATCCCTGACTTCAAACTCTATTACAGAGCTACAGTATTGAAAACGGCTTGGTATTGGCATAAGAACAGAGAAGTTGACCAATGGAATCGTATAGAAGACCCGGATCTTAAACCACAAACCTATGAACACCTGATTTTTGATAAAGGAGTTAAAAGCACACAATGGAAGAAAGAGGGCATCTTCAACAAATGGTGCTGGCATAACTGGTTGTCAACCTGTAGAAGAATGAAAGTAGATCCATATCTATCACCATGCACAAAACTCAAGTCCAAATGGATTAAAGACCTCAATATTAATTTGAACACATTGAGCTTGATAGAGGAGAAAGTGGGAAGTACTCTACAACAAATCGGCACAGGGAACCGTTTCCTATGCATAACCCCAGCTGCACAGACTTTAAGGGCAACATTGAATAAATGGGACCTCCTGAAGTTGAGCAGCTTCTGTAAAGCAAAGGACATTGTCACTAAGACACAAAGGCAGCCTACTGACTGGGAAAAGATCTTCACCAACCCTGCAACTGACAAAGGTCTGATCTCCAAAATATATAAGGAACTCAAGAGACTAGACGGTAAAATGCCAATTAACCCAATTAAAAAATGGGGCGCTGAACTGAACAGAGAATTCTCAACAGAAGAAGTTCGAATGGCCAAAAGACACTTAAGGTCATGCTCAACCTCCCTAGCTATCAGGGAAATGCAAATCAAAACAACTTTGAGATATCATCTTACACCTGTCAGATTGGCTAAAATCCAAAACACCAATAATAACCTTTGCTGGAGAGGTTTTGGGGTAAGGGGCACACTCATCCATTGCTGGTGGGAATGCACACTTGTGCAACCACTTTGGAAAGCAGTGTGGCGGTTTCTCAGGAAATTCGGGATCAACCTACCCCAGGACCCAGCAATTCCACTATTGGGAATCTACCCAAGAGATGCCCAATCATACAACAAAAGCATATGCTCATCTATGTTCATAGCAGCATTATTTGTAATATCCAGATCCTGGAGACAGCCTAGATGCCCTTCAGTGGAAGAATGGATGAAGAAACTGTGGAATATATACACGCTAGAATACTACTCAGCGGTAAAAAACAATGACATCTTGAATTTTGCAGGCAAATGGATGGAAATAGAAAACACTATTCTGAGTGAGGTAACCCAGACCCATAAAGATGAACATGGGATGTACTCACTCATATTCGGTTTCTAGCCATGATTAAAGGACATCGAGCCTATAAGTTTGGGATCCTTGAGAAGATAATAAGAAGGTGAACTCCCAAAAAAGATATAGTAATCCTCCTGGATATTGGAAGTAGACACGATCGCCAGGCAAAATTGGGAACTTGAGGGTTGGGCAAGACTGGGCAAAGGGAAGATGGGGAGAGAAAAGTGTGAAGGGGAAAGCGGGGGGAGCTCGGAGGAATGGGGTGCTTGGGATATAGGAAGGGTGGATATGAGAGCAGGGAAGCATATATCTTAATTTAAGGAGCTACCTGAGGGTTGTCAAGAGACTTGACTCTAGAGGGGTTCCCAGGTTTCCAGGGAGACGCCCCCAGTTAGTTCCTTGGGCAGCTGAGGAGAGGGAGCCTGAAAAGGCCAGTTCCTATAGCCATACTGATGAATTTCTTGCATATCACCATAGAACCTCCACCTGACGATAGATGAAGAAAATGACAGAGCCCCACCTTGGAGCACCGGACTGAGCTCCCAAGATCCTGATGAGGAGCAGAAGGAGAGAGAACATGAGAAAGAAAGTCAGGACCGTGAGGGAACCTCCAGCTGGCGACAGATGGGGAAGGTGACTGAGCCCCACACTGGAGCACTGGACTGAGCTCCCAAGGTCCCGATGAGGAGCAGAAGGAGCGAGAACATGAGGGAGAAAGTCAGGAACGAGAGGGGTGCGTTCACTCATGGAGACGGTGGGACAGAACTAATGGGAGATCACCAACTCCAGTTGGAATGGGACTGATGGATCATGCGACCAAAAGTCTCTCTGAGTGTGGCCAACAGCGGGGGCTGACTGAGAAGCAAAGGACAATGGCTCTGGGCTCTGATTGTTCTTCATGGACGGGCTCTGTGGGAGCCTTCTCAGCTTGGTCGATCACCTTCCTGGACCTGGGGGGAGTTGGGAGGACCTTGGTCTTAGCATAGAGTGGGGAACCCTGATGGCTCCTTGGCCTTGAGAGGGAGGGAGGGGAGGTATGGGTGGAGGGGAGGGGAGGGAAGGGGGAGAAGGAGGGGAGAGAAGGGGGAGAAGGAGGGGAGGGAGGGGGGAGGAGGAGGGAAGGAGATGGAAATTTTTAAATATAAAAAAAAATAAACCATGAGGAAAAAAAAATGAAAAAAAAAATAAAAGCTGTACTTAGAAAAAAAAAATAATATCCACTAAGTCCTAGGCATAATAGGTGTTTCAGTTCGTCATTAAATTAGTGTAGCATCTATAGGTCTTCTTACAAGGCACTCTGGAGATTTCACAATTCAGTCTTTAATCTCAGTGACTGTGTAGCTCATTTTTATCTTCTGTCATGAAACTTTGAAAATCATTTTGTTAATGGCGCCACATTCCTGAAGAGCCAGTTGTATACAACCTGGTAAATGTTATACCTACTTACCAAATAGCGACAGTATCATTAAAATAATAAACTAACTTTTAAACCTAAACATAGAATTTCAAATATTGTACAGAACCCTAAAAATACACCCCATTCTCTTTCTATGCTACGTATGAGGATAATGGGCTCAGGAAATGGACTCACCTCTCAGGACTTAGGCATTCAGTCAGTGCTTGGCATGTACTGGCCATGTACAAGGTATACCTGACATCCGGTCATGGTATATTCATGATACACTTCAGTCTATAATGTAGTATCTTTAGTTGTTAATTACTCTACTGTGATAAGAGTTTCATGTAATGTGTGATTTGGAAACATTTGCTTGTATGACTATAAATTGAACCTTGTGACTTTGACAAAGTTCATTCTTCTCATTTTCTGGAATTGTGACAGAACTTAGGATGGCCAACTGAAGCACAATGTGCGCTCAACAGTTAGCCAGCTCTGAGTCTCCTTCCTTCCTTTGCAGTGCTGGAGATCAAAGCAAGGGCTTTGTGGATGTCAGACAAGTGAACTACTTTTGAGCCGTGACCCCATCCCTGCTTTCATTTTTAACCAGGACCATTATGGAGTTCAGGTTGGGCCCAAATGTCCCTGCTTTCCTTTACTTTCTATGTGCTGGAACCCTAGGGATCATAGACAATGTGCCACCCTGCTGATACCTCTTGATTTCTGACTTAGCTGCTAATAACTGATTTGCTGTCAGAAGTAGAGTTTCTTATCTTTGAAAAGATACTGAGACAACTCCATAAATGTCAATAATTTTTAATATTTTTAAGTTGATGAATTTTAGTATATAGTTGTACCAGCACAGATTGAAAACTGAGTCTTAAAAACTTATGTATAAACTCTTGACATTGTTTGTATCAAACTTTGAATTAGATATTATCTCTATAACCTCGACATACCCAGAATTCTAGTCATAAATAATTTGACATACTATCACACCCATAAAAAATACAAGTTTGTGCATTTTAACCCAGGTGAACTGAATGCCCACAACTCTTTCATGTTATGTATAACAAAATATCAGTTGTGAAAAACACTTAATGCCTGTTCTTATTAGTATTACTTTTATTTCTGCCTTATTCTCAGGTCTCTGTTTAGTATATCACATTATTAAAAGATATGGTGCTGCGCATAGATCACCATTATATGGCCCTGCATGATGATCCTGAAGGTAAATGCAACTGAGTAAAATGGATTCCATGGAAGCCTCTTCCAAATCCTTTTTACCCTTGTCAGCAGCAGACTCAGCAGCTGTAACTATGAGTATTGGTAAAGAGGCTTGATTAAATATAAATATGTCTGTGGAGGGAGTCATATTTAAGGCAAACTTTTAAGGTCACTGCTGCAAGAATAGAAAACAACTTTGCATTTTCATTCAAGATTCGTTTCTAAATAAGTGAAGCTGGAAAGTAGATTATATACCATCTATAAGTACCTTAAATCTAAAAAGACAGAAAAACATTTTTGATAATACTTCCTCATGGTAAGGAAGGCACAGTGCTAGAAACTGCTCACTCTGTAATTGAGAGAATGCATAGCCACGGATCTTCACAAATAATCTCATAAGCTAGCAGAACCTACTGGAACAGGAGGTGGGTATAACCTTGAAATTTCTTTCCTAGGGACTCATTCTGGTATATATAACCCAAAGTATCTACAACACCCCAAACAGTAACACCAGGTAGTGACCCAATGCTCAAACATTACTCTCTGGGAGTGCTAGCTACAAACTACAACATGCTAAATAATTGCTTAATAATATTCTAGACATATAAATTACTGTGACCTCTACAACTTATTCTAGATATGGGGTGCAGTGTCCTCACATTAAAAAAATGATGTCTGATGGCACTCACTATCTGTGAAATTACCCTACACTAACCTTTCCATCCTCTTTATCGGTAGGCACTCTTTTTTATTGGTGGGGTACTGGGTGTTGATAATTTCCCCCCTTCTTGTTTCCTTTAAATGCACAACTTCCTGTTCTTCAGCTACTTAAACCAGACTGTCGCTGAGCCCAGTGTCTAAAGCAGGAAATGATTAACCCTGATTTCTTAATGACCTTCAGTGAATAAACAGATAAGTTTTCTGCCATTCTATACAATTTATCACCACTGAAAAATGGTGAAGGAAGGAGGCATGTGAGGAACAAGAGTCTCTCATGCTTGCTACCTGAAGAGCCTTACTTACCAGCATTCTTAACATTCAAAGCTTTTAAACGTATTTTACGGTACATATCTTTTAGCTGAGGTGTGAATATATTTTCATTTAGCAAAGGCAGCCTGTGATGTAGAAGAAAGAGGACCTTGCTTGAAAAAGCTCTAGAATTAAGAGTGTTACATTTCATACAGGTGCTCAAAATATTTATTCAAGTGGATAACACAGTAAATTTAAGCCCTAAAAACTACATGAGGATCTATCTCAGTAAAAGTTTCTCAGTGAAAAGCTTCCCACTTACCTATGCAAAAAGCAAGTGCAGTGAGAGACGAGGGTGTGTTCATTTCTTTACCCTCAGTGTGCATAAGCAAGACTGTCAATGCAATGCATAATAGTTTGAGATTAATGCAAAGAAGGTCATTCCCTGGGGATAGGTGATGAATCAGAGCTTTGTGGACACAATAACCAGGTTGTGGCAGATCTTTGAGGGTACTTAGTGGGTAGAAAGAATCTAAAGGAAAAAAATCAGAAGGAGAGCTAAGAAGGTGCACTCTGAATCACACCCTCTGCATTCAAATATTCATGAACTGATGAGGCAGAGAAATTGTTCTGCTCCATTACAGTATCTTTCCCTGGTACCTCTTCCACACATGTAAGCAGCAAGCACTTACTGTCAGCCTGTGACCCTAGGGAAGTCATTCATTTCCACTTGAACCAGCTGTTTCAACTACCTTGTGGATGTTGCATTTACCAAAGGAAAATTATGTTTTTTTCTTTGATTCACCAAGGAATTTTTATTTGGAAAACATTTGCTTGATTCTTTCAGCTGGTGCAATAGACTTCACAGCAAGTTTCTCAGTGTGAGAGGGAACCCATGCAAAGTCTTAACCTTCTTCAAGGTCTCTTGTGGTGTCAGGTAAAGGGGAGAAAGGAGGGAGTAGATGGACATAGAATATTCTCCTCTACTTAAAATTCACCACGGGTCACTCCTGAGAAGGAGTGAAAAGCAGCCTGTGAGGGGTGAATGGGTGAGAAGCAGAGCCATCTCAAATGTGTTCCTATCTTGACCTCAAATTTGTTTAAAATTATTTCTCCTTGTTTTGAGGTTATGATATAATTACAGCATTCTCTCTCTCTCTCTCTCTCTCTCTCTCTCTCTCTCTCTCTCTCTCTCTCTCTCTCTCTCTCTCTCTCTCTCTCTCTCTCTTCCTCCCTCCAAATTGTCCCCTATAGCTCTCCTTGCTCTCTTTCAAATCATGGCCTCTGTTTTCATTACTTGTTGTTACACATAAACATAGACACACATGTGTGGGAGGGCCTGTATTCCTAAATAAATAAATGCAGCCTAGTCAGCTTATATGACGTTACTTGTATGTATGTTTCAGGGCTATTCAGTTGGTGTTGGATGGAGAGCTGATGTGATTATCTCCATGGAAGACTATTTCTCTCACTCTCAGCATTCTCAGTTTGATTCTAGTTCCATGAAATGTACCTGGATGTAGGGCAGAGTTCTAGGAGTTTCTAATGAACAAGAGGTGACAACCCTCTGTGCCCAGTAAAGCCTACTCTTTTAAACATTTAGGAAAAGAAAAAGAACCTTTTTTACTTTTTAATGAGGCAGTGACAAAGTTTGTCTCTTATTTAGAGAACAATTTGGGAACACTCAAGTTAACTTTCAGTAATGGTAAGAAAAATCACACCAATACAGGAAGCAATATACCCTTCTCACATCCCTTTCTAGGTTCAAACTATAACAATTTAATCCAAAATATAATAAGGAATTTATACTTCCAGAAGACAAGCTATTGGTGGCATTCAAAAAAATCGTCCCGGTTTAAAGTGGGCTTTCAGTAAACAAATTCTTCCTGACAAAGTTTGCCAATTAATTTATAGACTGTGATGTGACTATTTGGTGACATCACATTTACTTGTCAACAACTAAGTAGGTTCAGAATTTTGGGTGCAATGGAGGACGAAATGAATGAAGGCAACACTGTGTGTACATCTGCTGTGATTTGCTAGTGAGGGAACAGAGGACACATTCTAAGAAAAGTGAGTCTTCTTGTGACTTAGAATCAGATTTGGGGAGACATAAGGCTTAGTGTTAAATGTAATGGGAAATGTGAAATGATATGAAGTAAAAAATTATTTTGAGTTCTCAGAGTCCTTCAAGAAAGTTTGATCTAGAGGAAATGTACATCAGATTGAAACAGGTAGGAGGGTATTAAAATGATACTGTTAGCTAGTTCACCACTGTTACCAACAGGATTCAAGGGAATGAGTGACAGAACCTTGAGATCCTAATATTTGCATGGCTGGAGTTATCTTACCCTTAAATGCATTCTATATTGAAAATCAATAATTTTAACAAGGAGAGTGGGGAGTTGTCAGAGAAAACACATCTTCAAATTTGGCATTTAATAAGGTAAGAAATAAAACTGACCACAGTTAAATCCTAATCTGCCAAGGAATGGGTAAACCCAGCTATTTTAAAGACCAAGTTTTGAAAAAGACTTCGCAGTACCCTTTGATTTCACTAGCAATCTACAAAGTAGGTAGTGTGGCTTCAGTATTAGTTACATATTGTGTCCTTGTCCATCCTCCTCTACTCCCAGAAGACACTCATCCACGCTATGTTTCATCCTATGATTTAATTCTCACAGTGTTGCCCATGTTCACTGCCTTTGATAAAAGAGTTAATTGTTCTTGTAGAGAGCTAGTTTGGTCTATCTCATCTTCTCAGGTAGATGTCCATTTTTCTTCATGAAATGCCTTCCTTGGGAGACCCTTAATTTTTGGTGAAGCCAAGTGGAAGTAATGAATTTCCTCTGAAAGACAAAATATATAAATGTAAATGTTAAACATAATTTTGCCATTTATCATTAGTTCATGGTCTAAACATGTCATTTAAAGAAGTTGACAATGTTAGAAAAAATCATTCTTGTGAATTAAGAGAAGGTTCTACTTTTGTTCCCCAAACACTGATACCATTTCATGTACTTCATAAATATGTACAAACAATTGCCAACTTATGTTAGTTGCATTTAAGATTTGCTCATTAGATATTATTGTGCAAAAGAGATACATATTCTCTAAAACCATAATTTGAAGTTTTGCTCGAATGACAATATGCAGCATGACTGTTTTGACACTGAACAGAACAATGAGTCATAGCTTCTAGGTACCTAAAATTAAGAGGGTCAGTAGCCTACATTCTGTAGTATTTTATATAGCCAAGTTATGATGTTTGGTAGGTTAAGTAGGAAGTACAATTGACTTGTGATATTTTTTGATGAATTTATTGTTAGACAGCCTCACCAGTGGCTAAAGAGCATGTCTACTGATGCCGTGAGTGGTACTGTACTGTGCACACATCTCTCATGCACATGCACACACACACACACACACACACACACACAGAAACACACACTACTAAAGAGTGATGGTTCAGTTTCAAACAACACAGTGTCAAGAGTCATCATCTGTAAAATCATAGCTTGACTAAACTAACTAATCATTTATGTTTTCATCATAGTAAACAAAGAAGAAAAGAAAAGAAACTGTAACACAGGTATGAAGAGAGATTCCCTACTTCTTTACCATGTTCATGTTTAGTTGGAAGCATCACCCCAGCCCCCTGGCATCCACATATACAAGGAGTCTGGAATGTTTGGTGGAAAGTTCCAAGCCCCCTACCCTGGGAGTGGCCTCAGTCCAGACTCCACCGCCAAAAAGCCTGCAGATGGTGACTCCACTTCAGGAGGGTCAAGACCTCTTCCATAGACTGCTTAAACTGCCGCCAGAGACTGAGCATGTGGTCTCCCCTTTTCCCTCTCCGTGTTTTCCCTGTGGCACCCTCGGAGCATCCATTAAAACTGGGCTTCTCATATCACCATAGAACCTTCATCTGGCGATGGATGAAGATAGAGACAAAGACCCACATTGGAGCGCAGGACTGAGCTCCCAAGGCCCAAATGAGGAGCTGAAAGAGGGAGAACATGAGCAAGGAAGTCAGGACCACGAGGAGTGCGCCCACCCACTGAGACGGTGGGGCTGGTCTAATGGGAGCTCACCAAGGTCAGCTAGACTGGGACTGAAAAAGCATGGGATCAAACCGGACTCTCTGAATGTGGCCGACAATGAGGGCTGACTGAGAAGCCAAGAACAATGGCACTGGGTTTTGGTCCTACCGCATGTACTGGCTTTGGAGGAGCCTAGTCTGTTTGGATGCGCACCTTCCTGGACCTGGATGGAGTGGGGGAGGACCTTGGACTTCCCGCAGGGCGGGGAACCCTGACTGCTCCTTGGACTGAGGGGGGAGGGGGAGGGGAGTTACTGGACGGAGAGGGAGGTGAGAGGTGGGGAGGAGGGGGAAATTTTTAATAATAATAGTAAAAGAAAAAAAGACTAAAAAAACTGGGCTTCTTCTAATTTGGTCTGATTTGGTTTTTCTAATTCGGTCAGATTTAGTTTGATTTGGGTTATTGTGTTGGCAGAGAGTTTTGTCAGGCCGGAAAAACTTAACAGTTCAGAGGACCGTTCCTTATTTTCAGGTCTTTACTTAATAGGACAGGATTGAAATTTCAAGGTTACATTTAATTTTCCACCAAAGTATATGTGAAGTTTTACTAGTGGCTTTGTTGACACTGCTACTCAGACATCTCACAGTTAGACAGCTTCACACTGCAGGTGGAAGGCAGAGATTAGTGGTGTAATGAGTGCAGATACCAAATCTTTAGCCCAAATATGCAACTTATTTGAAACAATTGCATAAATAATATTAACTTCAGTATTAATATTTCAATGCAGAAGTATATTACAGATAACAAAGTATTTCACACACTTTAACTTCACCTGATCCTTACAGGAACCATGATGTAGCTTACTAATAATAGCTTACTGAAGGTATAAGTGGGAAAATTGAAGCAGCAAGGGTTGAGAAAAGGCATTTGGGCTGATTTTTTTCCCATTTAGAAGAACAGTTACTTTCCCACTGGTTACATTTGAAAACCAACACGGGGAGAAAGCAGAATGGGTCCTTGGCCATTGTTTTTTAGTAATGAAGAAGGAGCACCTTGGAGAAGAATCCGCCGGGTGATGTGACAAGAAACTGTGCTCTTCCACTGCAAACAAGTCTAGCTAATACCGGACTTCAAGCACCTCTGTTTTGTCTTTGATCTTGACAAAGACAAAGCACACAACATTTTCAATCTGCTTCAGTGGCTTTAGGTTCCCTAATAGCCAATTCAATTAAAAGCCTATTCACCGCCACCATTTCCATTACATTAGATAGCTTTGTGAAAGTGAAAGCTAGTTGAGCAGGGCAAATCCCTTCCTGAAGGCAGACAATTCAGTATGGTGATTGACATCATTGTGGTCTTTGGAATGGCTTGGCATTCATTTCCTGGACTTGTAGGAGTGATTGGTTGCTAGGAGAGCGAAAACAACAACAATAACAACAAAAAGCCATCATAAGTGGACAGCTTTAATGATTTTCTAATCTAAGAATTTCTCAGCAAAGGCTAAGATCATAGAGTAAATTAATAGCTGAGATATAGAGGCAAATTAATCCTGAGAAGTAGGGGGAAATATCTGGGTCTTCAGAGTTTCATAGATGTTTTTAATCCTTTTGAAATAATGAAGAATTTCTACTTTATTATATAACACTCTGAAGAAAATAGAAGACAAAGAAAGGGTAGGCTACACACATAGCCAAGTGAATTTATGTCTAGTAACACAAAATGCTTTTTTAAGTCAGGATAGTGTAGTAGTGTGTAAACCACAGACTTGGGATTAAGCCATGAGTTCTAGATTCCCTAGTAACTACCATTGTTCTTATTACAAATTATTTAAGCTTTGCTGGGTTTATACAGATTAATAAGACAAAGGAATTGTTCTGTATTCAGTAAAACCTAGAAAAAGATGTCTAAAATCCTTAAGTAAGCCTTTACTATGTGAATATACCTAAATCTGGTACAGCTTCATATATTGGCACTATTCCTCTAAACTTAGTCATTAACCACAGACTTTACTGTTAAACTTTCTGTCATGTGAAGTTCTACATCAAGACAACTCCTAATTGAGAGATAAACTTCAATTTCATTTAAGACAGAGACAACAAATCCTAATTTAAGATTAAGACAACAGATAGAACTTAGAATTCCATAGAGGTTGGGCATAGCACAAATTTCAATGCCTCAAACCCCAGGCTGGGGATATAGGCTGTGGTAGAGCTCTGGGTCCTGGGATGACTCCAGCATTGCAAAATATGAGAGATGAAGAAAGACAGAGAAAGACTGAGGCAGAGACGGAAATAAAGGTAGCCAGAAAACTTAAATTCACCTTAAAGACTCTTAGGTATTTATCTCAAACTGTTCATGAGTTATAAATGTTCTCTTGTCTCAAGTGACTCACTATGAACTTAGATTTTGTAAGGTTACATCAAGAAATGAACATTTTTAGATAATGTAGAGCTTATGATCATAAAAACAAGAAATGATGTCATTCTATAGACAATTATGAGACAACGGTACATAGATTTCCAGCTCAATTGTGACATGATCATGTCCATTCAGCTTTTCCACACGCAAACATAATGCTTACAAACAACTAATGGAAATAGTAGGAGATAGGTGCTTGTGACCACTTCCATGCCAGGAGTTTTTAAAAACATCCTTTTCCACCCACATCCCTATACTCAACATGCAGTCTTTCTGTGGGGAAGGTGACTGCCACTCACATTACTATGAATATTGCCAGTTTTAAATGAAACTCAGATATGTTTACTCAAACTAGATGAATGAAGTGGGTGATGAAGAGAAGTTATTGAAAAATCTATACTGTCCCTTAACTACGCTACTAATCCTCCTCCTATTGGAATTCCTTTCCAGTAATGTTGTTCCCAACTGCAACTTTGCAAAGAAGCTTACTATGTCACAGTTTTGTAGCTGGGATCTCCAAATAATGGACAGTTATATTTTATGCTTTTTCCAGGAATGTCCCATACTGCCAATCAGCAAAGCCATTGCTAGAAGTGATCTGTGATCAATTGAGTTTCGTTTTTTAAAACAAGCTAGAGATTTCCTCTGTTCCTTACAAACTTTTTGCATAGTTTCTCTTGGTATTCATATGATCCATCTTGGTATGAATTTCTCAAATTGCAATTTCTTGCATACTTACAAAGATTTCTTTTTTATTTAAAGATCCTGTAGTAGTAATGGAGAAATATATAATAAAGAGATCAGATTAAATTATTTTTTCTCTGTCTATCCATCCAGCAAGATTAGGCTCAATCATAATCAGTTTCTGTATGTCTACCAGTCAGCTAAGACACATTGGTGATATTGTCTTTGTGGTTCCCATAAGACATATAACTCCTGTGTCAGTGTGCAGCATCAATGGCCAACAAAACAAACACATTTCCTTACAGATAAACCATGTGGACTAGTAAGAGATACATCTATGTGTAGATTTCAAATGTTAATATGCCTTCTTTCTAAACACGTATTGATTTTATATATAGTGGTGAGAGACCTTCAAGTCTTTGAGAAAACAACAGCAATAAAGCATGTAGTACTGATTTTGGTCAAATAAGACAACCTTATCCACAAATTGAAAATTTAAAATATTTTCTATTATTTGATGATTTCCAACACTCACACAATGTATATTAATATTTACCTTTCAGTCTTCTTAATGTTCCCTATGTTTATGTCTTATGCCTCCAAATTCATATCTTGTTTACTTTTTTAACATCCTACTCTGTGTCATTTATGCTCCTATATGCATATGGGTATGAAGGTATCCAGTATAGCATGGTGGATCTACCTAGGAAAGCATCCCTACGGAATATTGGTTCTCCCTCCCATAGCGAAAAATAGCTGTTGAAAACTGCTTGGCAGTAAATAGAGACTTGAGTCCTTTGAGTTCTTGACCTAGAATATGCAATTTATAGAATTACATTAAGAAATAACTTCAGTTTTGGGGCCTTGTCTTTTGTTGTTTTCTTTGATGGCTCATGGATTTCTCTGGGTTGAAAAAAATATTCTCTTCATTTTTTTTTTTTCTTGAGCATGGGAGCTCTTTTTTTGAGAGAACCATATAGAATCATTTTTCAATCTAATGCATAAAGAACAAACACATTTGACTTCTTTTCTGATGTTAAAGGAATTAGAAAGGTTATATGCCATGGCATCAGGTGTAGATTATTATGGCAATATGTAATATACACAAGTATTTCATCAAAGCATTTTTTAAAGGAAAATTTTGTGTAGAAAGATGGATTAAACTTCCTCTGAACAACATGCAACCTAAACTCCAGGCTCAAAGCACAGAAAGCATAGTTCTAGCTCTAATTCAGCTGTCTCTTCTCAAGGCATATTACTCATTCACCTAGGTTGCCATGTTTGTCCTTTGGACTTGTTCCTATACCTACTTTGTGAGGGAAGAAAGTACTAGAAGACAGGAGAGTTTTGCTTTCTTATTTGATTATTTAATATCACTCCATGGAAGTGGAATGCAACAATACCTCTCATATTCCACCAGATTTGGTTTCTTCACTTACTGAATCTGAAGGGAACAAAGAACCACAGTTTCTATGTGTGTAAGGAAGATAGCACATATGCACTTTTCAGGTAAAAGTTAGAAAATATTTTATTTTATCTTCTCATAAGAATGTAATGGGTAAGTCATCCTAGGTTCTCAATATTTGGATGGGAAAATAACCAAGTTCAAATAGAAAACATATCTTACTTAACTGAAGTGCCGACCTCTCTGTGAAGAGACTGAATGATAAACATAATAACATAGCACTTATATCTTCCTTTAAATAGTCTATCAGTGGCAGTATGCAGCCTCATTGTTTTTCAATGTCATTATTTTAAAGGTGATTAGGGGGAGCTGGGAGGACCTTGGACTAAACATAGTGAAGGGAACCCTGATGGCTCTTTGTCTTTGGAGAGGTGTGGAGTGGGGGTATGGGTGGAAGGGAGGGGAGGGAAGGGGGAGGAGAAGGGGAGGAGATGGAAATCTTGAATAAAAAAATGAGAAAAAGAAAATAAATAAATAAAAAAAAGAAAAAAAGGTGATTTTTAATAATACTTCACATTCTTTTTTTAGATTTATTTATTTATTTATTTATTTATTTATTTATTTATTTATTTATTTATGTGTACAACATTCTGCCTCCATGTATGCCTGCAGGCAAGAAGAGGGCGCCAGATCTCATTACAGATGGTTGTGAGCCACCATGTGGTTGCTGGGAATTGAACTCAGGTTCTCTGGAAGAACAGTCAATGCTCTTAACCACTGAGCCATCCCTCCAGCCCCACATTAATTCTTTTACTTGATATTTATAAATTATTTTAGTTAAGTTCTATCATTACCCATACTTAAAGAATAAGGAAGATAATTGAGAGAAAAGTAATCTATAAATGAATGAAAATATTACTGGCTTAAACTGCAAAATGTTAAATTAAATGGATAATTTTTATCAGAAAGTAAAACATTGCATGCTTTCTGTCATATGAAGATCCTAGCTTTAAATTGTTATGTTTGAGACTTTAGATGGGAGTGAGTGTGTGGAGGTAAAGAAACCAAAATAAGCCAATTATAAAGAAAAATAATAAAGGAACTTTAAAGGGAGAAGGTTGGAAAGTACCGTATAACACATTTACCATGAAAGTGGAATGCAGAATTCTGTAAGTGATAAGGAATAATCAAGGATGGAGGGACAGAAGAATGAAAGAAAAAGAAAAAAAAAAACAGCTTTTTTACACTGTTAGGAGTTCAATATCTGATTAAAATGAAGAATATACATTTTCACTACAATAAAGAGACTATGGCAAAATTAAAAACAGTGCTATTTTAGTCAAGTTAATTACATGACCTTATAAGCCAGGTATAGTGACAGAAAGTTAGATAAGATATTGGCGTTAAAGTATTGTGGTTGAAGTAGACATCACCTAAAAGACTGGGTGTTCAGTACTTGGTTTCCAGCTGGTGCTATTATCAAAGATAGATACTTTAGGAAGTAGAGCTTAGCTTGATGAAGTGAATCATTAGGAGTGTGGCTTTGAAACTCACATCTGGTCCCAGTGTGTTCCCTTCTGTCTTCCTATTTCTTTCTGAAGTGAGAAGCCTCAGAGAAGTGGGCCTGCCTTGATGATACTCTGCCTCATAGTGGACCAAAAATAATCCCTCAGGGAAGGAGAAATGAAATCTTTGAGACAATGAGATAAAAGAAAGTTTTCTCCTCTTTAGCTTGTTTTGTCACATGTTACTTATCAGCCAGGAAAAGTCTGTTTAACCAATCAAAAATGTGTTACCATCACAAGATGGAATGATGATTCAATAATGTTCAACTCACATAAATAAAATTTGGTTGTGATGGGGTTTGTATTTTAATGCTGTGTTTCTTTCCTTGTTCAATTTGCTATACACACTGAGAGAACTAACACGTCACATTGCTTTGTCTTATGCTTTTACTCCTACTTAATATTTTGAGACAACTACACTAACATGTTTCCCCCCATTTTTAGAATCAAGGATTAGTTATAAAAATTGCTAATTAAATTAAAGCACTTTTGGAAATGCAATGGAATAGTATATCTAACATTATTAGAGGTTATAAGAGTGTTTCACTCATTCAATTATTACAACTCTGAAATGTTTGTCAACCTTAGCACTTAATAGATAAAAAGAAAATATGTCATTATCTAAGTAAAATAACTTTCATATGGTTAGCTAAGATTTGCACTAGTTTGATAAGCTTGACTTCTATATGTCTTTGCTATGCATTGTATAAAATAGTGGGATGATCTAAAAAATTAGTTATTTCCATTTCACTGTCTATGTTTATAGTTAATAGCATATTCCCTTGTGACAAAGTTCACAATTTTCCAGCTAAAAATGGCAGAGTAAAGTCTTTATGAGAAAGCTTGTTTAAAAATGTACTTTAGTTTACTGTTTTAATGATATACAGACTGGGCTATTTTCTGTAACAATGGTCACATGTAGGCACCCTGATGAAACTCTTTTTAATCACATCTGTTTGTTGTCATATATGTATGGCCTGAATTATAGGAAAATACCTAAAGACCCTAGGGAAGCTAGTTCAAATTCATAGAAGAGTGATTTAGAATAATAAAGGAGAGTTGGATTCCTAATTCTACATGGATTCAGGAGAATTACCATTTAGATTCTCTGCTGACCTGGCTCAGGAGATTTGTTTTGATATTAAGGGAACTTTTTCGTTTCTTGTATCAGCATCGTCCCTCAAGCTAGGCTGTTATTGCTTATTTCCCCAAATAATGCAAACTAAGAAAATCTAACAGAATCTTTCAGGTTTCTGGAGAGTTTAAATTCCACATGTGCAGACTGTCAGCTTTAAGTAAGTCATGCAAAACTCTATTTAAATGATTCTGCCTTTTCCTGAATGTTGGAAATGGGAAATGTTGTTTTGTAGTTAGAAGAAAATGCTTTGAATGTTAAGGAATAGATTAAACTTGCTCATAGTCACTGAGCAGAGATAATAAGAGATGATTTGGAAGTGGAAATAGTCCTTTGTGATGGGCTTTGCTGTTAACATGCTAGCATGCGTGATCACATTAGAAAGCATGGGTGAATCCAGTAAGCAATGCTGCATTTTTGTCAAGGAATCAGTCACCGGAGCTTTCTTACTGCTGAATTTCTCCCAGCTTGCCCTTGACTCTCACTCCCAACCAGCATACGAGGAACACAGAGTAGAAACACGTCCATGAATGCAAATCAGGAAGCCTGTGGAAGGAGTTCATTGAGCAGAACTTAGTCTGGTGATTTTTAACTGACAACCAAGAACTATGCAAAAAGAAGGTGCAGAGTGTATTGCTTCAAGAATGTGCAGTTAGGAGCTTCAGGTTAAGTTTGGGGTCATACAAATCTGACTTCCTGGCAAGCTCTGTCTCAATTTTTTTTCTATCAGTAGAGGTAATAAATTTCTTTGCCTCTCACTTAGTAAATGAGAAATTTCAAGTTTCATATACATCTCATCACTTAAAATACTTCATGAAAGACAGCATTTAAAAGGTGTGTGTTCCACATCAAACTTACAAAAATGTTGCTTAAAAGTCAAGATCTAAATAAAACAAAAACTTTGTTTAATTTAAGGGCTTTGGGATCCTTTGAATATACAGTCAGTATGTTAAACATTCCATATTTTTGGATTGCTGAAGACTTACATGTGTACCCATCTATGCATTTTAACTGTTGAAGCCTGAACTGCCCAGACATGAAGATGCCTAGAGACATTTCTCTAAAACACATTTAATTCTTCCTATTATATAGACTCTACCAGTCTCCATACCACTGGGCTTTTTACTAGCCTACCATTTCCAGAATATGTAACTCCCTGCATCATGTCTTTTCCTGGACTCTATTCCAAGGTTGGGGCATTCAGGCTACAATTAACTTTTTCTATATTTTAAAATCTCTTTTGAGTTGCCTTTTCATGTGAAATGCTTTCTGTGACTGATATATATCTCGTCTATATGTACTGATTAATTACTTTCCAAAAATATCTATTGCTAGTTGGGCAAACATTCTATACATGTTCTTAAAACATTGGAGATGGGATCACGAATACAGGAATAGAGGGTAGAATAGGAGGATACAAATGATCTGAAGAGAGAAATGGGAAAAATGGCCAGGGCTTTAGTTAGAGTGAAGAAGAAAATAAACATAGAAAAACCCATTTACCTAAAATACCTATAAAACAAGGCCAGATCCTATAGCCATACTGATGAATATCTTGCATATTACCATAGAACCTTCACCTGGCGATGGATGGAGATAGAGCAGAGCCCGACATTGGAGCACCAGACTGAGCTCCCAAGGTCCTGATGAGGAGCAGAAGGAGGGAGAACATGAGAAAGAAAGTCAGAACCGTGAGGGGTGCGTTCACCCACTGAGAGGGTGGGACAGAACTAACAGGAGATCACCAATTCCAGTTGGAATGGGACTGATGGAACATGCGACCAAACCGGACTTTCTGAATGTGGCTGATGGTGGAGGCTGACTGAGAAGCTAAGGACAATGGCGATGGGCTTGGACTCTACGACAAGGACAGGCTCTGTTTGAGCCTTGTCAGTTTGGTTGCTCACCTTCCTGGACCTGGGGGGAGTTGGGAGGACCTTGGACTTAACATAGTGTAGGGAACCTTGATGGCTCTTTGGCCTGGAGAGAGAGGGAGTGGGGGTATGGGGGGAGGGGAGGGGAGGGGAGGGAAAGGGAAAGGGAGGAGGAGGGGAGGAGATGGAAATTTTTAATAAAAAATGAGAAAAAACATATAAATCAGTGTATAAAATATGTAGTTTAATTAAATATATAGTTTAAATGAAAATTTCCCATCTGACCTGATGATGTTCTCTTCAAGAGTCATAGACCACCTACAAAACCCCCAACACCATGAAAAACCCTGCTTTGAATTGTTAATCAGGTCAGTCAAAGAGACTTCCAAAATATTACATACTATTACTATTACCCTTGGTTATCCACCACAGCTGGAAAGTAAGTCCCTATTACTGATGACACTCTGTGCTTCAGACATACAGCCAAGAGACCCCATAGCTAGAATTGACCTCCTCCTTGAGGTTTAGATTTCATATAACCAGAAGACACTGTTTGCCATTCAAATACCTAAAAGTGCTGCCTAGCTAAGACACCTACAAATCATAAGAATGACCAGCATAACCAAAGGGTACAATAGTAGCACACAGATTTTAGTTATAAACAATAGGTCTCTGATTGGACTTAAGATCCACTCAACATGAAGTTAATCATGCCTGGTACTGGAAACTTAGCCAACTGGGGCTAAAGAAGTCGATGATCTTGGGAAATAATCTAAAATTGCTACTTAATAAGCAAGTATAATCCCTAATTACATTCTAAATATTTATCACAACACCTTCAAATGTGAGCAGGGAAGTATATATCTCAATTAAGGGAGCCAATTTAGGGTTGGCAAGAGGCTTGACTCTAGACAGGTTCCCATGTGTCCAGGGAGAAGCCCCCAGCGAGTTCCTTGGGCAGCTGAGGAGAGGGAGCTGGAAATGGCCAGATCCTATAGCCATACTGATCAATATCTTGCATATCACCATAGAACCTTCATCTGGCGGTGGATGGAGATAGAGACAGAGCCCCACATTGGAGCATCGGACTGAGCTCCTAAGGTCCAAAGGAGGACCAGAAGGAGTGAGAAAATGAGCAAGGAAGTCAGGACTGCGAGGGGTGCACCCACCCACAGAGATGGTGGGGCTGATCTAATGGGAGCTCACCAAGGCCAGCTGGACTGGGATTGAAAAATCACGGGATAAAACTGAACTCCCTGAACATGGTGGACAATAAGGGCTGCTGAGAAGCCAAGGACAATGGCACTGGATTTTGATCCTACTACATATACTGGCTTTGGCCGGGGGGAGGGGGAGGGGGGGGGGGACTAGCCTGTTTGGATGCTCACCTTCCTAGATCTGGACTTCCCACAGGGCAGGGTACCCTTACTGTTCTTTGGACTGGAGAGGAAGTGGTAGGGGAGTGGGGGAGAGGGAGGGAAATGGGAGACGGGGAGGAGGCAGGGAGGAGGCAGAAATTAAAAAAAAAATAATATTATAAAAAACTTCTCCTTGCAAAAGATGGAGACCATTACAGAAAAGCACAACCAATCAAAATTCACAATTGTGAAGTGCAGCCCTAACTGATGAAGCCTCCATACAACTCCTGCACCGAAGACTCAAGAATCAGGGCCAGAAGAATTGTAAGAGCCAGAAGATAAAGGAGTTTATTGTGAGACTGTATCTTCTTGGAATGTCAGAAATTTCATCCGGAAAGTCTCACCAACATGGCGGCTTAAATATGAAGTGAACAAGAATGGAAATTGACATGCTAATGTTGAAGAGGGAAGCTCATGAGGTGAGGTCAACCCAGAACAAAAAATTACAAGCAGAAAAGGAATGCTGAAACTGGGAGAAATAGTGTTACCTAGGAAAGAGTGTATATAACAATAGATTATAAATGATCAGTGAAATGATACAATATACATTACTGATGTAGGTGTGTCTTCTATCTATCTGATGATTTCATTGGCTAATTAATAAAAACTGCTTGGCTGATAGGTCAGAACATAGGTGGGTGGAATAGACAGAACAGGATGCTGAGAGTGAGGCAGATACCTCGGGCAGTTGCCATGATGCTCCGACCTGAGACAGATGCCATGAAGCTAGTCGCCAGGTCAGACATGCTGAATCTTTCCCAGTAAGCCACGATCTTATGGCTATGGGTTGGTCAAGATGTAAGAGGCTGAAACTAATGGGCCAGGCAGTGTTTAAATGAATACAGTTTGTGTGTTGTTATTTCGGGTGTAAAGATAGCTTTGGAGCTGGGTGGGACGAAAAGCAGACCTGCTCATCGCAACACTACATATTACAATGTATAGAATGAATAGGTTTTAATTATGAATATATATACACACACACACACACATACATATATAAGATATTACAAGAGTTAATAAAAATAAGAGTCCATAAATTTGAAAGAGAGAAAAATGGGTCATATGGGAGAATTTTGATTGAAAAAAAGGAAGGGGCGAGTAATGTAATTATACTATAAACTTAAAGTACAAAAATATAGATTTTCTTGAAGAAATTGAGTTAAAATCTAAGAAAATATGAATTTTATTTTCTAAAATTTAGTACCTACCAGCTAGCTCTCTAATGGTTTCTGCTAATCTTTTTAATAATTTATTTGACTCATTAAGTTTATCAGTTGAGTGTAGTTAGGGAAGTTAAGTAGTTATCTGCATAACTTAAATTTAAGTTTAATCCTACAGTGCTTTAAATTTCTTGCAAAAATATTTCCATATTTTTCATTTATATTATAGTAACCAAGTAAGAAATACTTTTCTTAAGTGAAATATCAACTTTTATAGTTGTGACTAACTCCACCATCATCACCACCATTCCCTTAAATCCACAGTCACATTATGCAGCATCATTCTCCAGAAAATATTTATTTATTATACAAAGTATATGGGGCAATATAGATGTCATAGACAAACTTTAAGATGATCTCTAAGATTCCCACTAATTGTTTTATATTTCAAGTATAGTACCCTCCCTAATGTATGAGTAGAACTGAATTAATATTTCATTTTATAAATCTTGCAATTATGTTGTTATTTGGCCAAAGAAAATTTTCGATGTAATTAATATCCTTAATCAGACTAACTTGAGTTAATTTAAAGGAGAGATGGCTCTAGATTAACCTGATGTAATGAAATAAATTCTTTAAGAAAATCACATAGGATGTAAAGAAATAATTCCTGTTTACATGGAAGAAGACTGATATGAAATTAAAATGAGTAAACCATTATCAAGAGAGTGAGATCAGCCTTTTTCAAGGTGTTGCACGGGAAATAACCAACAAGGCATTAAAAAATTTCTTCCAATTGCAAGAAATGACTTGTGTGATAACTAATCATCTGGATGGAAAGCCTGAGTCTCCAGGCAGATCACTGTACTTCATGGTGCTTTGATTTCAATCTGATAGGACCAGAATCTGGAAATCAATGAAGCTTCACTTAGACTCCTGAATCATATTCTTAACCTGTGGTAATTCATTTCAAAGTCATAGAATGCAAGTTTAAATTAAATGCCAAATAAATAAGTAAAATAAGAATTTAATCAAGGAAGAATAAGTTTACTTAGGTTTGAGGGAGGTGCCTTAAATTAAATTCCATAAAGATTGACATTTTATTTATTTATTTATTTTATTAAAGATTTCCATCTCCTTCCCTCCTCCTCCCCCTTCCCTCCCCTCTCTTCCACCCATACCCCCTCTCCACCCCTCTCCAAGACAAAGAGCCATCAGGGTTCCCTTCACTATGTTAAGTCCAAGGTCCTCCCAGCTCCCCCTATGTCCAGGAAGGTGAGCAACCAAACTGACAAGGCTCACAGTGAGCCCGTCCATGCTGTAGAGTTCATGTTCATTGCCGTTGTCCTTGGTTTCTCAGTCCTCCTCCACCGTCAGCCACATTCAGAGAGTCCGGTTTGGTCCCCTGTTCCATCAGTCCCATTCCAACTGGACTTGGTGGTCTCCCGTTAGATCTGTCCCACCGTCTCAATGGGTAAACGCACTCCTCATGGTCCTGACTTCCTTGTTCATGATCTCCCTCCTTTTGCTCCTCATCAGGACCTTGGGAGCTCAGTCCAGTGCTCCTATGTGGGGCTCTGTCATTTTCTCCATCCAATGCCAGGTGAAGGTTCTATGGTGATATACAAGATATTCATGAGTATGGCAATAGGATCTGGCCATTTCTGGCACCCTCTCCTCAGCTGCCCAAGGACCTAGCTGGGGGCGTCTTCCTGGACACCTGGGAACCCCTCTAGAGTCAAGTCTCTGCCAACCCTAGAATGGCTCCCTTAAGTAAGATATAAATGGAGGGAAATAGAAAACACCATCCTGAGTGAGGTAACCCAGGCCCAAAAAGATGAACATAGGACGTACTCACTCATAATTGGGTTCTAGCCATAAATAAAGGACATTGAGCCTATAATTCGTAAAAAAATCCTAGAGAAGCTATATAAGAAGGTGAACCCAAAGAAAAACATATAGTTATCCTCCTGGATACTGGAAGTAGACAAGATTGCCGGACAAAAAATGGGAACATGGGGGTGGGGTGGAATGGGGGGAGGAGGGGGATGGGGAGAGAAAAGTGTTAAGTCAAGGATGGGAAGAGCTTGGGGGAATAGGATGGTTGGGATATAGGAAGGGCGGATATGGGAACAAAGATTGACATTTTATCTCAGTGTTTTACTACAACCAACTCAGCTATGTCATCTGTCATTTTTCTTTTTTTTTTTATCTGTCATTTTTCTACACTGCTTACCCAAAAACAGACTCGAAAATATGGATTCAAATACAAAAGATTCATTATGGCAATGTAGCATGAAACTGCTTGTTTGTTTCACAGCTGCCAAGATGTGAAAAATCACACAGAAAGTGTATTGATTACAATATTGTTTGAGCAATGTCTCAGGCATATTTCAATATAGCTCTTACATTTTAAATTAGCCCATTTCTATCAAGCTATGTAATACCACAAAGCTGTGGCCTACCAGTAGGTGCCTTTCTCCTTTGGCAGCTACATGGCATCTCCCTGACTCTGCCTACTCTCTCTCTATCTCTTCTAGCTTGGCTATAGTCTGCTAAGCCATTGGCTGAAACAGGTTTATTCATTATCCAATATAAGAAACACATATACAGAAGGACATATCCTACTCGATCTCCCCTTGTCTATCTAAATAAAAAGGAAAGTTTTAACTTTATTATAGTAAAATTACATATATAAGACAGTTATCAAGAAAGAATTATAGTTACAATACTTAGTCAATTTACTATTTAGCAAATTAAGAAAAATACTCTACCATCTATCCTATCTTTGTGAGTGTAAAGTTTTATATCTAATTTATCTTTTATCACAACTAAGGAAAACTATAATTATAATTACCTATTTTCAACTTCATCAAAGACCCCAGAAGAAGATAATTTCCTAAGCAAAGAGACAGCACATTGTAAGCAACTTCCAAACTTCTATAAATGACAGAGACATCTCATTGCATGTACAGTCACTCAACATTTGTCTGGAATATTGGGATTCTGCTTACAAGGCTATAGTATCTGGCAGACTTTTCATGAAGAATGAAATTTGAAGATCTGTTCTGCCTATATCGGCAGTTTGTCAGTCACTTTCTCCTATATTTTGAAGAATTTATGGCAGGTTTTTTTTGGTGGAACAGGAACCCTGAAAGGCTGTCTCACATTCTTTAGGCAAGTTCAGTGGATCCTGCATGTCTAGTTTGTGTAGCATATCATTAATCAGTCGAGGAGCAGTTTCTTGCTCAAATGGCTAGCCTTGTCACATTGAATGCAAATTCCATAATGGGTTTCTTCAGTGTCTGTCAAGCTTTCTGAGGTATTTGTGCTGCCAGAAGCAGACATGTCTTACTGTCAAGAAAAGTCTAACTTCTTAAATCATTTTAAATGCGATATTCTGTAAGTCTTTGAAAGGTTTGAAAAATACCTATCCATCTATAATATCCATCTATAATATCCATCTATAATATATTTCTCTCTATAATATAATTGTATACATCTAGAAAAGCTAACTAACATGACTAGAAGTTTGATTATTATAGATGACTATCTATTAATCTGTATTTCTTAACTATATATTACTATATATTATATTTTTAATGAGCTACATAAACACACCACCTTAACAAAATTGACCTTCAATTTATATCAATAAACCAGAGTCCATACCAGTGTATTCATTTCCATATCATATCCTCCTCATTTTTATTTTTAGAAATTCATGCAATCATTAATGACTTATAATTAACCCTCTTAAATGAAACAAACCTTTAAAAACAATTATTTTGGGAATTTGGACATTGTTTTATCCAAACTGCTTCACTGTTTTTGAGCAAAGTATTTTTAGGGTTCATGGAGACCTTTGGGGGAGGGTCTTAGTCCATCAAACTACATTTGCTAGGAAGGAATCCACAGGTACTCTTTTTCTGTGGAAACCAATGCAGAACCTCTTTTCTAAAGCAACATATCCTTAGACCCAAATTTTAAAGTCAAGATACCTTTATATTTAATTAACTTAGCAGCCCCCAGAATCAAATTTTTCTCTGCAGTTAGCTCATTGACAGTCAAAAATTAAAAAAAAAAAAAAAACCACAATGGTCTACATAATCTAGACTCTCTGTGTATACTCCATCTTTACATGGCTTATGTTTTTATTTTTACTCCTTTAATCTATTGTTGTCTGAGTTTTCTGTGCTGCCCAGTTCCTGCAATCATTAAGTCACAAAAAAATCACACAGAGGTATACATTAATCATAAACTGATTGGCTCATTTAGCTCAGGCTTCTTATTAACTCTTATAACTTATATTAACCCATTATTCTTATCTATGTTAGCCACATGGCTCGGTACCTTTTTCAGAGCGGTAGTCACATCTTAATTCTTCTGTGTCTGGACAGGATTGCAGAGGAATGAGCTTTCTCCTTCCCAGAATTCTCCTATTCTCCTTGACCTACCTCTCCTTCTTGTCTTGTTGTCTTGCCTATACTTCCTGCCTGGCTACTGGCCAATCAGCATTTATTTAAAATATAATTGACAGAATACAGACCATTCTCCCACACCACTTTCCCCTCTCTCTTTTATTTTTTTTAGCTCCCTCTGCAGTCCTGTCCAGATACAGAAGAAGCTCTAGGGTTACAGCCGTCTATGTTGCCATTGAGCAACTTGTAGTACTCTGCTTACAAACACCGTTTGTTCTGTAGCTGGACCTTCCAAAAGAGCCATAGCTATTCATGCTGCCAGTACAAACCAGGAATCTTTTGAAAGGAGCCGAGTCTCTACTTGCAGCCAGCAAATAGAGTCTATCTTAAAAAAATGTGGCTACCAAGTAGTTGTGCTTGACTCCCATTTTTGTAGGTCTTGAAGCCCTCTTTTTTTCTTATTTTTTTTCTTTTTCAGGTTTATGTAGTACCATACCCCAGATGGTAGACACCATTATGTAGTATGAGACTGCTCGTTCATTTACCAGTCTTCCACACCAAAAATATCACACAGAAACTGTATTAATTACAACAGTTTGGTCATTAGCTCAGGCATTATTTCTAGATAGCACTTATATCTTAAATTAATCCATTTCTATAAATCTATGTATCACCACAGGGTGTGGCCTACTGGTAGGTGTCTTTCTCTTTTGGAAGCTGCATGGCATCTACCAGACTCTGCTCTCTCTCTCTCTCTCTCTCTCTCTCTCTCTCTCTCTCTCTCTCTCTCTCTCTCTTTCTCTCATATAATATATATATATATATATATATATATATATATTCAAACATGGCTATATTATGCTAAGCCATTGGCTGTAACAGCTTTTTCATTATCCAATAAAAACAACACATATGCAAAGGGACATCCCACATCATAGCAGTATACTGTTAAATCTAGGCAGAAAATAGAAGTCAAAGACAGACATTCCAATCAAAATTCCAGAATTGGCTGAATCTCATGTGGATCATCTACCACACAATTATATGTTAAACTTTATATGCACCTGGGACAGGGGTGCCTGTCCTCGTAACTCAGTATATTTAAGAGATGAACCTAAGCTATTGTTCTGAAGTCAGGGATAGTCAATAGACTAGACACAGGTGCAGATGGCTTTTTAAAAGTGACAGTTCCCTTCAGAGAAGTAAAAGGATGCAAGAAAAATCTAGATTTTATGACTATGACGTATACCATGAGTATGATTCATTGAATATATTACAATAAATAGTTTATTAAGTCAGGTATATAATATGAAAATAAATATCATAAATTTTCTATGGTTATCAGCCTTAAAAGGAATTCTGTGTTGTAGCCACCATTTTATTTACAGTAAGTAGTTTGAGTTCTAGCAAAAAAAAAGAAAAAGAAAAAAAACTAAGAGATGAAACTTTCATGGGGTACTAAGCTGTGGGCTATAATTCCATGTTAAGATGTTTAAACATGCTCAAAGTTCCTAGTTTCAGTTTCTAAAACTCAGAGAATTTTGGACAATTTCAAAATACGTAATTTTGTTTGGACAGTCCTGACAAAGATGCACATTTTAGATGGTTATTAGGACAGCATAAACAGAGGCTTCTTTGCAATATTTTCTTACAGCCCAGTGCATCTGTCATGAGCTTGTGATTATTTTTGACCTCTTTAATTTCCTTATTAATTTCTAATTAGAAAACAGCAACTGAAGCCTGGGTGAAATCTAGTAGCATGGAACCCCTGACTCAGATCAGCATTTCTTCTTCAGAATAAGTTTGTTTTCTTTTTTCTTTCATATCTCTAGTCAAGAAAGAGCATGAAGTACTTATTTCAAAAGTTTTGACTAATAACCTGAAATATTATAGAAACTGTGAGCATCCCCCACTTGGATTTATTTAGATGTCAACCTAGTGGCCATACAGGCCATGAAATCAAGCATTAAAGCAATATAAAAAGACTATTTGTAGCCTCACTATAGATAGCAGCTATAAAATCTCAAGCTGAATCGCATCATATGAAGCTAGCATACTCAGATGGGTGAATATTGGACTGCTTTCCATACTACAGGGGAATAATCCAAATCATGGTTGTAACACTAACTTCTTCTACCCACTCACATTTCAAAGTGCTCATTAGGAGAGTATGAGACTTATGGTCCCCAGAGAAATGTTTGACAACATAGAGGAGTGTATCATCATTAACACTGAGACATCAGAATGTCCACCAACTTCCCCAGACATAATGAGACAAGCTGCAACCCTTACAAGGGAATCTAAACAAACTGAGGTTCAAATGTGCTGCCCTGACTCATTGGCAGCTCGAGTAGTGGGTGCTGCTTCCAACTTCTGCCAGTTCCTGAAATTTTGGAAGCTAAAGCTGGGCAAGGACTGTAAACATCTTTGGCATAATTCTTACCAGCTGAGGGAGAAGTTTGAAATCCATGGATATATAATGTTACTTGAAATTGAAAAGCTAGCAATACATTCTTGCTGCAGAGGGGGAATTCATTCCACACATGAAGTATTTAACTCAAGAAATATGTTTTGGCTTATTTAATTTTTTACTTCATGTATGAAAGTGACTCAGAAAAAGTTATTATCCTCCCTGATTCTCATACTTACCAGAACCTTTATTTCTTCATGATATTGTAACATTCCTTATTGGGTAATCACCCTGTTGAACAGAGCATGTCGATCTTTTTTTGCTACAACAATCCATTGTGGGTAAACAGTACTATTTGGGATGATAAAATTAATTACTCTCTTACCTCTGTCTACAGTTTAATGTTTTATTTTCTATATAATTTTCATTTATATATTTTTATTCTCAACTATTGAACAATTTCTAGAAGCAGAAATTATCTTACCTTCAGTAATGACAACATGCAATGCTTAATAAATATTTACTGCATGATAGAATGAGTGCATGCATGCTAAAGTGTTTCTGAAGGTGATGGCATATTCAAGACTGGGATTAGGGGTTAAACATGAGCAGTCTGATTCTGTTACCTATGTGTTTAAATGTCTGTTGACTATCTTCCAGTGCAAAGTTATTGGAAATGAGATGAGAAACTTATTCTAGTTCAATCAATGTGAAGTCTCCTTCATTTCTTATTATATCCGTGGGCCTTCCATCTATTGAGAGAAAGCTCTAGAAGACACAGCACCCTGCCTCACCATCTAGGTGCTCATTCATACCACAGAGCTCATTTAATGATGTGTTGTGAATGAATATCGTTTCCCTTGGCAGAAAATCCATTTGTAAAAAACAAATTAAGATCAGTTTCTTGATGCATTTGTTGGAATTGATCCAGGAAGTCTCATCAAGGAATTACTTAGTCTTGGTGCTTTTGAAACAATCCAAAGCACCATTTTATTTTCAGTTTCTGATTGGAGTAGCCTTTTGCTGACTAGTATCAATACCATTATCACTAATGAAAATATTATTATGTCTCTGAAAAGCATACAAATAAATGATAATGGTATTTGTGTGAACACACACATACATATATATGTACATATATATGAAATATGTATTTCTTTTCAAGGGTATATATTTGAATTCATGATATTTCTAGGGTACAGATTGGAATCGTAAACAAAAGAGTCTAGTCTTTATGGTAAGATTTATAGCTATTAAAGCATTTAGCAGCGTAAGGACGTGAAAAAATGGAACCCTTATCCATTTCTGGTAAAGACCATAAAAATGCAAGGGCTCTGAAAAACGAACTTGTCAGCACCTGGAAACTCTAAACGCAGGAATATTGTGCAATTTATAGATCCCGATCCCAAGTTTTGTAACCACTAGGGCCAAATTCAGAGATACAAACAGATATGTGTATGCAAATTGACCTTTAGATAATAATCACAACCCACAAGCTGGAAACAACCTCAATGTCCATCAGTAGAAGAAAAGGTGAACATTCTGGCAACTACAAGAAATGGAATGTCACTCCAATGAGAAGTGTTGAGGGTCAGAGGCATACTATACAAAAGACCAATCTTAAAATGTTTTCCTAAATGCCAAAAGACAGTTATATTACATCAAATATTGCAAATTACACTTCTATTTTAACATAATTTGGGGAAATCCCTTTGTGGTTGCCAGATGATGCTTGGGAAATAAGGTCTTTTCTTGGAGTTCTTAGTTTTATTAAGAAAATAATAAGAATAATGAACTTAAAGGGAAGCTTGAGGACAATTTTATCAGAGTTTACAAGAAACAGAACAAAATCAGAGAATTCATGCTGTACATCCCAGTAGCTACCTAGATTAGACAACAGAGTGAAGGAGATGGAGAAATCATGTGCTGTGTACTGGTTTGTATAGCCACTGCATGCCCATCAGATAGGGTGGGTGCCTCTAAGGAGTGAGTAAGGATGCCAAAATGATCAGAGAAAACCACACTTAGATTTGGCCAGCATCAACAGGAAAGAAAGAGGTTTAAAAAATTGTTTCTTTCTAAAACATATGGAGACCAAGTCCAACCTAACAGTGTTGTTGCAAGGAGTTTCACTGGCTGGCTGGATATTTGGGAAAGAAAAGCACAACGTCCTATTAGAGTAACAATTTTTCTTGCATAGTTTCTTAGCTAAGCTTAAGGTGAGCCTGCCTTCTTAGGGGTGGCCCCACCTTACTCCCTTGACCAGATTATTGACACAATCCACTGGAATGTTAGGTCTCCCCTTAGGTAGGAATTCTACTACTGATCAGGGGGACATTTCCATTAATGGACCTTTATTGCTATTTTTATACTATGAAAAACAAACAACAAAAAAGTGATGCTGAACCAAATTAAGAAATAGGATAAGAGAAAAAAAGAAAAATGTTAATGTTTAGTGACTTTCTATGTGAAATTATGGAAATTTGGGGGGCATATGGAAATGTCTCTATACATTAGGATTATAATTAATGTCACTCAGATTTTATATAATTACAAATGTACTACATGTACCATGAAAATAAAGATAAACCTATCTAGGGCCAAATGGGATCAACGGTGGGGGTTGAAGATAAAGGAAGCTAGTAGGGTGTCCTAGTTTGGGTTACTATTGGTGAGAGGAAGCACGGTGGCCAAAACAACTTGGGGAGGAAAGAGTTTGACTTACTTTCTTCAAAACCACTGTCGATCATTGAAGCAAGTCAGAACAGAAACTTAAACAGGGCAGGAACCTGGAGACAGGCGCTGACACCAAGGTTATGCAGGAGTGCTGCTTATTGGCTTGCTCTCCATGGATTGTTCAACATGCTTTCTTATAGAACCCACCAACCCAAATAGTATACAGGATGTTGTACTTCTTAATAAAGTTGCTTGGCATGACTCATTAGCTTAAACAAGGACTTTTGGTTCCAGCTATTGTTTTTGTTTGCTTTATTTGTTGTTATCTTTATTTCTCATCTCTGGTCCCTGCACTCAACATCTATCCATTTTGGGACCCTTATATCTGTAGGTTTGGGTCAAATCACAGTCTTTTAATTCTTTTTTCCATTTGAACAGATGAATGCATGACATGAGAAAGACTTAAGTTATTGTGAAATCACCATGTGATGGGACATGTTCAGAAACTATATGAGTTCATGAAATTCATAACATTGTTAATTTATGGAAAGAAACATTGCTATTCTCTGATATTCAAATCTCAGGCAATAGTTGAAGTTAGGTTATTTTTAATACTTTGCACTTTTTTTTTGCCTTAAGGTGCACTGTGTCTTCAGTTTCCAGTTGACAAACCTTTATATCTCTCTTTTGGAATTGCTTTTCACATAACACCTGAATCACTGCAGAGAATCACCATGATTAATCCATGAAGGCCTAAAAAATGAAAGAGTAACCACTTATCCATACTCAGTTTCCTCTGTGCAATGCACACATTATGTGTTTGAGTTCTGTGGGTTGGAAAGCTATGTCATATTAGAAGTTGAAAATTTTATATAATGATTCTTCAACTTTGTATTTAAAAACTTGTTCACACAGAGATTTTTCTAAAAGTCTACACACATAAATAATTACAGATAATAATGTAAAAAATAGAATTTATTTCACAGAAAGTTAATATTGCTGTAGTTCCTCTAGTTATTTCATAAAGTTTTCTTCTTTAAAAAAAAAACAGCTTGAAGTAGGAGGTAATGTCCTATGAAAAGACCAACAATGGAAGTTTAATTATTGGTAATTTGAGGTCTTAACAAATAAAAATAGTCTGTTAATTTCTTAAACATTCAAATATGTTTTCTAATCACAGAAAATTAAATCTTTGACTTTAACTAAAGAAATACCATCAGAATTCCCTAGAATAATGAGATCAGCTATCAGCAATTAAGAGATAAAGATGGGTGTATTAAATAGGTTGATTATATCTATAAAATGCATTAATCATCTTCTTCTTTGATTATTAGTGGTGTTTATCCACCATCTATCTGAAGCATCTTTAATGATAGTTTCTACTCGTCTTCAAATATCATGATGCAATATGCATGTAACAGTGTTAATATTTAAATTAAATTTAGCATTTGAAAATTTCATGCACATTCTCGATATTTTCTTCTCTCCATTCATTTATTTTCTTTCCACCCCATCACCCACCTGTATCATGAATGTCTTTTTCAATCATACCTTTTTATTTTATTTTGTGAGCCTCTGTAATTACTTAGGGCCATCTCTGTGACATTTGTTTGGAAGTATTTATAGGAGCCAAGTGATATCACCAATGGTTACACAATTAAAGACAGTTATTCCCTTTCTCCCAAAATCTATTAGTAGAAAGTATAGTTCAGAAAGATAGGGTAGAGCCTTATGATACTTGACTATTGACAGGGCCTAGTCTTGTACAGGGCTGATGCAGGTACTATCAGTTCATTTGAAATGTCTGCAAGAATCTTAGTAGACTTCACATCATAACCCTTTTCTCTATCTTAAAACTCTCTTCCACCGTGTTTTTTTTTTTTTTTTTCTTTTTTTGGTTTTTCGAGACAGGGTTTCTCTGTGGCTTTGGAGCCTGTCCTGGAACTAGCTCTTGTAGACCAGGCTGGTCTCGAACTCACAGAGATCCGCCTGCCTCTGCCTCCCGAGTGCTGGGATTAAAGGCGTGCGCCACCACCGCCCGGCTTCTTTTTTTTTTTTGTTTTTTTTTTGTTTTGTTTTGTTTTTCGAGACAGGGTTTCTCTGTGGCTTTGGAGCCTGTCCTGGAACTAGCTCTTGTAGACCAGGCTGGTCTCGAACTCACAGAGATTTCCACCATGTTTTAAGACTTGAAGAGGGTAGTGCAAGTCTTAAAATTGTTTTTACTGAGCTATATATTTTTCTCTGCTCCCCTCCCTTCCTCTCTCCTCCCCTTCTACCCTCTCCTATGATTCCCCTGATGCAAATTTACTCAGGATATCTTGTCATTTTTCTACTTCCTGTGTAGATTAGATCCATATATTTCTCTTTTAGGGTCCTCTTTGTTGTCTAGGTTCTCTGGGAACTGTATACTAGTTTTTGTTTGTTTGTTTGTTTTTTGCTTTATGTCTAAAAGCCACTTATGAGTGAGTACATATGATATTTGTCTTTCTGGGTTTGATTTATTTCACTCACTTTGAGGTTTTTTAGATCCATCCATTTGCCTGCAAATTTCAAGATGTCATTATTCTTTTCTGCTGTGTAGTACTCCATTGTGCAAATATACCACATTTTCCTTATCCATTCTTTGGTCGAGGGACATTTAGGTTGTTTCCAGATTCTAGCTATGACAAATACTGCTACTACAAACATAGTTGAGCACATGTCCTTCTGGTTGAACATCCTTTGGATATATACCCAAAAGTCTTATGTAGGGTGAAATCCCAAGATATCTTGTTTTCTTGGCACTTAACAGTCATGATTCTCTGCATTCACTGCAAAGACAGGCTCATCTGATTAAGGCTGAGTACTTATGCTTATAGGACAATTTGACACTGTGTAAGTTTAGCTAAGCAATAGTAGTAAGGTTTCCCCTTAGAGTCTATGATGCCTCCGGCAAGCACTGGGGCAATAAACCAAAATTCCTCTGTCAACTGTAGGATATTTCAATAGAAGTTGTTGGCAAAGGAGTTTCCGGAGACAACTGCAAACAATGACAATCTTTTGAAGGCACTTATGTTCATTTCTTTAAAAGATTATGTGCAAATCTAAGGTACATCATTTAACCTTTATCTTCATCACAGATGAAAAGATGATCTTATTTAAACACACTCTACACAATAAACTAAGCCTTCATCTTGGAATGTGTTCTTTCAGACTTCAGTTTCATACTAGTTTCTGTTTTAATATATTGAATTGTGCTATGATTCAATTTTGTGTAAATACTGAAATAAGAACTTTGAAACGTTCTCACTCATGCTTTAGTGCTCCATACCTTCATTTCATCACATCCTAACCCTGGATTTACAATGTAGCAAATGACTGTTTTAACACTGATGCAAAGACCAGCACTACTACCCCCTTTTTTAATTCCAAAAAAATATGTGACATCTCTCCTCTGGCTCTAGCTACTGTTGCAGTCTGCTGAGGAAACAAGTAGTGATTCCTTTAAAGAGCCTTGACTGACCTTTATTTTCTTGGTGGATGGGGATGTCTAAGGTAAATCTTAGAATTATAGCTTGATACTATTTTCACAGGATGCTTATGCATATTTAAAAATGTTATTCAATATCTACAATTAGTTATGAAATTATAGATTGATAACTTGGATTATATGAGTACTTAAATTCAGAACACAAAATGCAAAAATTCATAATTTGTAGAAAATATTTTTATTTATAGAGTAGAAACTGTTCAATTTAGCTGGATATTAGAGAATAATATCTTGTGAAAGTATATTTATAAGAAGAGATTTGGGAATGAAGGAGTATAACTAGAAATTAGGAGGATAAATAAAGATAAGCTGTTTTGGGCTTACTCTATATTTGTATTTTATAACCAATTAATAATTTTCAGGATTATAAGAGTTGATTGTCAAACACAGACACTATTCCAATTTCAATTGAGTGAATTTTATTTCAAACAAAGGTAGTAAATGAAATTTATCTCCTGGTTTAATATACTACTTTTACAGTTACTCATTTTTGAATTCTACTTTAGGTGAAATAAAAAATACTGTGCACCTGTGCATCTTCTTAAATTTAACACTCGGTGGTGTCATGTGAATCATTGCCTATCACGATACAGTGATGGAAGTACTATTACATAGAATGGCAGAAGGCATAAATTACAGTAGCTTTAATTTTTCTGCAAAGATCTAGTTATTGCATATTTATCTTCTGCCCAAGACTTAAAATGGAGTGAGTTTACTGGCATATGATCAGCTTACCAATTGCCCATTGCCCATTAGTGATGACCACTATACATGAAAACAGTGGAATGGCCATCTCCTAATAGAAGAAGACACTGTTTTGCAGCATGCTTCACCGACCACTGTCTCCTACATTCTTTCCACTCCATACTCTGGGTATTTCTTGAGCTTTAGGATATATTATGTGTATAGTTTATGTTTCATTTAGTACCAAGAACTCCATAATCATATATTATCCACATACTGACGAACTGTGCATATCTCTATTATGTGTTACCCACTACAAAAAGAAGCCAAAGAAGGCTAAGAATCACAACAATCCATGGATGTAAACACGTATGTAGAAGGAAGTGTGACACCCTGTCCACTTAGTATATGTAACAGTATTAGGTTCTCCCCTAAGACCTCTGACTTCTCCAGCCATGGACTCTTTACCAAACTTACAGTACCACACATGAGTTCATTCCTGTGAAGTGAAGCTCAAATCCAATACGAATGTTTTACTCCACAGCAGCCTATTTAGAAGTAAGGGATATCACTAAGTCATCTAGACGGTAGCATGTTGAGAAATTAGTAAAATATTTATGAATGAAACTAAACAGAAAATGGGGAGTAAGAGAAGTCTAATGGTTATCTAAGGTGAACAAGACATTCGAACAATCTGAAATCTTTGTATGTGGTGTTTATATCAATCTATCAAGGAGGTCACAAGCCTTATTTAATTGTAGTGGTTCTAACTCACTTTGGTGTTTTTAACTTTAAAGTTAATGTAGAGACCACTATTTTTAATAAAAATTTTTCAATTTGCCCTCATTCCACAATACAACTACTAATAGTAAAATAATATTAATTTAATATCGCAGTGATTTTGATTTTATATTATGGGTTTGAAAGATGATATTATTTTGTTCTTCTGTATCCACTGTCCACTGTGCTCTGGCTTGTTCTTTCTCTTAGTACTGTAAAAGTGAACAATGACCCCAAAGACCATTTTTTTGACCTCCATTTAATCTCTTACAACTGGATTAGAACAAAACAAGATAGGGGTAGGTAAGAAAGGCTTTATAGTCATAAAAGAATTAAAATTTGAACAAAGGAAACTCCTCCTTTCTCTTCTCTTTCTCGTCTTCCTCTTCCTCCTCCTGGTCCTAGTTAATCACTTCCTCTTTCTCCATATTCCCTTTCCTAGTTCTTCCCGTCAACTCTCAGAAGGAGAAAAGCAGAATACACCTACATACATTTCTGGATAGGCAGACTAACTACTTTCACCAAGGCAGAAAAAAAAATAAGATATGCTATGTATGTTTTCTCTACTGGGGAATGAAGCCTCATTAATCAAATGTATCAAGGCTCAAATCATACAATCTTTAGTGCAACTTGTTTTACTCAAATGTGTCTCTCCTCCTCACCCCACACATCCTCATCATCTTGCCTATTGTCTACATTATCACCATCACCAACCTTAAAACAATTAGTAGATTTGGACTGTAAAGCAATCCTGTGAATCATTTTTGTTTATCACAACATGAAAATATTTAACATGGTTACCTATAGCCCTTGGGATAGATAGGCTATTGACTTATTCAACAAACTGAAAGATTTTGGTTTGTGTATCATAGTCACAAAACTATCCCTGTCCGGATCATTCAATACTAAGTTGTATCATTGCTTGGCTTTACAGTTATATCATCATGGAAGAGTTATGGAATTACCAACAGGCAATTTGGCGGTATAGAGTTACTTAAAACTCCTTTCTTTTATGAAAACCAAAGTTTCAAGATATAACTTAGTTCTTCCAAGCTGCTTACTCCATGTAATTAAGTCTGCCTTAGGAATAACTGTTTCATAATTGTTGCAAATTAAAGTATTATGCCACTGAAGTCTTCACTTACAGGGAGCCTGTGACTTTTCTGTTAGAAAGATAATGTTTCAAAACAGCCACTTCTTTTCTTTTTGAAAGACATCTTCACTGAATGGACATTACCCAAGCTTGTATTAAGGGAAATGGGAGTTGAATCAGCAGTACTTGCTCAATGTATAACTCCTATTACTATGCTCTCAGTAGCATAGGAATTTGCATGGCTTAGCAGACTGGAGCTTTTAATGATAGGGCTAAAAGTGATCTGGCAGCTCAGGGATGTCTAAGGATGTACTAGGCCTAGAGACTTCATATTTCAGAATTCAGCTCTTGAGAGGCAGGCAGTGCTTTTGAAGACAATGCTAATCGTGCTTAATTCCTTTGGTGTTCATTGTGAACTGCTATTATTCATAGTAAGCTAATTTGCTATTAATATGAATGTAATGTACAATGATATCAAAATTTCTACTGTAATGCAGCCTTCATAAATGTCTATTGTCTTTCAGCAGCTCTTGCTTCATGGTCTGAATTAACCTCTTAGAAAAGGAGAAAGAGTATTTCTACACAGCCCAGCACTGCAAAGCTGCAAATGCACTGGGGGTCAAGAGACTATTAATTACTTAATACTGAGCCTGCTTTAATCACATAGGTGCACAGATGGACGCAATGCTTTGTTTGTTATAGACTCCATTTTAATTCTGCTAACATACCAGATATAAATTATGAGATGCTCCTGTTTTTTGGACCATGAATGGATAGAAACATTTGTTCCATTAATATTTACAATCAGAAGTAAAAATTTGCTATATTAGACATGCAGAACCAATTTGATAATAAACCAGTTGTCACCTGAAAACAATTTTAAATGTAGGCAATTAAAAATTATTTTATTATCATATATTAATTTTACAAAACAATGGACTCTACTGTAATTCTTTCATAAAGGAATCTAGCATATACCACAATATTCACTGCCCCTTCATTCACTACTCTTACCTCTTACACCAAGTCACTTTTCCATTAACAGTCTCTTTTCTGCTTTCATATCTTTTACTGTGCTGTACTTATTGTATTGTAAAATATAGTGGATTAATTGTGATGTCATCATACATGCATAAAAATTACTTGGAGATGGCTCAGTGGTTAAAAGCACTACCTGCTTCTTTTTTTTAAAATCTAGACTATTCATATGAGAGAATAGGATTGATATTTCTATTTATGTGGTGTTTTAGTTAGGAATTCTATTGTTGTAAAGAGACACCATGACCATGGGAAATCTTATAAAGAAAAAGCAGTAAGTAGGGGTGGCTTACATTTTCAAAGGTTTGTTCTATTGTCATCTTGGTGCGACATGGTAGTATGAGGGCAGACATGGTGCTAGAGAGGTAACTGAGTGACCTATAAGGTAGCTTGTACACAAAAGGAAAGTGAACTGACTCACTGGGTGTCACTTGAGAAGATAGTCAACCTCAAAGCCTGCCTCCACATTGACACACTTCCTGTAACAAGGCCAAACCCACTTCAACAAAGCCACACCTCTTAATAGTGCTATATGTTTTGGGTGCTAATTTCTTTCAAACTATCACATAGGGCTATCTTGTATTGCTTAACACAGTGATCTCACTTTTCTACAAATAACATTATGGATAAAACTCCATGTATATAAAGATATTACACTTTCTTTATTCACCCATCCTTTGATGGGTGCCATGTCAGATTTGATAACAAGATTGTTCTGAATAGTGCTGTAGTGACTTTAATACACTGGCATCTTTAATGTGTGCTGACTGGGATTCCTTGGTTAGAGTTCCAGGAATTGTACAGCTCGATCAAAAATAGGCTCATGTTTTTGAGGAATTTGGATCTTGATTTTCTAACTGGGTGCAGTAATTCCTACTACCACCAAGAACGTATAAAGATTCTGTTTCACTAGCATACTCACCAACATTTTTTTATTTCTTTGTGAAAGTCATTCTCACTGTGGTGATATTTAACTATTAATGTAGTTTTGATTTGTACATCAAGATGTACATTTTTTTCATGTACTTATTGCATATTGGGTTTCTTTTTGTGAACTTTCATCTGTTTGTTGATTTGCCTGCTCTTTTGATATTCAGTATCTTTCTTACATATTCTGGGTACTGACTCCTGTAAGTAACTCGCTTACACATATCTCTTCCTATTTTGTAAGCTAACTTTTCTCTCTGCCAATTGTTCCCTTTAAAGAGCAGAAGATACTTAATTTTATGCAACCCCATTTGTAATTTCTTAGTGCTTCCTGAATGAATTATTTCCTTATTATAACTTGAATTCAGATATCCATTATTTGTGCTGATATCATAGTGCTATCTCTGTGTTTCCTTTTAGAATATTCAAACTTTGCATCTTAAACAAACATCTATGATAAATTCTGTATTGACTTTTATACAGGATTGGAGATAGGAAGGGAGTTTCTTTCTTCTTCAAATAGATACGTAGCTTCACAAGTATTTGTTTTCTTCAAATATTAATTTAGCTTCTTCATAGAAAATCAGATAGCTACATGGTTTTATTTCTGGCATTCTCTTTTATTTTTGATGTTTTTCACACATATTTTGTTTGAGGTCCATGTTGCTTGTGTTTCTATGGTTCTGTAGGATAATTTGATATCATGCACTGTGATTTTTATTTATTTATTTTTTAGCATTGCTCTTTCTGCTTAGGACTGTTATGCCTATCTACAATCTTCTGTGATTTACTATGAATTTTTGGAGTTTACTCTTTGTACGGTGATGAACATCATTGAAATGTTTATAAATTTACCTTTTACTCTGAATTGTTGTCTGTGTTGCGTTGCATATGCACATGAGGTGTCATGGAGAAAGAGGCATTAAGTGCCCCAGAACTGCAGTTTCAGGAGGTTATGAATCACATACCATGGGTGCGAGGATTGAACTCTGATCCTCTAGAAGAGTACAGTGCTATTCTAACTTCTGAGTGACAACTTTAGGCCATTGCCACTGGAATTTTGATGGACTTATATTTTGAAATTAAACTTGACACAGCAGGATTCCCACAAAACTTGTAATCTTTATAAATTGCTTTTTGTTTTTGAAATCCTATTCTTTCTGATCATCTGCATACATAAAGCTTATACTGGTTATATTTGAGTTAATATCTATGCCCCTTATTGAACTTATGCAAAACCTAAAAAAGCCTTTGAATCTCCTTATTGCCTTCAATGTGTAGCAAACAACTTTGCATAATATTCAAAAACTGCAGAGTGAATTGTAAGTTAAGTGGTCATGAATTGTATCTGCTATACCTAATTGAGGATTCATAAGAAAGAAACAGACTTGTTTGTTAATCAGATCCTTTTCTGCATTTGCATCAGTCTTCTCCTAATTTCAATAACATATGGATTTGTATGACTGATTCCAATATTTATTAGGCTCTTGATGCTCTTATAGCTATTAAACAAAGAAGGTTGCAATGAATTTCTTATGTGAAGCTTTCAGAAATGGGTTAACCCTACATTTTGCACACATAAATCTAGTATACTAACATTACTTACCTTTCAAAGGGTAGAATATGCACATATCCTATTTTTTGACAAAAAAATAGCATTTTGGGGCTGAGATGCAATGCAAATAGATGTTCTAAACTTGCAAATATTTGCTTGGAACTGACACTAGATTTCTTTAGTACCATAACTTGAACATATTTTAATAGATTGCCTTCATCAAAATACAATGGAATAGTTTGTCCTGCTTAAAAAAATTATGAATAAATATCTCTGATAATAGTAGAGAGCAATATGACATAAATAATGGGAATCTGAAAAGTAATTATAGAAGTTTATGGTTATCAGGTTGAATATAACATGATATTAAATTTTACTGGCATTTCAAGAGCTGTCTTAATTAATCAATCAGTAATGGCAGCTGTGATTGCCAACTGCGATTATAATTAGTTTACAATATTGATTGATCTTCCAATAATTCTGGTGTATTCTTCCATATAGAGTCTCTATTGCATTAAGTTGAATTTGGGAGGCACAGTTATTAAAAGCAAATAATCAAACCCTTAACTCTCATTAGGAATCTGTCTTCAGGGATAAGATTTGTGATGGTGGAATCATGGATAGGTTCACAGTAGGAGATGCCTGAGAGAAGACAACATTATGCCAGAAAATATTTTAATATAGCAGACTCATTGCAGAGAGACAGTGTATTTTATAAGGATTCATTTATTTCAGACTTACATTCATTACACCCCCTACTAGTTGAGCCTCCTTTCATTATAACAGTATGATCTCCTCAGCCCAGCTCAATCACTACCACTTTTAGTCTTACAGGGAGAGAAAAATCAATATTTGTGCTTTTCTAAGTCTCATCTTAAAAACATGGTTAACTATGCATCTCTTTAAAGAATTACCATGCCTTTAAGCAGAGGGTACATATTAGTTTTTACGTCATGAACAAGAAATTCTTGAAAGTCATTTTTTCAAATCTATCAAGGACCATATTTTCACATACGCCATGGGAAGCAGTGCAGCCTGGAAGGGAGCATGTTGTCGTTACAAAATCCATACATGGCAAGTGGAATATCTCCTAGAAGTTTTGCACAATGAAAGTCATTAGAATGGTGAGCTTATTGAAAAATTCTAAAAATATGACTCATTTTCAGTAAAAATGGAGGAGTCTGGATGAATGCTCCTGGGGAAGTGGAACTTTGTCACGATGTACTCAACTGCAGGAATGTGAAAGAACCTTTAACAAGATAGCGAATCAATGACTTATTATCGAGGAATGAGGCTTCCTATAAACTAGGGATTGATTTAATATACACATTTATATATTGTATCGCATATATGATATTGCATATAGATATAGAATTTTTCCAAATAGCCATATTAAGGAGGCACAACACTAAGCTCATTTTAACAATATGGAAACAATATTAGAAAGGTTAATAATGTAACCAGATCCACAGAATGGGTAATTTACCCAGACAACTTAAGAGTAACTCACAGTACTGTGTTTTTAACATGTGGGAAGTTCTTGCTAATTTTCTGGAACAGTAGAATGGTAAGTTAAATTATACTTAACTTACAAAATAGAATGCTCAATTTCCCGAGGAGTTTGCAGAACAAGTTGAACTTGAATACATTTTTCCCAAAATCCATTTTTTTCTTTCCATGCCTATTCTATAGCTGTCATTTTTTCACCCATTTACAAAAAATGAGAACTACACCCAATTTCTCTCAAATTTATCTTGCTTGCATGATATGGGATCTATTCTTAGCTTCCATTACCCACGTTGACATACTACTATTATTTAGTGGCTTAGAAGGACACGAGTTTATTGTTTACAACTCTAGGTGGGAGAAATCCAAACTCACCATCATCAGAGTATTGATGAAGGAGTAGTACCCTTTGGGGACAATAGAGAAGAAAACAGGTCCTCATTTTTCCAACTTGCAGAAGCCATGTGCATCTCTTGGCTGTTGACCACTTACTCCATCATCAAGCCAAACAAATGGGATTGCCATTTCTCCCCAGTGTTTTGATCATATTAACTTTTCTAACTAACTCACCTACTTCCTTTTTTAAAAAAAGCTAAAATTAATTACATACCCAGAAGATAATATAGGCTAACCCTCCTTTCTCTTGCTCCTTAACTTAATCACATTCCCAAGGGTTTTTTTTTTTTTTTGCCATGCTAAGTACAAACCATGGAGTTAGAGTGTGTGAAGCAGGATATCAATATCTCAAGGATGCATTAGTCAGTTCTATATACCTTTGTAAGGCTTCTTCTGCAAATTTCTCATCTTCAGATGAATTTTTCCTCCTCATTTACCAAAACAACATCATATTTTCATTCATGGGATTGTACTAATATTGCACCCATGAGAATATAAAACTTAGATTATTTTTCATAACATTATCATTTATGCCTGGTAAGTACTGAAAAACCACATCAATATCATTTAATTAATTGAATAGGAATTATGGTAGTTGTTAGAATTTATTTCACTTTTAATTGCCTGACAGCATTATATTTAGGGTTAGTTTTCATTGTGTTAGAAGGCGCCATGCCGGCTACTGGAAGTAGGTGCACAAGGGAGTCAACTGATGTCTTACCCAGCTTTGAACTCCATAAATTATAATCATGCTTGTCCTGTCAAGGCATTCCTAGTGGTGGCATAGTGGCACCCTTATCTTAGGTGTAAGGAAGCTGGTGCCATGTATTTAAAGTCCTCTCCATGCCTGGTACTGGAATTCTGAGAAAGAATCTGTGGTATTTAAGAAATATTATTTTTAAAAAGAAGGTAACAAATAGAGTTGTATACTGAGACCACCATTTGGAGTTTGAATTTATAATTGTTATTAATGTAGATCAATTTCCTAAGCATGACTTTATGAAAGGAACATAAGTCAGTTTTATATTTCTTCTTTTATTTTTATTTTTTGTAAAGAAGTAATTAGTATGATGATCATAAAATTCTTTCCTAAATATAAAAAAGACCTGGTGGTGGAGTTCTATAATCTCAGCTACTGTAAAGTTGAGGTTGCGAATTGTAATCTCAAAGCCCACATAGGCTACACAATAAGTTCAAGACTAATTTAGGCACTTTAGTGAGACCCTGAATAAACAATAATTAAATGATATGAGTGGGTAATATTTCTCAGTGGTAGAGTGTTTGGCGGCCATGAAGGAAAACCAGGGTTCAATCCTTAGTACTGTAAAAACAATTCAATAATTAAATAATAATAATAAACTCCTTCAATTTGGGGAAATGAAATTGAAATAAAAAGAAGTGCTTTTTCTTACTATGCATGATTTAATGTGCTAATTCATCTCCCCAGATATATTGGTCATTGGAATTTAGAT